>NC_056747.1:707906083-708206083 GCF_019279795.1 Protopterus annectens | reverse complement strand
CACACAGTATTTTTGGAGAAAAGCCTTTTAATTTATACAATCTCTATCAATTACCCCTTTTTAAATAAAAACCCATGAAAATTGTAAGATAATTTACAAAACAATATGATCTTCAGTGTTTTGCATCTCTCAGTTCACTGCTGTATATGAATCCCTTGCATTTAATGCTATTTCTTTATACACTGTACTGTTGTTAACAGTTACTTGATTAATGCTTTTATTAACACAAATTGTAACACACATACAAACTGTTGTGATTAAGCAGATAATGACAATAAGAGCAATTAATGTAGAAATTATAGTACCCCACCATCCTGAGAATAATCCATTTAACCAATCTGACCATTCTGTACTCCATGTTTTCATAACTTTTGAGGAAACTTCTGCAATCATTTCTAGATGTTGATGTATAGATTTTGATTTATCAGTAATGTAAGTACAGCACTCCCTTTGGATTAAAGCAAACAACCCCCTGACTAGCCTGCCAGTAATCCAAAGGCATTCTGTTTTGGAGGACCATTGTCCTCATTGCTGCTATCTCTTCTGTTATATCTGAGATAGCCCCATATGTTGCATTTGCTAAAACTTTCATTAACTTTGCAACCTTTCTTAATTCCCATATTGCTTTGGTGGTGCCATACCAGGGAAAAATTCCAGCCCCTGAGATAACTCCATCCTCTAAGTCCAACTGTTTTAAGTCTTCTCCAAGCTTGGAGAAACTATCACGAACCTCCCTTTTCCTTCGGTGATTTCTAACCTTTTCTTTTGGCAATGTATGAGTAATTCTCATCATTGGAACTGAAAATCCGATGTAACACGACCCTTGGCAGCCTAGCAATAACCATTTATATGCATTTTTCCCACATATGAAAAAGAAACCGCTAAACATTTTCTTGGCCTGTTAAGTTATTCATAGCTCTATTTTTGAAAAATTGTTTCATGTCTTTCTTAAAGGAAGTATTATGTATAGATTCCCAAACTGTTTATTTTATCAACTCCCCCATGATACTTGAGCTTATCTCATGACCATAGGTGATGCAGGGTGATGAAATAGTTACAATTACTAATACCCACCCTAACTGTCCCTTTCTGTTGAAAACAGAGTATTCCTCTTTCTGCCTTCGTTAAATGTAGATTTTTTTTTATGACTGACTGGTTTATAATTTTGGTTTTTAAAAGATCCTTTAAACATAAATCCTGTGTCAGGAATATCTACTGGAACTGCATGCAATGACATCTTTCCCCTGTACGGAATGTGGCTATGAACCCAACAATTTGATCTGTTATGCATTTTTGGAAAACAATCTTTGCATGGCCAAAAATGTATTAACCTCAGGTACCCATTCATGGTAGTCCTGTTATAGTGGAGTATTTCTTCCCACTTTTTTTTCTTTACAACCCTTTTATTTACATTTTGTGTTGTATGTACATTTTTTTTTTAATTACCCTTACTTATTTTTTTTTACATTGCATGCTTTGAGCATTTTAATTTCTTCAAAAATGTGTAACATACAAAATATAGAGTACGAGCATTACCGTCCATAAGAGTGATATAACACATGCCCATGGCTTGCATCTCTGCATGCAAGGTCTAACTTCTTCTGTTTCCTGTGGCTACCGCTCAACTGAATTAGTCGGCATCTAAAAATGAATTTAAATAGACTGTTACTTTCCTAGCATTGTTAACAGATTGTTATAGACTGTCACTTATTTATTTCTGTTTTAGCTTTCATTAATTTACACTGATCTCTATGAACCAACATGGTACAATTTCCTTTAAGTGTTGTCTTGGATTTACTTTTTCTTTTTCTATCCTTTGGACTCTGTACACTAATGGTACTATTCACTCAATATTCACTCAATCACCTTGTAGGGTCTCTGCCAATTACTGTCCCATGATCCTTCCTTTAAGAAGTTCTTTACGAGGACCTTATCCCCTGGCTGTAAAATCATTTTTATAGGAAGCACTGGCATTTCTTTCCACAGATGGTAAGCCTGTTCTCTGGCAATTGTGTTGCATACCCTCTGTATGTCTTTTAACCATTTTTGGTGTTCTACTGCTGTCAATAATGGTCAGTTTTCTACTGTTAGAGTCCCAGGGGAGTGTTAGGAGAATTTTCTGCCCAGTCATTACTTTGAAAGGTGAAATTCCTGTTTTACTGTTGGGTTAGCCCTAATACCCAGTAAAATCCCTGTCAAATGTTTTACCCAGTCCTTACCTTTTTCCAGGCATGCCATTTTTAATCTTTTCTTGACTGTTCGATTCATTCTTTTAACAATCCCATTGGATTGTGGATGGTAGGGGACATAAAACCTGTGCTGGATCCCCAGCAGTTTGCACAAATGCCACATTATTTGACTCAGTGATTTGAAGCCATCCCCAATGGACAAATTTGTTTTTTTATAGCGCCTCTGCTGTAGTTTTAGCTGTCATACTTTTTGTAGGTATTACTTCTACCCATTTTGAAAACACAAACTACCACTAAAATGTATCTTTACCCTCCCTTTGCAGTTGGGAGAGGCCCTGCATAATCTACTTGGATAGCATACCATGGCCCATCTGCCACTGGCACCCTATGCAACTGAGGTATGGATCCAAGCCTCCTTGCCCCCACCCTCACCCCTACCCTCCCCTCATGACCTCAGATCCCTTGGCTGCTTTGTGGATTTGGATTCATAGCTCTCAGCTAAGTGGTGATTTATTAATTGTTAAAACAAAAAGTTGTAGTTTAAGTTTTTTTGTATGTTTTTGTGTTTGGTTTTTTCTTGGTTTAGTTTTATTTTAGTAGTTTTATTTAATTTTTTTTTTCCCTTTTTTTCCTGCGTAGAGTGTGTGTGTGTGTGTGTGTGTGTGTTTTTTTTTTTTTTTTTTACTTTTAGCTTTTTTTGTAGATTATGGCTGATCAGCCTAAATTTTTTTTTTTTCAATGGTGTGTGGGGTGGCTCTCACCACCGCTGATGGCCTTCGGTGTGTTAAAATCTCCGGGTTGAACACCTCACATCTGGTTGTTCCATATGTGCAGGGTTCAACTCCTCTGGAGGAGAGGGATGGAGAGGGATGCTAAGAGAGGAGGAGGGGCTAGACAGGCGGGCGGGCGGGCCGAGACGGCCGGCCGAGCCCCGCCAGCCGCCCTTCTCCCGGCTGGCCGTGTCGATTCGGTCTCCTCTCCTCCTCGCTCCGGTCCCTGTGTGCTTTCACCGGGTCCTGAGGAGGACTTGTTCGGCCCTCAATCCACCTCCTGGCTCCTGGCTGGGACAGCCTTTCTTCCACCGCCCCCTGGCCGGAGTTGCGTTTGTGTGCTCCCTGCTGAGGACTCCTCCCCCCATTGCTGGCCTGAGGTCCCCCATGCAGCCCCAAGAGGAAAGCAGCAGAAGGACGAGTCTCTCTCAGAGTCTCTCACGAAGAGGACTTGGAGGAAGAAAGGCTCCCACCCCCGAGGATGTCTCCTTTGGAGACATCATGGAAATAACTAGATATATAAGGGGGTGGGGGTGGTCTGCAAGTCTTCCTCGACGCCGAGTCCGTTTTTTTGGCATTTGAAGAAGGCCCATCTACCTCCTGGGTGTCCCCTCCGACCCCTGGTGGACCTTATTACCACCAGGACGCGGACCCATTGGAGTAAAGGGCCTCTCCGGGGATGCCATGGGTGGCGGCAAAGAGGAAACTGCTCAGGGAGGAGTCCACTCAGTCCACAGAGGAGCTCAGGAGTCTCGATGATGGATGGGCCCGGATGATCGGATGATCCGGACACGACCTTCGGGCGTGGCTGGACGATTGAACTATTTGGCACATTAGGATGCAGTTATTATTATTATGGAATCGCCGCCTCCCTGATTATTTAGGAGGAGGAGGAGAGGGATGAGTTCTGCACTCCCGCCCTCTAGCCTCCACTAGTTAAATTTACAAATACTCTCTCCGGCTACTCCCCCATGCAGGAAGGCGAGCTGAGAGGGACGGGACAGGACTGGCTGGGGAAGGCCTGGCCTGGCCTCAGTGTGATGGCCTTGAGCCCTTCAAAGCGTGCTGCGAAGCGCCCCCTTTGATAGTTCTGCTCTGTTTGGCAAAGACCATGGGATCAGGGTTCTACTCCAGATCTTTTAGTGCCAAAAAGACGGGGAACTAAGACCAATCCTAGACCTCTAATGGTGGCTCTCTATTCTCCCCTCTTCTGGGAGAAAAAAAGAAACTGGATATGCGATAGACCTCAAGGGCCCAGCCATACTACCATCCTGATGAGGGACACTCAGGAGCAGGAGGTTTCTCCCGGCTGGGAGCCAGTCACTACCAGTTTCGGGTCCCTTCCCTTTGGTCTCACCACAGCTGAACAAGGCATACTTCTATTGTGGGCGAGACTCTCCTTTCTCCATCTTGCTTTCTGGGGGCATCACAAATAAATAAAAAGTCCAACCTGGGGCCCACACAGCTCTTAGATTTTTGGGTTGCAGATTGATTCTCATTGCTCCATTCTGGCTCTGGCGATCTCCCTTCCCTTCCTAAGGTCTCACTCGGTGAATCCTCCTTGGATTCTAGATCCCATCCGGATCTGATATCCCATCCATCCTGCATTCCTCGAGCCAGCGGTGGATCTCAAATTCTTCTTACAAGACAGCCTTTTTGGTAGCTTACATCAGCCAAAGAGAGAGTGAGTGAACTTCAAGCATTATCAGCTAAACCTCCTTACTTGGTATTTCATCCGCAATCTAAAAAGTTTCTCTGTCCCTGGATTTCACAGTGCATTTTATTGGCTTATCAAGCTTCAGGAAGGCCCGCCCGGAGGGTGTTCATGCCCATTCAACCTTTCTTTGTACTGGTGTTGATTTGTAAACAAATCAAACATCCCTCTAAAACTGTTCTACACAACCTTTTTAGACATGGATTCCACATTTTCTGTTTAACTCTACTCCATAATTTTTCTCTGTGCCTGTGTGGCCCAGAATTTTGTGATTGTATTCGACCAATTGTTTGGCCAAGTCGTGTAAAAATCAAAAACTATCGTGGGTAAAAGCACAGTGCAGAAGAAACCAAATAAAATAGAAAAAAATGCACCAAGCTAACACACCAGGAATGTTTATTGGTAGACAAAAACAAAAAACAGAAAATGGTGAGCGCTTTCACAAGTTGCTTCATCAGACAACAGTAAAAAACTAACACACTATTTAAGTAGTCAAGCATCCATTACTTAATTGACTAATTAGAGCTAGCAAGCTGTACAAAATCAAGGAAAGGTTACCACAGTGAATCCTACAATGAAAATGCAATATACATATTATGTTACATACACTTATTAAATAACTAAAACATATATAAACCCTCTATATATAGTATAGAAAACTATATACATGCATATATAAATTAAAACAAAAACAGTATAAAAAGTAAGACATGCGAAAGACTAAAAACATCTAAAATGTCTTCTAAAAGATCTTGAAATCAGTGCATAAGTGGTCGTGCCTTTAAAAAGGGGACCAAAGCAGTGGCAGCATTCAACCCAGGAAATGTCTCACCATTAAGCTTCAGTATCCATTTTTGCTCATACCCTTCTGTAATATTTTCTGTCACCACCCCTAGGGTTCATATAAATATGTTGCAAAACCAAGAATTTAAAAGAATGTGAAAAATCATTAGACATAACATGACAGGCCAGAGCACTAGACTGTTTACAGTTGGTAATATCTTTCACATGTTCTAAAATACGATCTTTCAACATTCTATTCGTTTTGCCTACATAATAGGCATGGCATTGTTGACAAAAACAAAAATAGACAACATCAGTGGTTCTACAATCTGAATATTGATTAGAATATAACGAAAAATGCCCGATAGGATGCATATAGTTATTTTTGCTGTAGATAAACTTGCAGGCACTACAGTTCCTACACGGAAAAGTTCCACGGCGAGCAGAATAAGTTAGTTTTTTGCGCGTTTCCCCATGCCAAAGATGTTGTTTAAGTGACTTACTATTCTTAAAACTAAAGTGTGGAATCAGTCCAGTCTTGTCTACAGGGCCAAGGACTTCTTATAAAAGATACCAGTATTTCTTGACAACATCCACATATTGATTAATATTGCTGGAAAAATGGAGAACCACTCTAAAATGATTCCCATCTGTGGCACTATGTGTTGCATCAGCAATGGCTCTGTTGTGATTATAATAGGGTTTGCACCTAGTCTCTCTAAGCTTCCAGGCATCAGATATTGTATTATCAATGTCTGCATTGGTATATCCCCTAGCCAGAAGCTCAATTTTCAAATTATTCAATGCAACTACTGCATCTACATCTCTACTATGTAGCCTGAGTCTCCTAAAGACTTGCCCTCTTAACACATTCCTAGGAATGTGTCTAGGGTGCATGCTAGATTTATGCAGCAATGTATTCTTTCTAGTTGGTTTATGGTATATAGTACTACGCAGATGATTCAAGTCAGATTTACTGATCTTTACATCAAGAAAACTTATATCAGTGACTGAACTCTGGTGTGTAAACCTTAAAAAATCAGTTGTTGAATGCAAATAATCCAGAAATTGGTCTAAATCAGACCCAGAGCCTTTCCATAACATAAAAACGTCATCTACAAATCTAACGTACCACAGTATTTGTCCAAAAAATGGATTAGTGGTAGACAAAACATTTTGCTCTTCCCAACTAACCAATGTTTGGCCCAAGTCCCGTGGTAGATTTTTTTGATTACCATCCACTTCCTGTATGCATTTGTCCAATTCTTTGGGAATCCCTCTCTCTTTCTGTAAGGTTGCTAAATTCTGTATTTCCACAGGTGCAGCTGTTTTTACTGACATTACCTGCTCTGTAGGTTTGAACCACTCATGTGGTTCTAACCAGTCGCCTGTTTTGCTTTGGCATCTGCCAAGGCATTCCCTCTGGCTTCTGCTGTATTACATTTTTGATGTGCCTTTATTTTTACAATACTGAATTTTCCCTGTAAATCATTTTGGGTGATCACTGCCCATAATTCCCATAATACTGGAGCATGTTTGAGAGGTTTGCCGACAGATCCCCTTTTGGCCCAAATTGCCATGTGTAAACATAGTGAATTTACCACATAAGCACTGTCACTGTAAATGCTGACTGGTTCAAAATGTTGTAAAATATATTTGACTGCTTCTAGTTCTGCCATCTGGGCTGACATATAACCTGGCAACTTCTTCAGGATAGGCTTCTGACCATCTCATAGAATTACTGCAGATCTTGTTAAATATTTTCCATCTTTTCAAAACCTGGCCCCATCTATGTAAACTGGGGGTATGCTACTTTGAAAATGTGCATTTAATGGTGAAATTTCTGGATGTTGTAAGCTTTGAACACAATTGAGGTCCTCCCTTATAGTTAACCTATCCCCTGTCTGAATTTGAACATTCTTTGTACTGAATAAAGTCATCCATTTTGCAAAAATGGTCTGTCTCACTGTGATTTTATTAATTTTCATAGAATTCAAGAGAATTTTTATAGACTGATGTGGTATCTGTACAATTATTTTAGAAAAAACTATCCAAGTATTTTGTCTGTTTAATTTCCCAATAAATGGCTAACAATTGTTGTATACATGGGTGATAATCCTTTTTCAACTGGAGTTAACTTTTGACTGCAGAAAGTCACTGGATGAAGTGTCCTTTCTGCCTTGCTCCCATTTTGCTGAGGCCAATACTGCAGGAGGACTACTGAGATACTGCTGCCTGTAAAATAAAATCTTGCTACCAATTCAGTAGCCTGTGTTAATTTATTTTTTAATAGGTCAAAAGCCTGTTCTTCCCTGTGTCCCCAGCTTAACCAAGGTTCTTTTTGTTCCAACATCTTATATAAGGGTGCGTTAGCTGCTGTGTAATCTATGAATTCTCTGTTATAATTTATATCATCTAAGAATTTATGCAAATCTGAAATTGTCAGTGGCTGAGGCAATTTTAAAATTACTTTCACTCTTTCTTCACAAGTGGATCTGCCTGTGGGACGAACAATGGTTCCCAAAAACTTCACCTCTTGTGAAAAGACTTGCACCTTTTCCTTGTAGACCTTGAATCCTGTAAAGTATTTAAAACCTTTTTAAGAAGTGCTTCATGCTGCTCTATTGTTTCTGACTGTATCCGAATGTCATCAGTGTAATGAATGACAGTGTCATCTGTCTCTAAGGGTTTTAAAATTTCCCCTACTACTTGGTGAAATATTACAGGGCTATTTTGAAACCCCTGTGGCAGTCGTGTCATCACATACTGTTGATTGTCAAAGGTAAAAGCAAACTGTTGCCAATCTTTCTTTTGTAAAGGAACTGCGA
The DNA here is from genome assembly GCF_019279795.1 of Protopterus annectens. Taxonomy (NCBI): domain Eukaryota; kingdom Metazoa; phylum Chordata; order Ceratodontiformes; family Protopteridae; genus Protopterus; species Protopterus annectens. Next base: position 708,197,799 of record NC_056747.1, on the reverse strand, counting down.
AAAATCCATTAGCCAAGTCAGTAACTGTAAACCATTTACTTTGAGGTTTTATTCTCGCTGACAATTCCGGCACTCCCAGAACTAAATGTGCATGAGGGATTGTGAATCGATTGACCCTTATGCAAGTCAATGACTAATCTGTAACTATCATCCTTTTTCTTTACTGGCCATATTGGTGAATTTGAGGGGCTGTGACCCTTTTGTATAATGCCTGCCTGTTCCCATTGTTCTATACACTTTTTCATGTCTTCTCCTGCCTCTTTGGGAATTGGATATTGCTTCTGAAAAGGAGGAATGTAATCAGTAGGACTGCCTGCACTCACTGGTACTGCTAGCTTACCACAATCTGTTTTTGATGTAGCCCACAGGGGCTGAAATTGTGATTTAATTTGCTCTCACTTATCCTGCATTTGTGAGTAGCTTTGGGTACTGTTTTTTGTATAGTTATTTATGTCTATTACAAAGCAGGGAAATTACTGAACTGTATCACAACTGTTGTCTGCCATGGCAGACCATAAAACTTTATTTAAATCAATTACTATTCCCAGCTTACCAAGGATGTCAACCCCAAGGGATTGTTCCACAACTGGAATTCATAAGAAATGTGCCCTGTACGGAGGATCCGTTCTCTTTGAAACATATGTTAACTGGCTTACTGCTTATGGCCATGTAAGTGCTGCTATCAAAACCTTGAATATAAGATTTTTTAAATGGATTTACAGGTTAACTGTTTATTAGAGACCGCTGCCCCTCTATTAAGCAGGACATCTTTTCATAATGTCCCCTCCAAGCATATGTCCACTAATGGGTGTCCAGCCTTTCTGTTTAAAGTTGGTCAGAAAGGTTACTTGGGTGGGGGGCACACCCCTAATCAGAATCATATTTATTTTGATCTACTTTCCTGGGTATATTTCTGATCACACAGACTGCATGTTCTGTTCCCTGTTGGTTGTTAGTGTCTGCACTGTCTAATGTGTACTTTGTACTTTCTATTTCACGTTTCAATTCTTGACTAGCACTATGTGAGGGATTGTATGGTTGGTTTTTTGTGCATTTCACAGGGTATACTTTCTTTTTTTAAATCCTTGTGACTTTGAGTCTGTAGCTGGTTATCCCCTGACATGTTTTCTTTTGTTTGATTTTTTTGCCCTATATTTGGGTTTGGAAGAAGCAGCATTGGCTGCATAGATACCCTTTTGTATTTGACTTTCCTTTTATCTTTTGTAATATGGACAATTCTGTTTGATATGACCTATTTTTTTACAAGTAAAACAAATGACTTGTTTTTCTGTATTGTACTGTGTCTTTGTCTGTAATGTGGGTGGAGCAGAGGCTGCTCGTGTTTCCCCTGTACCTGTCCTTGCATCAGACCATGGATTGTGTCCCCTTCCTTTTTCAACTAAGTCTACACTTTGTTCTCCCTCTACTGTGAAAATGTGTATAAAGTTTGCCATCATCTCCCATTGTCTTACCTGTAATGAGTTTTTGGACTACTTCCTCTAGGGTTTTTGATCCTAGGCCACAAATATGTTTGATATTACCTGAGGCTCCCTTTACCAGTTTCAAAAAAGTATGTATAAGCAATTGTTGCACATCTGAGTCTGTCATTTGGTCATCTGTTTTACCGTATACCACCTGGTATGCGAGTTTAAAGTGATCACTCTGTTCCATCAATTTATCTGTAATGCTGATTTTAAAATAATCTAGTAACGCAGGAGTCAAGGGTTGACCCTGAGTATATGCTTTTAGAATAGCTACCATGTGGGCTGTTCTGATGTCTAAAGAGCATTTTTCTGTTTTTATATACGACTTTAAACATTTTGGAATAAATGCAAAGAAACATCTACACAAGACATAATTTGATGTAGACCCTACAGTGTATATTAGCCATTCTTCAAATGCCAACATATTGAAAAAAATTCCTTTTTTGTCTTGCCAGTGAGGCAGTATCTGCAATAAATGTGACTGTTGATAGATTTTAGCAGGGGAAATGACCACCATACTTTGTGTTTCCTGCCCTATATCAACTGGCTTGTGTTGAGCCTGTAATAAATCTTGTGTAGCCTGCCTTAACTGTGTTTTTAAATATTCCGTCTCATTTTTTAAAAGATGACGGTCTGTAATACTTTAAAGTCTGCTGTGCCAGGACCTGAAATGCATTCCCTCTCTAATTACTAAAGGGTTCGCATCTAGAAATAAAGAGGTTATAGTGCCCCTCTACTTGTCACTCATCAGACCATCATAGAGTACAATGCCCCATTTGGGATGTACCTCACAAGCCACTTCCAACAGCTGGAAAGACCACAAAAGTACCTCACCAAGAGTATTACTGGCCTCAAACATATGTCCTATGCAGCCCGATTGGAAAAACTCCGGCTGTACTCAGTGGTGATCTCTGCCTGACTTACAAAGTCATGTCCAACTCAGAATTGATGGACATGCTCCACCTAAAGAAATCCAAGTCACTGCGAGCCACTTGCTCTAGTGAGCTAAACCTCACCACAACAATAAATAGAACATGCTGGAGAGACAGATTCCTGTCACAGAGACTCCCCATGCTTTGGAACAAAATTCCTAACTACATTAGGCAGAGCCCCTCACTAACACTCTTCAAGATAAAACTTGACGAGTAACACAAAGTACACCCCTGGGATCACTTAATTGGCTCTTCTTGACAGAGGCTCAGTTAATTAATCAATGGGGTGGCGAAAGCTGACACACTCTGGCTAGGCTTATAAATGCCCTTGGGCAGATAGCCTAGTACTTACCTATAAATCTTTATTAGCTTTGTCTAACTGCTGCTTCAAAGCTCGATTATTGTCCTCTAGATGGCATAATTGCTCAGTAATACTATCCCCTGATATTGTCTGAAAAGCCTGTAAGACAGCTGTTAAAAGCTTGGTAGTAGCCCTAAGTAAGTCAAGATGTTTGTCTTGTGCCTTTGCAATGTTTTGTTTATAAGCATCTTGAATTTTTTTTTAACTGTGTAGAATCAGCAATAGTATGCTGTACCCTATTCCATTTTGTAGAGAAATCTGCCTACATAGTAAGATCAAATTTATCAAAACTTTGTATACATGGTAAAAAAATAAGTAACTGGGTGCACCATATCAGAACACAGGCATAACTGTAGAAGGTTGTTTTATATTAGAAGTAGTAGTAACTTTAGATGCAAAATGTATCCTTTGTAACAACAGGGTATATTGGTTTATGTCTCTTACAAACTACACCTTTATGGCAAAATAGTCAAATTTGTTGACATTGTCTATCACATAACAGACAAGCCTTTTCCATAACCTTTGATTTAGTAATGTATTGAGAATAAACATGTATCCATTTGCAAATACAGCTTTTGTCTATCTTTTGGGCATTGAAAATACCAGATTTACATTTCATGTCTGACATAGAAGATTCAAACCATTGTAAGTATGACCAGACCTTATCAGGTGTTTCATTTATATCTATAGTAACAGTATGTGAACATTTTAAACTGCTGTCATGTATGGCATCCATGTTATAACTGTAAAGAAGTTACCATAGTCTATGCAGAAGACAAACAGGTGATCAGGCTGAAGTCAAGCTGGAAAAGGACAGTGTTTTTCCACAGACGAATTGTAGGAGGTCCATCGCAGGACAGCTTTTACAGTGTTGCTCTGTGTCCACCAACAAAGTACTGGAACTGGTTGAACTAACATTGTAAATAGTAGGGTCCCTTTATAATATTAACTGTTGGTAATGGATAAAAGGTCAGAGCCACTGGCCTTGGCTCACCACTGAAAGAAATGGCTAGAAGTGAACAGACACTGTACTACTGTATTAGTTATTCTTTATTTGTATTAGTATAAATTCTTGCCAAACAGTTAATTTTATCAGAGCAATTTCAATTCTATTGTAACACAGCTAGACTGATGAACACTCAGTCCAAGAACATCACTAAAGAAGAGCAAGTATTGTATACTTTATATACTTCAAAACAATGTTATTTTTGATATGGAAAAGTCCCTGTAATGCAAAGCTCATGTTATTTTTCTTATTTCGGTTATGGAAAAGTTCATGTTATTTTTAAGATGAAACAGTCCCTGTGGTACAAACATCTCTTTTTGCCATTGCTAAAATTTTATTTTTGAGATGAAAGTTGCTGTGATGCAAATGTCCCTTTCTGTATTGCTGATATGCAAAAGTTCATGTTATTTTTGAGATAAAACAGTCTCTGTAATGCAAAATAAATGTAACGTCCTTATTTTTATAACAGGATGCCATAAGGCCACAGCTATATGTTACTAATATCTAAACTAGACATTTGTAATAAAAGTCAACAGCTAACTGTTCTTGCAAAGCAAGCTATATTATTTTGAAAACCTGCTGTTCAGCCTTGCATATTTTTCCTTTCTACACACAGTATTTTTTGGGGAAAAAGTCTTTTAATTTATACAATCTCTATCAGAGATAGTTTGCTTGGAGACTACCTTCCCTATATCTCATGGGTGGGAGATGAAAAGTTGATCTGACTTTGTTAGGTTTTGTTTTGTCTAGGTAATACCTCGGTTGTCTTGTGAACATCCAAGTAATGGAGAGTCCTATGAGGAATTCTGTGGTTGAGGGTAAAAAAACTGACAGGTTAATGGTCTGGTTTAGTGAAAATTTATTAACCACCTTAGGCATGAAGGAAGTGTTGGTCCTGAGAGCAACTCTGTCCTTGTGGAAAACAAGGTAGGTGGAGGTAACCATGAGAGCTTGTATCTCTGAAACCCTCCTGGCAGACGCAAGGGCCACTAATAGGACTGTTTTTAGTGTGCACAGCTTCAGGGATACTGAATGGACTGGTTCAAAGGATGGCAATCTAAGTTTTTCTGGTATGAAGTATAGGGCCCAAGGGGGAGGTATAGGTTTCCTGGGAGGCCTGATGTGAAGAACCCCTGTAAGGAAAAGTTTGACCTCCAGTCTGGAAGCCAGACAAAGGGAGAGAGGCAGATAAATGCACTTTGACTGATAGGTATGTTAGTCCTGAGTGAAGTATCTCACACAAATAGGACAGGACCATAGGTATAGAGGTAGTCAGAGGGCCCTGTTTTTTTTTTTTTTTTGACACCAGTGGAAGAATATTTTCCATTTGGATGAATAGTTTCTCCTGGTGCTAGGTTTTTGGCCTCCTGCAGAACATAGAGTACGTCCTCTGAGTATAGGTGGCTGTAGGAGATCAAAACCCTATCACCCATAAGATTAATTTCAGATTGTTCACCTGAGGGTGTAGTAGGGATCCCCTGTCCTGTGTGAGCAGCTCTATTCGATGGAGTAACCTGTGGTGGTTGCCCTTGGCTAATAGGAGTAGGAGGGGAAACCAATGCTGTCTTGCCCAAAATGGGGTCACCAGCAGGATTTTTGGGTTGTACTTCTGTATTTTCAGAAGGGCTTTCTGAATTAAGGTGAAGGGGGGGGCATGGAGGTACATTCCCTCCAAGAGAAGGTGTCCACTTTCCATGCTTGTGGATGCGGATTCCTTGTGCAGAATTTGGGCATCTGTCTGTTCTGGGCAGAGGCAAAAAGATCTGCTTGTGGATTATGTCCAGAAATACTTCCCTGTGAAGCATCCATTCGTGACATGGAGTTGAAGTTCTGCTCAGAAAGTCTGTCATGACATTCTCTGTTGAAGGGATATAAACGGTTACCAGATTAATGTGGAGAGAGGGATACTGCTATGTTCCAGCTCTGGATTGCTAGGCTGCACAGAGGGTAGGACTTTGTTCCCCCCTGCTTGTTTATGTACCACAGGACCATCATATTGTCTGTGATTACTTTCAGGGTTCCTGGTTGAAGGGCTGATTTGAAGGTTAATAGGGCCAAATGTAAAGCCCTCATTTCTTTGATGTTAAGGTCCTTTTGTCATGGGTTGGACCAAGTGCCTTGTACTGAGAGATGTTTTTGGTTGGAAAGTAACACTGCCCCCTACCCCAGGTCAGAAGCATGTGTGGAGACCTGTTGGAGGGGTGTAGGGACCTGAAGATAGGTCCCTTGGTTGAGGTAGAGAGTTGATATCCAACACTGAAGGTCCTTCTTCAAACATTGAAGAGAGGGGGGTGTCCACGGGTTGGGAGTGTTAACTCCATAAGTTTTACAGAACCCACTGGATTTTTTGCATGTGGAGTTTTGCCAGGGGTAACATGGGCATGAGTGATGTCATGTGGCATAGAACTCAAAATTTCTAGAGCTGTCAAGCAAGAGTGTGAGAGACCATTTTGGAAGTGTACACAAAGTTTTAGGACTCTCTGATCTGGAATGAAGGCTTTCATTTTGTCTGTTCTGATCCTGCACCCCAGGAAAACCAGGTCTTGGGAGGAGACTTTTCATGGTTTATGGTGAACCCTAGCCGAGATAGGGTGGAGATTACCTGTTGTAGGTGAAGGAGGAGGACTGGGCAGTCTTGATGAAGAATGAGCAGGTCATCTAGGTATGGGTATATCTGAATACCCTGAGTCCTGCAGTGGGCAATGACAGGGGCCAGGCACTTTGTGAAGACTTGGGGAGCAGTAGAAAGTCCAAAGGGCAAGGCAGAGAATTACAAATGGCAAGAGCCTATTTCAAATTTGAGGTATTTCTTGTAATCTGGATGAATAGGAATGTGTAGGTAGGGATCCTTCTAATCCAGAGGTACATGAAAGCCTGAGTTGGAATGAGTGGTAAGGTAATCATTTTGAAACTGGGAACTTTGAGAAAAAGGTTTAGAAAGAATAGGTCTAGGATTGGTCTCCATAGGCTGTCCTTCTTTGGTACGAGAACCATTCTGGAATAAAAGCTTAAGTTTCTTTGATGGCACGGTATCTCGATCTAGAAGTTGTTGAATGATAGGTGGAAAAAAAGGTGCATTTGGCTTGTAGGTGGTTGAGGGATAACACGAAAGGGGGTAGCATCCACCAAGTTGTGAAACAGCCTGACTGAAGGATGGAGAGTACCTATTGTTTTGATGTGATTATCCACCAGGAGGGAAGGGAGAGGGTGAGACAGAGGGAAAGTGGGGTGTTTTGTTGTAAGGGTGGGTAGTCACAGAGGAGGCAGTCTGGAGTGGTCAGACTGCTTTCGAAAGGGTGTAGTGGACAAACTGGGTGCTAAGTTTCTCCTGGTTTGTCTGTGTCCTTTAGACTGTGGCTCAGAGTGAGAGGACTGCCTTCTGACAAAGGAAGGTTTTTGTGGGTAATTCCTGTGGTATCTTGGACTAGGAGACACCAATAGGTGTTATAAGGTTTTGCAGTTCCTTACCCTTTTCTTGAAGGGTTTTTAGGAGTTCTGAGGCTTGTCCAAACAGAGCTTTGTTATTTAAGGGTGCATCCAATAATTTTGTTTGCACACCCATGGGTAGGGGTTGTAGTCTCACCCAAGAGTATCACCTCTAGACTGATCCAGATGCAGCCGACTTAGATGAGGCATCCACAGCATCATAACTGCACTTTATCAAGTGCCTAGTTACTTGGGATGCAGTGGAGAGGAGGGTATTTATTTGTGCTGTAATGGGAGAATCTGGAGCCTCAGCTAGTAATGAGGAGACCTTGGTAATGGTATCCAGGACATATCTAGCCATATGTGTTTGGTATCTAATAGCCAGAGATGAGGAGATATAAACTTTCTTTCCTATTCTGTCCATGAATTTACTGTCTTTGTCTGTGGGATAATGAGCAGTTGAAGGTAGTTGCCTAGATTATTTGTCAACAGAGACAGCAATAACTGCTGGTGGATTCCTAAAGAGGTATTGGGTATCCTGAGGGACCTTGTAGAATCGGTCTGGTCATTTGGAAGCTTGTGGATTAGAGTCAGGAGATAGAGAAGCAGCCAAGAAGGCATCCTGGAAAGCGGGTAGCAAGGGGGCCACTGCTGAAGGAAAAGGTTGCTGCATTTGTAGAAGGTCGAAGTACTGTTTCTTGGTGTCGGATACTTCAGATGCCTGCCATTTAAAATGCTCCCTCATAAGAGAGAGATTGCATCTCCAAAGGCGATTTCATCGCTTGGAGACTCAGGAGTAATGGAGTCTTCCTCTTCTGGGGTGATGAAATCCTTTGGGGATTCTGTTTGGGATTCATATGTGATGAAATCCTTTGGGGATTCTGTTTGGGATTCATATGAGACCGATTCATCTGAAGAGGAGTACTCTTCCTCTGATACCTGTAAAATAGGTAGAGGTGAGGGGGCTGGTGGGCCCTGTTGTGTCTGTAAGGCCTGAAAGACCTTAAAAAGGCATTGAGAAAAAATTTCCAATCCAGAAACGGGTTGGGTTTCAAGGTGTTTAACTTTTTGTTTTTTCTTTAAGGGAGTAACTGGTGTGACAGAATCGGAGCAGATGTCTGCATGGGTGGAATTGAAGGAGCAAGGCCCTCCGAAAGACTGACAAATGGTTCCCCTCCGCCATCAGGACCTGATGGCTGAGCAGCCTCTGGACATACTATAAGTTTCTGCCACCCCAGCTTCCATTGAGGTTCCCTGGCCTGACTTGGAAACAGACGTCTGGGAAGATGCTGGGCTTTCATCATCCTCAAGAACCTTCTAGGACATCTGAGGCACAGAGTGGGATTCCAGCCTAACTTTCTTGGCCTTCTTCAATGGCGGCTCTTTGGATGGTCCTACCCCCCCCCCTTATATACTTAGCGTAAGATGTCTGAGTCTCTGATTTTCTAAATACAATTTAAATGTGGCAAGACAGTTATGAATGGTTTTTGGTATGACCAATTTCCAAATAGGGCAGGACATATGGTCATGGGCCTTGCATAAGCAAAAACCGCACATCCTTGTGAGGAATTTGTCTCCCCCAAGTGCACTTCCCCTTTCTAGCTGACATGTAAGACAAAATAATCAAAGGTAATGAAAAAACCCAACAGGGCACTTATCTGTATCGGCAGGGGAACGGTTGTCTGGTCTGGAGACTTAACGGTTGTCGGAAAGCGCGGGCTGCTTTCAGAACTGTCAAACAGGAGTTCAGTGTTCACTGCAGCAGGAAAATTCTGAGGAGGGTGCATGTAGATGTCACCTTTATACCCTACATTGGTTTATGGCCCTGACAAGGAATGTTACATGTACCCTCCTGAAGCAAAGACTTTGGTATACTGGCTGGAAGGTGGTGCTGCAGGCAGCAACTGCCTACTGCTATGAATACTGCAATATGTGAATAGAAGGACATATAATGCTACTTAAGAGTGAACCTGCAAGTTATCCTAAAAATTATAGGCCAATAACTTGTCTTTCAACAACATATCAACTATACACCGGAATTGATGCAGAGTTTATAGTCGTTTAGAAGAAAACTCATTCATGGCAATAGAACAAAGGATCATGTGTTATTAAATAAAGTCAGAATGAAGAACTGTAAAAAGGGGAAGAATTTAACTATGGCATGGATTGACTAGAAAAAAGCATTTGACAGTATCCCACATTCATGGATAAGAGAGTGCTTCAAAATGTATAAGCTACATCCTACACTGATTGATTACATTACAGTGACCATGAAACAGTAGCAGACCACTTTGCAATTAAGCCATGATAAAAGACAAATTATTCCAGAGATAAAAATTCAAAGGGGGATATTTCAGGGGTAACTCCCTGTCACTGCTGCTACTTCGTCTTGCCCTTAACCCATTAAGCTGTCTACTTAACACATTAAGCCATGGCTATAATTTGGTTCCTAGAAAACAACAAAGTGTAAAGACCTGTCATCATCTTTTCATGGATGACTTAAAACTATATAGTTCATCAAATGAGGAACTGAAAGCACAACTGCAAGTGGTTAAAACTTTTTCAGATGATACAAGAATGTCATTTGGTCTTGATAAATGTGCAAAAGCAGCCTTTAAAGCAGGAAAGCTACAGCAGGAAGAAAACATCAGTTTGGGACAGGAATGTGATATAAAAGAACTTGAGCAAGAGGGAGTGTATACATATTTGGGAACTGATGAAGGATCAACAATAAAACATGAACAAATGTGAATAAAACTCAGTAAAGAATATTTTAGAAGGCTTAAATTAATACTAAAAACAGCATTGACATCTAGGAATGAAGTCCAAGCAATAAACCAACTTGCTCTGTCAACATACAGCTTTGGGGTGACTGATTGGCACTAAAACATGTTGGACAGGAAAACAAAACATATGCTTCATGCTCAAATGATTTATAAAAAAAAATCAATGCATACTAAGATTATATATCCCTCCCTCTGAAAGAGGTATGGGCCTCCTCGAAATTGATTACATGTATAGGTTATGGGACTGCACACACATCTGCTGACTTCACAAGACCCAAATGTAGAGAACGTTCTTAAACATGAGGAGAAAAAGTCTAAGATGACTTCCCTGCTTAGTTTAGCAGAAACATATCGGCATCAAGCAGGAATGGAAATCAAAGGCGCCACAGTTAGTGTTGTCACCTCACAGCAAGAGATTCTCTGGTTCAAGTCTCAGCTGGGGTGCCTTCTGTGTGGAGTCTGCATGTCCTCCCTGTGTTCGTGTGGATTTCCTCCTCCCACGTTACAAAGACACGCATGTGGAGCATTTCTTCTCAGGCCTCTGCTGAAAACTGGCTCGTTCCATGTCAGACTTTTACAGTAAACAAATGTTAAATAAATAAATCAGGCTGCAACTGAATGTGCCAAAAGAAAGAATATAAGGTGAAGGATCAAATGAGAAGGCAAGAAATGTGGAAAATGCATAAATATAGCTGCAAGTATAGAAAACTCTTGTAACAACCTTATGTTGATCAGGACTGAATGCAAGAATGGTTAAGGAGATGTGAATTTAAAAGATGAAAGGTTAATATTGGTGGCACAAGATAGTGGACTATGTACACTGTCTACAAAGTCCACTGAACATGTGGGAGAAATTAACAAATTTAGGTTTTGTAAAATAGAACTGGAAAGTCACACATCTTGTAGCTGGTTGTGATATACTAATGGCAGAAGTATTGTATACAGAAATAATAATGTGGCAAGACTGTTGCATTGGGGATTGTGCAAACATTATGGTACTTATGTGGCTGAAAAACATTGGAAACAGGAGCCACAAAAAATCATAGAAAATGATGAATTTTATATCACATTGGACCACCCACTACCAACAGTTCAAAAAAAAGATGCGAGCAAACCAATTATAGTAGTCCATAAAAAGAAGACAAAACTAGCATTGATTATTGCAACTGGTACATCCAGTGACTACAATGTCTTATGTACAAGAAGGACACAAAGTCATAAAAATGCCAGGATTTGCAGGCGTAAATGAGGGCAATGTGGAATAAAGATACCCAAACAGTTCCAGCAGTAGTAGGGACAATAGGTCTTATAAGAAATGTACAATCATACTTGGATATATTATCAATACATGTAAAGTCCATACGAATTGCAGGAGTCATCTTTACTGTGCACATTGCGGCTACTGCAAAGAGCACTTTTGGCTAACAAAGATTGAAATAATACTAATGTCATGAACTTTAATCGTACTTTGACTTAGGAATGGGTTCCTTTCCCATCATGGTATTAGAAACCCAAAAGACTTGGAGAAATTAAAAAAAAAAATGATGTACAAACATACCTCAGAACTTTTTTGCGCCATTCCAAACACCCTCTTTGATCATTGGTTTGAACGTTCCTTTGTGCTGGTTACCAAGTCGTTTGTAGATTAGTGCCCCATTGGGTGTTTCTTCTTATTTTTCTTTTGGCTTGTGAGTTTGGATGTCATCCAAAAATGGAAAATGTCAGTGTGGGAGACATGCTCCCCATAGGGACCCATCATGAGCGGTGCATTTTGCGTGCTAGATTTGTCAAGCATTTGTCCCCAAGACAAGTGGGGTGGGAGGTTGGCATAATGGTTAAGGTGTTTACCTTGCAGACACAAGGTGCAGGGTTCGATTCTCACATGGGGTAATTTGGCTAGGCTTAAAATGGCACTTAGCCTAGTACTAATCTATGAACCTATGAACCCTTCATAATCTCTCCTCCTCGTCCATCTACCTGGAGAACCAATGTCTTAGGCTGTTGGCACAGGATGCAATTGCAGAATCATCCCAAAGATGACCAAAAAAGTTAGGTCAGATTCAGCTGCTGTACTGTATTCCCCCAGACATCTCTCTTGAGGCTGGTGAAAGCCCAAAGGATCTTCTGGTTGTTCAGTCACATACCTCTGCCACAACTGCATCGGAGGCCATCATGGATCTGACTTCATGTCCTTGGAGGCTCTGCAAACATCCATTGTGGATGAGAGGAACTCTGGCTGATCATATCTGAGCGGCATTCTGCAGAGTCTTGTTCAGGAGGAGATTCCCCTACACTGATTGTCAGCAAGGGTCCAAACCTCCTACGATCTTTAGGGCTGATGTTCCCATAAAGAAGCAGAAATAAACTAAGCACATTTCCCCTACTTCTAAAGATTCCCAGCATGAATGCCAGGGACTTTGTTCCTAACCTTCCCTTGGTCATTTACTGCACTTGAGGCCTAGGGAGTCAGACTCTTCTAATGAGGGCTTGGACTCTGGGGAAGAGTCCTTGGTGTACTCTTCTCAAATTCCTTCTCCATTGGACTATGGTTCTGAGGAGGACAACTCCATTAGTCCAAATTCACCCTTTGAGGAACTCTTTTATGGATACTATCTCTTGTATGATAAATTCTTTAAATGGGACTGTTTTCAGGTTTCTGACATGGAGTCCCCTAATACTTCTGCTGGTCCTTTGGTCGTAGGTGCCCAGCTAGACACTTTTTCAGCAGCTTATTGGGTTCCTGATTCTCAACCTGCAGCCCCTAAAAAGCCTGACAGGTTTTATAAGCTGCTTGATTACTAAGTTTCTCTACAAACCCCTCAATTTTGTCCATCTCTTCTGACAAACCTTCCAGGCTCTGGCCTTCTACTAAATTCTTTCCTACTGACAAGGACAGTAGGGACATGGAACAGATGGGCAAGGTGGTGTACACTGCTGCTACCCTTGCCTTTCAGGCTATTAAGACATACCTGGTCATATAGGTCTGACAATTATCTCTGACCTTCCTGATGCTGAAGGGAAGGTTTCAGCCCCCTCTCTGTTGGGCTCCTGTTCCCAAGTGGCTTGTCATTCTATTAGAAGCAGTTAACATGCTGCTACGTTCGGTTGTGTGATGAGGCTTTACTCTTGGCTTCACCTTCAGCCTTTGCCTAATGATATTAAGGCTAAATTGCTGGATGCTCTCCCTGAAAATAAAAATCTCTTTGGTTATGCAGCTGCTGAGATTTTTAAGTCCCTGGAAGAAAAGAGCAAGTCCTTGCAGGAATTGTAACATTTTTTACTCCTATTCCTAAATTTCAGAGAAATTCTCTCTCTAAGCCTACCTTTGGGCATAGGCATTCTTGCCCTCCACTGAAAGGAAGAAAGAGTTCTAGGTGGGCTCCTCCAAATAAGTCTACTCAGATTCTTAGTACTCAGAAGCCTCCTTTTCCAGACATGCCAGGTTCTGTCTATCTGCTTCCCTCCATCCTGAGTCAGGTTTCTTTATCTCTTCATTTTTCCCTAGCTCTTCCCAGCTGGTTAAGGATCACTTAGGATTCTTGGGTTCTATACATCATCCATCAGGGGTATTTCATGGTGTGGAAATCCTTCTCTCCTTTTCTGGGCAATCCCCACCCTCCTCAGGAACAGCTGCCTTTCTTTCTGGATGTACTTCAGGGACTTTTGTCTCAAGCCACCATACCAGCAGTTACTGCTACTCAGAAGGAGAACTTTTATTCCCGAATGTTTTTGGTCCCCAAGAAACAAGGCTGCTGGAGGACCATTCTGGAACTTTCTCAGCTCAACACCTTTCTGAAGATCCCTTCTTTTGGATGCTGTCCTTTCAGACTCTGTTTCATCATCTTCTTTCTTAGGCTTTCCTTAGTCTCTGGCTCTCAAGGATGCTCATCTTCACATCCCTGTTCATCCTTGTTTCAGGATATATTTGCATTTCTCTGTTTCTTCTTTGTCCTTTGGTCTATCTACTGCCCCAAGCATTTTCAACAAATACCTCACTATTGTGATTGCCTTTTGCAGGATGAGGAGGATACAAATCTTTCCTTACCTGGACAATCTGCTTCATTCAGGCTTTCTCCCCAGAGACATTGCTTCAGCACATTCACTGTGCTATTTGCTTCATGCAAAGCCTAGGGTTTACAGTAAATTTCCAAAACTCCATCCTGATTCCTTCTCAGGATCATGCTTTTTTAGTTGCAGCATCCAGACCATTCCTATTCTAGCTTCCCTTACACCAGCCAAGGCTCTTGCTCTTATTGCCTTTTTTCAACCCCTTCTGCTTCAGGTCTCAGTTATATGTAGCCAGAGAATTTCTAAGGGCTCTGGGATTAATGGCTTCCCTCATTCCTACGCTACCTCTAATCGGACTCGATATGAGGAAGCTACAGTGGTTCTTAATGTCAGTATGGCTCCAACACTGTCATCCTTCCTAGTTCCTCATCTCCTTGCCTCAAACTAAAGCTTCAGCAGTGGATTGAACTGTCTCTCAACCCAGGGCTTACTTTTCAATGCCCAGTGCCCTCTCGGGCCCTTTCTTCATATGCTTCAGATGGGGGTGGGGTGCTTTTTTCGGTCCTGTAAAGGTTCAGGGTCTTTGCCCATTCATCAGAAGGTGGATCATATCGACACCAAGGAGATGACAGCTCCCTCCTTACTTCTCATACTCTCTCCTCCACAGCCTCTCAAAATCTTCACAGACAATGCCACAGTGATGTGGTATATCAACAAGCAAGGGGGGGGGCACACTCCTACCTTCTGTGCAGACTAGCTCAAGTTTGGGATCCAACTGTTCAATATTAGGCAAATCTTTATATTCCTGCTGAACAAAACATTGGGGCAGACTCTCTGAGCAGGTCCATAACACAGGCTCACAAGTCGATGCTTCACAGAAATGTGATTTTGGACATTGTCCACCAGGTAGGTACTTTTCAGGTTGATCTTTTTGCATCCCTTCTGAATATAGTCTTTTTTTTGCACCAGAGTACCAAGTCCTCCAGCATGGAAGGTGGACTCCCTGTCTTTTAATTGAAAGGGGATGTTTCTGTATGCCTTCCTTCCCCTTCCTCGCAAAACAAGGGTCCTGCTCAAGATAGAGCAGATCTCCCCCAAAATCGTGCTCATGACTCCCTTTTGGCTCAGATAGCGTTGGTTTCCTCCTCTTCTGCACCTTCCCAAGGGCCATCACTACAAGTTGCCTCACAAGATGGACCTACTCACATGAGACAAAGGGTCTCTTATTCAGCCTCAGTTGCCCAGTCTTCAACTGACACTATGGGTGATAGGGTTTGGATCTCTTTTCAGCACCTTTTTTTTTTTTTTCTGAGGATGTGCTTCATGTTCTGGAGGAGGCCAGGAAACTATCAGGAACACCTGTGTGTGTCCAAATGGAAGAGATTTTCTGTCTGGTGCCTGCTCATAACCAGGATCCACTTTCTGTAGAGATTGCTCTGTGCTGGGTTGGCATATTCTTTAGTTAATGCTCACCTTTCAGCTATTTCTGCTTGTTTGCCTTTGTCGTCTCCTCCTCCTCCTCTGGCCTCCAGATTTGAGGCTAAACAGTTTCTTAAAGGCATCTTTCATATTAGACCTCCCAGGAAACCTATTCCTTCCTCCTGCGACCATAATTTTGTTCTTGAAAAACTGACCCAGGCTCCTTTTGAGCCTGCAGCTTCAGTTTCCTTACAGCACTTGTACATGGAAGACTGTTCTTTTGGGCATATTTCAGCTAAGAGCATGTCTGAGTTTCAGGCCCTTGTGGCACTTTTTTTAATCTTTCATAGGGACAGAGTGTCTCTTTATACTAATCCTTTTACACCCAAGGTGGTTAATGAATTTTCTGTTAATCAATCTATTAATTTGTCAAGATGGTTTCCTTTTCTTCGGTCTGCTAGTGAGAAGGTTCTTTACACCTTGAACTGGACTGGCATTGACAGCTCTGATATTATTTAGATAAGACTAAAGTCATTGCCAAGTCTGAGGAGCTTTTTCTTTTCATCCAAGATCCCTAGGGTTGGCTGTTTCTAAGCAACATTTTCTTCATTGATCTCTAAGGCCATTTTCTTTTGTTGCTTCTTTCATGGGTAAAGTTTGTGTCATTCTACCAAGGGTGTGTCTTCCTCTGGTGTTTTTTGTTCTATCATCATGTTCTATTATCCCCTGATTAAACAGATCTAAAAGAATTGGAAAGACAGTCTGCTGTTGATTTGAGGTGGCTTGAGGAATACCTGCAAGCATTGCTGGAGGATTCCATTGAATTCTGTATGTTCAAAACCTAAGCATCTGAGGTTATTATTTTCCAATAAGAAAGAGAAAGTCTCCCTGCCAGGTTGGGAAAGGGTTACCCAAGGCAGTGGGGATAACAGTCAGATGGTAATGCTTTTGCCAGTAGATGGTCCCTTGTATTCTTTGAGTTCAGACTTCAGTTTGTCCTAACATTTCGCTTTGGAGAAGGCTTCTAAGAACTGTGAAAAAATGGTCACAACTTACAAGAGTAGCTTGCCGGAAACTCAGGAATGGGGAAAGAGCTTTATGAAGCCTTGTATCATCTTACCCATTTCCTTTATATTCTAGAAAATCTCAGCTAAAGAGTTACCAAAATAGTTTATGTTTGTCTAAAGGCTCATGAAGTAGTTTCACCATATTACCAAAGATAGAAAACATGTACCCAGTCATAAGAATCTGATAGATAGTGGCAAATATATAAACTATTTTTTTAGCATGCATGTCCATGGCCAGCACTGCTGTCCTTGGGTAAGGCAATAGAGGAAGGAAGTAATTTTCAAAGCATGTTGGATTCCACAGAAACAAATGAGAGTAAGAAATAGTGTTGTACTAATGAGCATCAGGTACCTTATAAATCTGTCTGGCTTCTTGGAAGCAGGTGTCTGGCATTCAGCATAGAGAAGGTATCCTCCAAAGCCACAAGAATAGGTGGATAAGCAGAAAGTTTTGGTACCTCCATATGCATAAGGTCATGATATCTTTTTTTGGGAATTAGCTGTTTGCTTACCTTTCCAGTTGGTGTGTTTTATCATTTTATACATGGTATTGCCAACAGTGAACTCCTCATTAACAGAATTAGACAACAAAGTGTTGTCTGCTTCAGAGTCATAACATACAGGAGAGCAAATTTGGGATGTATAATCAAACCATTTAATTCTAAAAGTTCTTCAGGAGGACTGCCTCTTCCTTCTATGAGGAATAGAAACAGAGAAGCAAGCTGAGGAGGCTACAAAGCCATGGGGCTTTAGAAAACAGTTGAGAGAAAAAAAAACTCTGCTGTGTGTTCATATGGAAAGAAGCTAGAGTTGCTGAAAGAAAGATATTTGTTCCGATTCTCCAAGGAAATAGTATGGAGGAACAGATCCTGGGCATACCTTCCCATAGGCTCCCTTAGACAAGAATTTGAGGGATTCCCCCAGTTCCCTCAGAGTGGATCAGACTTGGCAGTCAGCCATCTGGTCAGTTTGGATATGCTGATATCATATTAGCCACCAGAGGGTCCTGATAGTAGGAATAGGTATGGCAATCAGACTGAGGGATGATCAAGTGCATCAGTTGATTTGTATGACAGACAGACTACAACAAGGAGGCTTGTCCGGTAACTTGGTTTCTTCCCTTAACATTTTTAGTTTTCTTTTTAGGCTGATAGGGGATAGCTGTGGCTGATGACTCAAATGCCATTTTAGCACAAGCTAATGCCTGACGATGCTTATTTTCAATGCAGAGTTTCGAATAACTGATACAACTATGAACAGTCTTGGGTATGAATAGTGACAGACAGAAAACTATTCATGGCCTAGGCAAAAAAAAAAAAAAGACAATTAGAGTGGCTACTTTTATAAGGAAATTTGCCAGGTTCAGTCACATTTCCCATTCTTTGTTGAAAAGTTTAAGGATCTTCCCAAATGAAACATCCTCAAGTGATGATCTGAGGGAATCCCACTCCATCAAAATTGGTGTCTTCAGTGAGGGACTCCTGGAGGGGTCAATGTTTGAGGAACCTCAGTAGTGGGATGTTCAAGAGAGGACTCAGAACACCATTTATGGTCCTGTATGTCGAACATCTCAAGGCTTATAGGAGCCATCTTTCCTGATGGGATAAATTGTGTAGGATCAGGAGCCAGGGTTTCCACCTGTGGGGTGGGCAAAATTGTGAGAGCAAGAAGTCAATTCCTCAGCAGTGGAGAGAGCTCATCTGACTGCCTTGAGAAGCCAAGGGAGAAAGTACAGTTTTGTACCTACCATAAATGTAGATGTCCGATAGGTATGCATCTGCAGTCCTAACATATGGGTTGTCCTGCCTCAGGCAGCCCTTCGGTCAGCCGGATTCCAAAGTCTGGGTCTGGCCTCGGCTGATGTCGCACTTCACCCGACATCACAGCTGCTGGGGTATAAAGGCATCAGCCGATGCCATTTTCCTCAGTGTTTCTTGCCCCAGATGCCAGGTGCCCTCTAGGAAGGCTAAATTTGGATAAATGCAAATAATTCCAAACATTAGAGAGCAAAAAAATATATATATATATACATATATACAAACAAATACACCATAATAGATTCCCCCAGCTAGCTAAAAGAGGGGTAAGTACCCTAGGAATACCACAGAGGGGAAGGAGGGTGGGTAATCCTGACTGCAGATGCATACCTATCGGACATCTACATTTATGGTAGGTACAAAACTGTACTATGTCCTTCAAGGATGCATCTGCAGTCCTAACATATGGGTAGAATACCATAGCCAAACTGGGGGAGGAGGCACTAAGATAAAGATGGTGTAGTTAAGATCCCTTGCAAAACAGCAGTTGCAAAACCTGCTCGGGATCTGGAGTATAAAGGAAGATTATAATGCTTGGCAAATGTATGCACGGAGCTCCAAGTAGCAGCTTCTAAAATGTCTTTGGTAGCCACTCCTCGTAGGAAAGCTGTAGTGGTGGCTGTAGCTCTTGTGGAGTGAGGCCTGATATTTTCAGGAGTTGTCTTTCCATGAAAAGAGTAGCAAAATCTAATGCAATTTCCTATCCATTTTGAGATTGTCTGTTTTGAAATTGCTTTTCCTTGCACTCCTGTTGCATATGCTACCAGAAGCTGGTCAGTTTTTCTGTTGGTCTTAGTTCTGTCCAGATAGTAGCGTAATTGTCTGTGCACATCCAAGGTATGTAGTAGTCTTTCCCCCCTGTTCTGTGGGTTGGGGAAGAATGTAGGTAAATGAATCGCTTGGTTCAATGATACTCTGGAGACCACTTTTGGCATAAAAGTAGGATTAGTTCTCAGAGACACTATCCTGATGGAAGATAAGGAAGGGCTGTACTGCCATTAATGCCTGTAACTCAGATACCCTTCTTGCTGAAGTGATTGCTAGCAGGAAAGCAGTTTTCCAAGATAAGAACTGTAAGTCTGCTGTTGCTGCTGGTTCAAAAGGGGGAAGTGTTAACTTTTCCAGCACAAAGTTGAGATCCCATGTAGGTAAAAGTGGTTTCCTTGGAGGCTTTACATTTTTGATTCCTCTCAAGAACTGCCGGAGTAGAGGATGAGAGAAGACAGGAGGATCCATGTTGTATTCTGCTGAAATTGCTGATGCATGAATCTTAATGGAGGAGTAAGACAGGCCATTGTGGAACAGTCCTGCTAAGTATTCCAGGATGTGTGCCAATGAGACATTTTCTCCCTTTGCTGCACTCCAAATGAGGTATCTTTTCCATTTGGCTGAATAAGTTTTCCTTGTGGAGGTTCTGCTTGCCTGCAGGATAATGTCCTTAACCCTCTGAGATAAATCTGGTTTATTTTGTTTTATGCAATATTCCAAGCAGCTAGCTGCAGTGTTTTCAAGTTTGGATGCAGGGTCTTGTAGTTGTTCTGTGTTAGAAGTAAGGGACAGAGGTAGAGGCCATGAGTGTGTCCGAGACATGCTTCCCAGTAGCAGGTACCAATGTTGCCTTGGCCAGTCTGGAGCGATCAGGATTACCCTTGGCTGTTCCTCTCTGATCTTCAGTAGGACTTTGTACTTCAAAGGAAGAGGTGGAAATACATATGCTGTCAGGTTTTTCCAGCTGAAGGAAAGGGAGTCCACCCTCCAGGCAAGTGGGTGGTATGCTCTTGTGCAGAATTTCTTCAATTGGTGGTTGTGTGGGGAGGCGAACAGGTCTATCTCTGGCATTCCCCATTTCTTTGTTATGGTTCTGAAGATATCTGGATGCAGCATCCATTCGTGAGCATCCGTGGTAGTTCTGCTTAAGGTGTCTGCTAGTGAATTTTCTTTTCCTGGTACAAATCTGGCCTGTAGTTGAATGTTGAGATTCAGGGCCAAATTCCACAGGTCCATTGCCATCCGGCATAGAGGGTATGAGTGTGTACCTCCCTGTTTGTTGATGTACCACATGACTGTGGTATTGTCCGTCCTTATCAGCAGGTGACCTTGTTGAAGGAATGGTCTGAATGCCTGGATTGCATGTTTCACTGCCAGCATCTCCTTTAGATTTATGTGTAGATTCAGCTGGTCTTGGGTCCATAGGCCTTGTATACACTTGTCCTCCATGTGTGCCCCTCAGCCTAGGTCTGAGGCATCCGTGGTGATGGTCTGGCTTGGATGTGGTTTGTGGAAAGGCAATCCTCTGTTCATCTGACAGGCCTGAGCCCACCACAGGAATTCTTGTTTCAGGCATGGAATTATTGGAATCTGGGCTTCTAGACTGTGCTTGTGTTGAGACCATACATTCCTTAGGTACCATTGCAACTTTCTCATATGCAGCCTGGCATGCAGAATCAATATTATGCAGGATGCCATGTAACCCAGGGCTTGCAGGACTTTCCTTGCAGTAAGCTGAGTTTGTGTTGTTAATGTCATGAAGTAGACTGGTAGTTGCTTTTGTTTTTCTTCTGTGAGAAAAGCCATCTGAGTTGATGTATCCAGTTCTGCACCCAAAAATGTTATCCTTTGGGATGGTACTAATCTTGACTTTTGAATGTTGACTGTGGATCCCAAGGCTTGCAACAGTTGTATGACATTTTCCAAATCTTTTGTTGATTTTGTCTCGTTATCTGCTTGTATTAGGCAGTCGTCCAGGTATGGGTAAATTTGAATTCCCTGAAGCCTGCAATGAGCAATTACTGATGCCAGGCATTTCGTGAATACTCTGGGCGCAGTAGATAAGCCAAAGGGCAATGCTGAGAATTGATAATGCTCTGATCCTGCAAGAAATCTGAGGTGTCTTCTGCAATCTGGTCGTATAGGGATGTGCAGGTATGCCTCCTTGAGATCTAGAGTCACCAGCCAAGACTCCTTGCCCAGCATGGGAAGAAGTTGCTGGAGGGTCAGCATTTTGAATTTTGGAACAATGAGGTATGTGTTCAGTGCGGACAAGTCGAGAATAGGTCTCCATTGATTTTCTTTTCTTGGTACAAGGAAAAGCCTGGAGTAAAATCCTTGGCCTTGTTCCAAAGGTGGTACCTTTTCTATAGCTCTCATCCTTAGTAACTTGTTGATTTGTCTTTGAGCCTCTGTTTTTTGGCTTGGTGCTAGGTTTGGTATTCCTCTCTTTTTTGGTAGAGTGTGGAAGTGAAACCTGTAGCCCTTGTCTATTGTTTGTAAAGTCCATTTGTCTCCTGTAATGCAATGCCAGTTGTCTGAAAATAAGGCTAGCTTTCCGCCCAAGGGTGCTTCCAGTTGTTCCCTGGTAGGCGGAACCAGAGCCAAGTCATTGTGTCTGTCCTGTGGAAGTGGTTGTAGTTGCATCTGTGGCAGCACTTCTCTGGTTGGCAGGTTGCCACTGACGTCCCCTGTAGGCACCCCTAGATTGACCTCTGCCTCTTGGGCCTCTGCCTCTCTGTGCTCTGGAGGTGTCTGGAAAGGACCAATTCTTCGAAGGCCAATTTCTGCTAAACCTCGGAGGTTGGACCTGTAAAAAATCCTTGACTGTTTGGACAGATTTTGCTTTTTTCTTCCACTTTCTTTAGAACCTCCTGTGCAGGGGAGCCAAACAAACTTTGTTTCTCCATAGGAGCATCTAGGAGTTTT
Organism: Protopterus annectens; assembly: GCF_019279795.1. Taxonomy (NCBI): domain Eukaryota; kingdom Metazoa; phylum Chordata; order Ceratodontiformes; family Protopteridae; genus Protopterus; species Protopterus annectens. The sequence goes on along the minus strand of NC_056747.1, from coordinate 708,175,797 downwards.
GACTTAACATGGTCTGGTAAGGATTGTTCTTTTAACCAGGCATGCCTTCGAATCACTGCTCCAGTCATAGCTGACCTAAAGGAAGCCTCCAGTGCATCATAGCCACACTTTAAGAAATGATTACTGACCTGCTGAGAGTTATGTACCAAATCCTGAAGGGACTTGCAGTCTATAGGTTCAGGAGAGGACAGTTTTTTATTTAGCTGGTCTAACAAAAATTCCTGGTACTGAATCATGTGAAATTGACAGTTTAAGGCCCTGGCCGAAAGAGTAGCAGAAGTATAAACCTTTTTACCCCATCTCTCTAATGCTCTAGATTCCCTTTCAGAGGGAAGAGGGTTTTTGGCAGAGGCAGCTGCCACACCTTTAGGGCCCTGTGAAATGGTTTCTGGGTCGCAACATGAGCCTTATACAAGTGGTAGTGTGTGTCCGGGACCCTGTAATATCTGTCAGGCTTGGCAGGGGCCAGAGGAAGAGAATCAGGGGCAGTACTGGCATCATTATATGCATCATCAACAACTGATAGTACTGGAGGAATGGCTAAAGGCCTATGCTGTGGTAAGTGTAAAAAGGTCCTTAGCCTTTTCCTTGAATCTGAAAAATCCTGGCCCTGCCATTGGAAGTGTTCCCTCATAGAATGTAGGGTTTCCCCAAAAGAAAATTCTTAAGGAGGAGAAGCAGAAGGAATGGAGTCTTCTGCATCAGAATCCTCATAAGGAGAATATGGGCCTTCCTGGTGGTCTGTAATATCTGAGTCATCCGAGGAATAGTCTGTAGAGACAGGCTCCAGGGGTTCAGTCCTAGGCCTCTTATCTGGAGGAGGTTGAGAGGCCCTGTCTGGTTGAGGTTGGGATCCCCTGATCAAAGAAATAAGATCCTCAGCCAGGCTGAGTATCTGGGAACTAGAGGTAGGCCTGTGTGAGGGAGCTTTAGCAGGTAAGGCCTTAGAAGATTTAGCTGCTTTAGCCCTGGAAAAGGCCTTGATAGACATAGAAGCAGGGGGTCTAGCAGCCCCACGTGCAGGGGTAGAAATGTCTAAAGGAATAGTGTCTGACAAATCCTGGGTGCCTGCTTCTGTAGCAGTAATTTCAGTAGCAGATTCAGCCATGCTCTGTGAGGCCTCGGATATCGGAGGCATGCTTTCGGCCGAAGGAAGAACCGAGGACTCGGTTTCAGCCAAAACCGAGACACTTGCGGTTGGCCTAACTGTGGTTTCAGCCGAAACCGCGGACCGCAAGTGTCGGTCCTTTTCCTTGCGCTTTTTAGCTAATTGTGTAGTCGGAGTCTCCGACGGCATTTTATATGCAAAAGCGGGACCAAAAAAACTCCTCTGCAAACTCCGACCGACGTCTAAGCATCCGTCGGTTGAAGGAAGCACAGGCTAGACAAGCTGATACGTCGTGGTCTGGGCCTAAGCAAGGAAGGCAGTAAGAGTGGAAATCCTTATGAGGTATTTGTTTCCCACAAGTTAAACAATTATTTACTTTGTCTGACATCGGCTGAGGCAGGAAAGAGTCCCCAATGGGGTACTTAGCTTTTTTAGAAGTCTTCGGTAGTAGAAATCTCTGGATCTGACCGACCGGCACTTGCGAACAGCTTCTGCTTGGCAGCGGCAAGAAAGACTGAGGAAAATGGCGTCGGCTGATGCCTTTATACCCCAGCAGCTGTGACGTCGGGTGAAGTGCGACATCAGCCGAGGCCAGACCCAGACTTTGGAATCCGGCCGACCGAAGGGCTGCCTGAGGCAGGACAACCCATATGTTAGGACTGCAGATGCATCCTTGAAGGACATCCTCAAACCATCCCAGTAGGAGAGGAAAAGTACAGTTTTGTACCTACCATAAATGTAGATGTCCGAACAGGATAGCATCTGCAGTCCTTACAAATGGGTTGTCCTGTCGTCAGGCAGCCCTTCGGTCGGCCGGATTCCAAAGTCTGGGTCTGGCCTCGGCTGGTGTCGCACTTCACCCGACGTCATCTCTGCTGGTCTTCGGGTATAAAGGCATCAGCTGACCCCATTTTCCTCAGTGTTTCTTGCCCCAGATGCCAGTTGCCCTCTTGGATAGCTACATTTTTGGATAAATGCCAATGTTTCCAAAAAAGTAGAAGGCAAACACAAAAATAAGCATGTATGTACATATATACAAACAAATACACCATAAGAAATCCCCCCCCAGCTAGCTATTAGGTGGGCAAATACCCTAGGAGTACCACAGAGGGGAAGGAGGGTGGGTAATCGTGACTGCAGATGCTATCCTGTTCGGACATCTACATTTATGGTAGGTACAAAACTGTACTATGTCCTTCAAGGATGCATCTGCAGTCCTTACAAATGGGTAGAATACCATAGCCAAACTAGGGGAGGAGGAAGAAGAATTTATGGTGTAGTTAGGATCCCTTGCAAAACAGCAGTGGCAAACCCTGCTCGGGATCTAGAGTATAGAGGTAAGTTATAATGCTTGGCAAATGTATGCACGGAGGTCCAAGTAGCAGCCTCTATAATGTCCTTGGTAGCCACTCCTCGTAAGAAGGCTGTGGTAGTGGCTGTAGCCCTTGTAGAATGAGGCCTTATGTTCTGTGGAATTTGCTTTCCATGGTAGGAGTAACAGAATCTTATGCAATTTCCTATCCACTTGGAGATTGTCTGTTTGGAAATTGCTTTTCCTTCCCTTCCTGTTGCATATGCTACTAGAAGCTGGTCAGTTTTTCTATTGCCCTTGGTTCTGTCCAGGTAGTAGCGCAACTGTCTATGTACATCCAAAGTATGCAGCAGTCTTTCCCCCCTGTTCTGTGGGTTGGGAAAGAAGGTAGGTAGGTGTATTGCCTGGTTTAGAGACACTCTGGATACCACCTTAGGCATAAATGTAGGATTAGTTCTCACGGACACTCTATCTTGATGGAAGATTAGGAAGGGTTGTACTGCCATTAAAGCCTGTAGTTCCGAAACCCTTCTTGCTGAAGTAATTGCCAGCAGGAAAGCAGTTTTCCAGGATAGGTGTTGAAGATCTGCTGTTGCTGCTGGTTCGAATGGAGGGAGTGTCAATTTTTCTAGCACAAAATTCAAGTCCCATGCTGGTAATGGTGGTTTCCTAGGAGGTTTTACATTCTTAATTCCTCTCAGAAACTGCCTGAGTAGAGGATGTGAGAAGACAGGGGGATCGAAGCTGTATTCTGCAGAAATAGCTGATGCATGTATCTTGATGGAGGAATAGGACAGGCCTGTATGGAGAAGCTCTGCCAAATACTCCAGGATGTTGGCAATATCTACCTTTGACACATTTCCCTCTTTCAGTACTCCAAATGACAAACCTTTTCCATTTTCCTGCATAGTTCCTTCTTGTTGCTGTGGAAGGACAAACCTGGGTTTGACTGGCATGCCTGAGCCCACCATAGGATCTCTTGTTTCAGGCATGGGATTAGTGGTATTTCGGTTTCTAAGCTGTGCTTGTGCTGAGACCATAAATTCTTTAGGTACCACTGTAGCTTTCTCATATGCAGTCTGGCATGGGGGACCAGGATTATGCAGGATGCCATGAAGCCCAAGGCCTGCAGTACTTTCCTTGCTGTTAGTTTGTTCTGCTTTGTTAATGCCAAGAAGTAAAGAGGAAGTTGTTCTTGTTTTTCTGCAGTTAGGAATGCCATCTGTTTTACTGTGTCCAATTCTGCACCCAAGAATGTTCTTGTTTGGGATGGTATCAGTCTTGACTTTTTTAAATTGACTGTGTATCCCAGGGCTTGTAGTAAGCAAATGACTCTTTGTAAGTCTTGTGTCAGCTTGTTTCTGTTGTCCGCTTGTATCAGGCAGTCGTCCAGGTATGGATAAATTTGGATTCCCTGAAGCCTGCAGTGAGCGATTACTGATGCCAGGCATTTCGTGAATACTCTGGGCGCAGTAGATAAGCCAAAGGGCAATGCTGAGAATTGATAATGCTCTGATCCTGCAAGAAATCTGAGGTATCTTCTGCAATTTGGTCGTATGGGGACGTGCAGGTATGCCTCCTTGAGATCTAGAGTTACCAGCCAAAACTCCTTGCCCAGCATGGGAAGAAGTTGCTGTAGGGTCAGCATTTTGAATTTTGGAACAATGATGAATGTGTTTAAAGCGGACAGGTCGAGAATAGGTCTCCAACTTTTCTCTTTTCTTGGTACTAGGAAGAGTCTGGAGTAAAATCCCTTGCCCTGTTCTGTAGGTGGTACCCTTTCCACAGCTCTCATCTTTGTTAATTGAGCTATTTGTTTTAGAGCTGCTGTCTTTTGATTTGGTGGTAGGTTTGGCATTCCTCTTTTTACTGGTAAAGTGTGGAAATGAAACCTGTAGCCTTGGTCTATAGTTTGCAAAATCCACTTGTCTCTTGTGATATAGTGCCAGTTTTTTTGAAAATAAGGCTAACTTTCCGCCTAAGGGTGCTGCTATTTGTTACCTGGTAGGCGGTGTAAGAGCCAAGTCACTGTGATTGTCCTGTTGCAGTGGTAGTGGTTGTATCTGTGCCTCGTTGGTTATTGCCTTGCCACTGGCGTCCCCTGTAGGCACCTCCTCTGGATTGATTTCTGCCTCTTGAACGCCTATTCCTGCCTCTCTGAGTTTTAGAGGAGTCTGGAAAGGACCAATTTTTGGAGGGCCAGTTCCTGCTAAACCTTGGGGGCTGAACCTGTAAGAAATATTTAACTGTTTGTACAGATTTTGCCTTCTCTTCCATTTTCTTCATTACCTGTTGGGCAGGAGAACCAAATAGACTGACCTTATCCATAGGAGCATCTAATAGCTTTGCCTTAACATGATCCGGCAAGACCTGTTCTTTCAACCATGCATGCCTTCTTATAACTGTGCCAGTCATGGCTGATCTAAATGAAGCCTCCAGTGCATCATAGCCACATTTTAAAGAATGGTTACTAACCTGCTGAATGTTATTCACCATTTCTAGAACATATTTCTTATCTAAGGAATCATCAGAGGACAGTTTCTTAGTTAACTGATCAAGCATAAACTCTTGGTATTGGATCATATGAAACTGACAGTTCAAAGCTCTAGCTGAGAGAGTAGCAGAGGTGTATACTTTTTACCCCATCTCTAAGGACCTGGATTCCCTTTCAGAAGGGAGAGGGTTTTTCGCTGAGGTCGAAGCTACTGCCTTAGGCCCCTGGGAGATAGTTTCAGGATCTGCAAAAGGAGCCTTGTATAAGTGGTGATGAGTGTCCGGGACCCTGTAAAACCTATCGGGCTTAGCAGGGGCTGGAGGTAAAGTATCAGGAGCAGTGCAAGCATCATTAAATGCATCATCCACAACAGGAAGAACTGGAGGTATAGCTAGAGGCCTATGTTGCTGTAAGTGTAAAAAGGTCCTAAGCCTTTTTCTTGAATCTGAGAAATCTTGTCCCTGCCATTGGAATTGCTCTCGCATGGCATGTAAGGTTTCCCCAAAGGAAAATTCCTCTGCTGGAGAGGTAGAAGGAATCGATTCTTCAGCATCGGAATCTTCATAAGTAGAAAAAGGAGCCTCTGGATGGTCTGTATCATCAGAAGAGTCATCTGAGGACATTGGCTCAGGGGGCTCTGCTCTAGGTCTCTTTTCTGGAGGTTGAGAGGCCCTGTCTGGGTGAGATTGGGATCCCCTTATTAAAGAGATGAGATCCTCCGCCAGAGTAAGCATTTGGGAACTGGAACTGGGCCTGTGAGAGGGGGGCTTAACAGGCACAGACTTAGCAGTTTTGGCTGCTTTGGCCCTGGCAAAGGCCTTTATAGACATGGCTGCAGTAGGCCTAGCAGCACCACGTGCTGGGGTAGAGACATCCAAAGGGATGGTGTCCGATAATTCTTGAGAAACCACAGTAGTAGGCAAAACTTCAGAGGCCGATTCAACTAGGGTAGAAGGGGCCTCGGTAGTAGTCATGGATTCGGCTGCAGATTGACCCGTTTGCTCAGTTTCGGCCGAAACCGAGACACTCGCGGTTTGCTTAACCGTGGTTTCGGCCGAAACCGCGGACCGCGAGTGTCGGTCCTTTTCTTTGCGTTTCTTAACAATTTGAATAGTCGGAGGATCCGACGGCATAATGTACGCAAAATCTGAGCCGAAAAACTGTTCAGCAAACTCTGACCGACGCCTAAGCGTTCGTCGGTTGAAGGAAGCACAGGCTAAACAAGCTGCTACGTCGTGGTCTGGGCCTAAACAAGGTAAGCAGTAAGAGTGGAAATCTTTATGAGGTATTTGTTTCCCACAAGTTAAACAGTTATTCACTTTTTCTGACATCGGCTGAGGCAAGAAAGAGTCCCCAACGGGTACTTAGCTTTTAGAAGTCTTCGAAGTAGTATTCGGTAGTAGTAATCTCTGGATCTGACCGACCGGCACTTGCGAACAGCTTCTGCTTTGGGCGCCACGTGGCAAGAAAGACTGAGGAAAATGGCGTCGGCTGATGCCTTTATATCCGAAGACCAGCAGAGATGATGTCGGGTGAAGTGCGACACCAGCCGAGGCCAGACCCAGACTTTGGAATCCGGCCGACCGAAGGGCTGCCTGACGACAGGACAACCCATTTGTAAGGACTGCAGATGCATCCTTGAAGGACATCCTCCACAGCTGAATGACCATGGAAACCAGTTCAACTCCACTCTGACAGACACCTAAGCTCTGAGTGGAGGGGGCAGCTCCAACAATTTTGGGGTCAATCTCCTGGCCCCAGAAACAGCACTAAAGCTTCAACTCAAAGATAGCTTCAGATTGGAGGAGCTCCGACTCGATGGGATCAGAAAAGTCTCCAGAGTGGAAAATGACCACATCTTTGGATCAGAATTAGACAACTCTTGAAGAAATCTCAGATCTAGAAACCACAAAGATGGCAGGTGAATTGGGCAGCAGCAATCACATGAAGGTTCAAAGCACTCAAGTTCATGGAACTGATAGGAGACAGAGCTGGAAAAATACCCAGCTAAATCAGAGTCCTGAGGAACTTCATCATTCTATCCACATAAGCTTCTGTCAGGCTTAACCGATCTTACAGATGGAGGTCTGGATGACCTTTATACCATGCAACCTGGTAGAGATCAGCCCTGGTGAAAATTTCACCTTCAGTAAAGGATGGTTTCCAGATCATATGGGTGTCCGATTTGATGATCTGGGATTTTTTTTTTAAGCTGGAGCCAAAGGCAATCAAGATGAAAAGCAATGGTCAGAGGAACGCTTCTGTCTCTTTGTCCCTGGGCTTGCCTTTGTTCTCTAGATTTGTCAGGGGATGTTTTACTGGATGGTGAGGCTCCAAAAAGAGAATAAACAGATTTAGAGGAATCTCCTGCAGAAGAGAGAAGTCCCTTCAATACAAGTTTATTTCTGCACATATGGAGCAGTTCTCATCCAAATAAACACACTTTGAGCATGCATCCAAATTTAGAAGTTTGTGGCTAAAAGCTAGACATTTTTTGAACACTGATGGCTTGTCAGACATGAGTAAGCCAATCAAAACTGAAGAGAAAAGTTTCACACAAGGTTTTTATTTTTTTGTAAACTTGAATATCAGCAATGGTAAAAATCTACTACCAGAAATCAGTAAAGAAATCCAACACTGAAGGTGAGAGGTGCTAGAGGCACAGCATAAATGGAAGAAAACCATTTATGGGTAAGGGAAGATGATAAAAAGAAAGGTACACAATCTCAAGTGGAAGGACTATCAAAAATAAGAAGAAATAGCTGAGCTGAGTGCACCATGTCTGTTCACTACATGTGGCAAATAAGATTTGAGGTAATCTTGGGGACAGGGGGATTGTAGGTAAGGGGAGGAGTCTGAGCTGTGGATCCTGAAATTTAAAAACAGCTAAAGTCTGATCTGTGATCAGATCAGAAACTGCCTGTTGAGAAATAGAACAGACAATAACAGATCATGTGTTCTCACTTGATTTCCCTCCCCTGAATAATCATCTGGCTCCATTTTGGATAATATGTAGTGCCCATCTATCCTGTTTCACCATCTCCCCATGTTCTGCAGAGCTAGCATCCTTGGCTGCCCTTACACCAGTATAAATTATCCACAATGAAACTGGACATCTCTTTACTCAGATTAGTTTACTTATTTAGTTGTCCTTGTTTACTGAACCTGTTGCTACTGTAAATCACTTTAAGGCTCCTCTAGGGAAAGATTAAGCAAGTGTTAACAGTTTTCAGACAAGAAAAGTGACAGACTGAAGCTTACAATTGTTTTTCATTGAAACATACAGAAAGCTGATTTTTTCACAAAAAAGATAAGAAACCTGTAGTAAATCCTGTATGCAAAATTATGAACCACACAGAATGTATTTGTTTTCAATGTAAATGCAAAAGAGCCATCAGAAGCTAAACCTGGCTTTTCAAATGTGCACAGATTTACAATACCTTCTGCTCAATGCACATTAACCATATGGATGCTACCTTACTTCAGGCTCAAATATACAAACTAAAACCAATCAGGAACTACACAGGCAAGGACTCAAAGCAGAAAAAGCAATTGTCAGCTCCAGGTATGCTTTGCTTCAAAAGCACACAGAAGTGGATTTTACTCTTGGTCAGAGCTCATAGTGGAAATTCCACTGTTTATGAATTCCAAACTAATTGGAAATTTAAGTTAGAGCCAGATAGAATCTGTAAAACCTTAGCTCTGTTCTCCTGTATGAAATCTGTTTAAAACCATTTGGTTTGTGATGTTCATCATGTTTCACTGTTACAGTCATTACAATTGGGTTATCCTGCTGGCAGGCCATCCGCAGTCGGCCCGAATTCCAAAGTCCCAGTCCGGCGTCGGTTGCTGTTGCCTCCTCCCTGACATCAGTGCGCCAGGGGTATAAAAGATGCAGCCGACACCACTTTCTTCAGTCTTTCTTGCCACATGGTGCCCAAAGCAAAAGCAGTTTGCAACTGCCGGTCAGCCAACTCCTGAGAATTTCAAGTTCGAATTTCAAATCCTAAAGCTAAGTACCCCATTGGGGAAACTTTTTTCTTGCTCCAGACCAATGTCAGAAAAAGTTAATTGTATTTCTTGTGGGAAGCAAATACCTCATAAGGATTTTCATTCTTACTGTATTCCTTGCTTAGGCCCTCACCACGACATTGCTAGTTGTCAGTTTTGTGCTAGATTTAACCAACGCACTATTAAGTGTCGGTAGAATTTTGCATTTCATTACTTTGGCAGAAAATTTAATTATATAATGCCGTCAGAACAGCTGACTACCTGAGTTTATTAAAAAAAAACCACAACGAAAAGGACAGGCATCTGAGGTCCAAAACTGACGAGGCTTCTGCTAGGCCTGGTGCTGGTTCTCAGCGAGGCACTTTCGCAACCCCTGACGCCCACTGCTCAGAGCCACAGGCCACTTCCAACTCCCACGTGGAGCCAACCAGGCCCCTGGAAACTTAAGGTATTGGACACTCAGAGCCACAGGCCACTTCCAACTCCCACGTGGAGCCAACCAGGCCCCTGGAAACTTAAGGTATTGGACACTCAGAAACAATTCCCTCAGATGGGTCTGGAGCCCCTGAGCAGGCATCAGCTTCTGAGGGTGTTTTCTGGACTACACAGTTATATGTGAAAACAACTTCAGCTTCAAAGACCAAAGCACCTCTAAAGACAAATAAGCAAGTACAGTATTCTCCTGGACAGGCCTCCATGCCTAAAAAAAACAGATGCTTAAAATGGCCAAAGACCCAGGGGTTCCCAACCTGATAAGAGGCCTAGGCAAGAGCCAGAATATGAATCTTCAGATCAGTTTTCCATTTCCTCTTCTGAACAGGAATGTTCTGGTCCTCCCTATGAGGATTCTGATGCTGAAGAATCTATCGCTTCAGCCTCTCATCCTGAGGATTATTCTTTTGGGGAGACCCTGCATATTATGAGGGATCACTTCCACTGGGAGAGCCAAGATTACTCAGAATCCAAGAAAAGGCTCAGAGACTTCCTTTTATTACCTCAACACAGCCCCCTTGCTATTCCTCCTGTTTTAGATATTGTAGATGATGTATTTTCAGAGTCCGGTTTAACTCCTGACTCTTTACCACCAGCTCCTGTTAAGCCAGACAGATACTACAGGGTTCCTGATTCACATAAATTTCTTTATAAAAACCCTGCTGCTGACCCAGAAACTATTTCTCATGGTCCCAAAGGGATCAAGGCTTCCACAGCAAAAAAAAACCCCTATCCCCTCTGATAGGGATTCAAGGGCCCTGGACAGATGGGGGGGGGGAGCTTTACACTGCTGCTACTTTGGCTGTAAGGGCTTTAAATTGTCAGTTTCATATGCTTAAATATCAGCAATATCTTGTCACTGCTTAAACAGAAAACGTTGACAACTTCAGAATGTGCAGAAAACAAAGAAATGCAGGATTTATTGCATGCAGCTGAACAAGTGGGAAAGCATACTTTGCAATGTGGTTTTGATTCTCTAGAGGCCTCCTGCAGGGCCATAGTTACGGGTTCTGTCATTAGGAGGCATGCTTGGTTAAAGGAACAGAATCTGCCTGGTCATGTGGATGCTCCATTACAGCATGATACCTTGTTTGGTGTTAAAGCAGAAGAGGTTTTGAAGAAAATGGAGGACAAAGCTAAATCTATACAAACAATCAAGTACAGCCTCCCAGATTTAGCAGGAACTGGCCTGCAAAGAATTGGTCCTTTCCAGTGTCAGACAGGCCACAAACAGGCAGATACAGATGCCACAGAGGCAGATCACAGCCCCAAGGCTCATATACAGGCCTAAACAATGGGGTGCTTCTACCTCCAGAGAGGAAAAATCACAGCAATACAGGAAACAGTCTCAATGACTTTCCCCTGCCAGCACCAAACACTTATCTTCTGGCAGCCCCTTTGGGGGGAAACTAGCACTTTTTTTCACAAAATTGGCACATGATCACCCAGGACAAATGGGTCTTAAATATTGTGTCACAAGGGTACAGGTTCCACTTTCACACCCTGCCGAGGGCAAACAGTATGCCAGACCTGCCACACAATCAATGGGCAGAGGCACAAAAACAAGTTTCATCCCTCATGAACATGAGGGCCATTCAGCAAGAGCAGAGACTCGGATTTTCTTGGTGCCCAGAAAGGACAACGCTTGGAGACCAATACTGGACCTGTCTATCCTAAACACATTGCTGGATATTCCAAAATTCAAAATGGTAACTCTGCAGCAGCTTCTGCCTATGCTGGGCAAGAAGGCTTGGCTTGTGACTTTAGACCTAAAAGAGGCATACCTGCATGTCCCAATCAGACAATCATGCAGAAGATACCTCAGATTTATAGCTGGCTCAATGCACTACCAATTCTCTGCACTGCCCTTTGGCTTATCTACTGCACCCAGGGTCTGCACAAAATGCCTGGCACCAGTAATTGCATTTTGCAGACAAAGAGGAATACAAACATATCCTTACTTGGGCAACTGCCTTATTCAAGCAGAGAACAAGGATATTCTACTACAGCATCTGACGTTTGTAAAAAGATTACTAACAGGCCTTGGGTACACAGTAAACAAAAAGAAATCAAAACTCGTACCCTCTCAAGAGATAATATTCCTGGGTGCAAGCTTAAATACAACCGCCCAGATGGCTTATCTCACACCAGACAAAAGACAACTGACTACTTATTTCAAAATGTTGGCAACAATGACCCAGTTATCTGCAAGAAAAATTTTGCAGGCTTTGGGCTTCATGGCATACTGCATTCTGCTAATTCCATATGCAAGACTGCATATGAGGAAACAAGTGTTTGGACTCAACATTGCCACAGCCTGGAAACAATAATTACCCACATTCCCTGCCTGCAACAGGAGTTTGGATGGTGGGCAAAGGCCATTCACCTTCCCCACAGCCAGGCAGACATTAACAACAGATGCATCAGATTATGCCTGGGGGGCCCATATGACAGGAAGATGTATTCAGGGCACATAGTCCACAAGTCTAATGCATCTACATATCAATCAAAAAGAGATGCTAGCTGTTCAAAATGCCCTGACAGCCTTCAAGGATCTACTTCATCCAGGACAACAACTGATAAAGATGGACAATACTACAGTCATGTGGTACATAAACAAGCAGGGAAGTACACATTCCTACCACCTCTGCATACTAGCCATGAACTTGGGGGACACAGCATTGACTTACCAAGTACATCTGCAAGCACAATTCCTGCCAGGAAAGATAAATACTCTTGCAGACGAACTAAGCAGAAACCTAATGGATCCCCACGAGTGGAAATTGGATCCACAAGTCTTCAGCATGATAACAAGGAACTGGGAATGCCCGGACATAGACCTGTTTGCCTCCCCTCACAACTGCCAACTATAGGTATTCTGCACAAGGACTTATCACAAGTATGTAAAGTGGATGCTCTATCTTTCAGCTGGAAAAACCTAACAGCATATGCCTTTCCTCCCCAAGGTCCTCCTAAAGGTCAGACAAGAGAAGCCAAAAATAATACTGATTGCCCCCAGACTGGCCATGCCAGCACTGGTACCCAATCCTAAAGAGCTTGTCTCAATGCCCAGCCTGGACATTACCTCAAATTCCTCACTTACTGACGCAACAAAAAGTACAGTTTTGTACCGACCATAAATGTAGATGTTAGAGTGTTGACACTGCTGCAGTCATTACACTTGGGTTATCCTGCCGTCAGGTGGTCCTGCAGTCGGCCAGAGTTCCAAAGTCTTGGTCTGGCGTCAGTTGCTGTCGCTTCTTCCCTGACGTCAGTGCACCAGGGGTATATAAGCTGCATCTGACACCATTTTCTTCAGTTTTTCTTGTCCCAGATGTCAGGTGCCCCCAAGTAGGTAGGCAATACATATTGCTAATAAAACATATATATAAAAACAATACCTTCAGTTACAAGCAAATACACCACAAAGGTTGTATAGGATAGAAAGGTATAGATAAGTCCAGCTAGGACGGAGGGAGGGTAACCTGGACTGCAGCAGTGTGAACTCTCGAACATCTACATTTATGGTAGGTACAAAACTGTACTATGTTCATCGTGTTACACTGCTGCAGTCATTACACTTGGGTAGAATCCCAAAGCTAAGGTTGGGGGGCTGGTCTATAAAGAGTTAGGATTGGCTATGAGGCCCTGCAGAACGGCAGTGGCAAATCATGTTCTGGATTTAGAGTAGAGGCAAGTGGTAATTCTTTGTAAAGGTGTGCACTGAACGCCAAGTTGCAGCCTCCAACATTTCCTTGGTTGGTACTCCTCTGAGAAAGGCTGTTGAAGTGGCTGTTGCTCTGGTATAATGTGGCCTAATGTTATTAGGGACCGATTTTCCATGCTGTGTGTAGCAGTAACAAATACAGTGTCCTATCAATTTGGAGATAGTCTGCTTTGAGATAGCCTTGCCCTGTGATCCTGCAGCATATGCTACAAACAGTTGCTCAGTTTTCCTGAAAGCTTTTGTTTTGTCCAAGTAGAAGTGTAGCTGCCTGTGTATGTCCAAAGAGTGCAGAAGTTTCTCCCCTTTATTCTGGGGGTTTGGATAAAAAGTTGGCAAATGGATGGTTTGGTTAAGAGCCACATTAGATACCACCTTTGGCATAAAGGTAGGGTTTGTCCTTAAAGAAACCCTGTCCTGATGAAAAATTATAAATGGTTCCACTGCCATTAATGCCTGTAGCTCTGAGACTCTTCATGCTGAAGTTACTGCCAGGAGCAGAGCTGTTTTCCATGATAAAAATTTTAGATCGGCTGTATTGGCTGGCTCAAAAGGTGGCAGGGTCAGTTTTTCCAAAACAAAATTGAGGTCCCAAGTTGGTGTTGGTGCTCTCCGGGGCAGTCTTATGGTTTTAGCCCCTCTGAGGTACTGCTTTAGCAAGGGAGGAGAGAATAAAGGAGGATCCGTGTTGTAATGTGCTGAGATGGCAGATGCATGGATCTTAATTGAGGAGAAGGATTTGTCCAGCATCTCAGTTAGGTATTGTAAAATCTGAGGAATGTTTGGAACAAGAGGGTCAAGGGTTTGAGCCTGGTTCCAGGCGCAGAATCTCTTCCATTTTTCTGAGTAAGATTTCCTGGTGCTAGGCCTTCTGGCCTCCAAAATGACATCCATAACAGCTTTAGAGAAAGGTGTTGCCTGTTTGACTAATGAATCTCCCATGCAGCCAGGTTTAGGGTTTTGAGCTGACCGTGCAGGATCTGATTGTTTTGTTGAGTCAGAAGGTGTGAAATATGAGGCAAAATCCATGGTGAGCCTTGAGCTAAGTTCTTTAAGATTGGGTACCAGTGCTGGCGTAGCCAGTCTGGAGCAATCAGGATCATCTGTGGTTTTTCTTGTCTGGCTTTTAGGAATACCTTTGAAAGGAGCGGCAGTGGTGGGAAGGCATAACCTTTTAGGCTTTTCCAGCTAAAAAAGAGAGCATCCACTTTCCATGCTTGTGTGTGGTAAGTCCTTGTGCAGAATTTTTGTAGTTGGCAATTCAGAGGGGAGGCAAAAAGATCTATGTCTGGGCATCCCCATTTTTGCGTTACCATGCTGAAGATTTGTGGATTCAATTTCCATTCGTGAGGGTCCATGATATCTCTGCTTAGATAGTCTGCCAGAGTATTTTTCTTTCCTGGCAGGAATTGTGCTTGCAGATGAACTTAAAAAAACGCTTGACAGCAAAACCAAGGAAAATCCAAATAAAGCTCCAGGCAACGAAAACTCCGCTCAGCCAAATTTTATTAAGCACTTTTCGTCATTCAATGTAGAGTGACTTCTTCAGATAAAACATACATCACAAAGATTAGCATTTTATACTCATTCATCCCCTTCCAATCAATTAGTTCACTAACATAATTAATTAAATAATTACTACCTTAAAGGGATACTTAAATGCTTACTATAGCCCTGTAACACAGCTTCATTTTAAAAAATGGTTTAAAAATGTGTATAAAGTTCCATTGTCACAAGTTTTTAACAATGATCTATAAAAATATTCATCTCTAATTTATAAAAACAAAAACTAGAATCTAAAATGAGTCACTATATGTATGCAGTCATATATATTTCCTTAGAAAAATTATTTCAGAAAGGCGCGAATATCCACATTTATCTATTTAAACTTCTAAGCTTCAAGAGACATGAAATATTGCATTGTTCATTTAATCCTGGTTCTGTAAGAGCATTGGTTCTAAATTGCCAGGATAATTCACGCTCTTCTAAAAGTAGGTTGAAGGGGCCTCTTCTGCTATCAGGTTGTACTTGGTCTAATCCCACAAATTTAAAGGTGTGGTTTGGGAAGGATGAAATATGTTTAACCAAGGCATTTTCAGGTTTCATTCTAGAGATAGCATTAATGTGTTCATAAATTGTATCTCGAAATCTCCTTTCCGTCTTCCCTATGTAGAAACTTGTGCAATTAGAACACAATACTCCGTACACCACTAGTTTGGAATTACAATTTAGTTTGTGGTTGAGTACATATGTCCTATTGTTTATTATGTGCTTGTTACCTTTCTTGATATATTTACAGTAATTGCAACTTCCACAGCCAAAAGACCCCTTTTCCTTTCCTTTATCTGTCGTAGGTTTACTTTCTAATAGGGATTTTAGGTTTTTGCCTCTCCTAAAGGTCACTTCAGGGACTGTGCCAAAAATTATGGAAGATTTTCTATCGTATAAGAGTGTGGTCCAATTTTTGTACAGAATATTTCTTATAATATTACTTTCTAAACTGAAAGTCATAATATATCTGGTACCTGAGTCTTTTATACTGTTAAACTGTAGTCATCCCTCTACATGTTTGTGTAATTGTAGTTTCTTCTATACTACTGCTTAGCTTCTTTACACTCAGGAGGGGTGAGATAAGACACACGCTTCCTGGATGACATCTTTGTCTCCATGGAAACAGAGATACGGGGACTGACTTGGTAAAGTACTTGAATAGTACTACCAGTTTTCTCAAATTCACATTCAAATTCCAGGAGAACAATATTAACTACTTAGATATTACTCTCGTTAAAGACAAGGAAAACAGACAACTGTATGCTAAGATACACAGGAAAGAGACATACTGTAACTCTTTCTTGCATTGCACGAGTTTACATCCCCACACACAGAAAAAAGTGATTGTAAAGGGTCAGGCAATCAGAGCGGCTCGTATGGTCACACGAGACGATGACTTCATTCATGAATGTAAATTATTTGAAGAAATGTTTACTCATAGAGGATACCCTAAGACACTCCTCATTGACATTCTAGAGGAAGTGAGTACAAAGAGGGAAAAAGGTCTTATCTCACCCCTCCTGAGTGTAAAGAACCTAAGCAGTAGTATAGAAGAAACTACAATTACACAAACATGTAGAGGGATGACTACTAGTATAGGTTCTAGCCCGGTGGAGAACAATGAGACTAATTCCAACAAAGACGAGACATCTAACAGTATAAAAGACTCGGGTACCAGATATATTATGACTTTCAGTTTAGAAAGTAATATTATAAGAAATATTCTGTACAAAAATTGGACCACACTCTTATACGATAGAAAATCTTCCATAATTTTTGGCACAGTCCCTGAAGTGACCTTTAGGAGAGGCAAAAACCTAAAATCCCTATTAGAAAGTAAACCTACGACAGATAAAGGAAAGGAAAAGGGGTCTTTTGGCTGCGGAAGTTGCAATTACTGTAAATACATCAAGAAAGGTAACAAGCACATAATAAACAATAGGACATATGTACTCAACCACAAACTAAATTGTAATTCCAAACTAGTGGTGTACGGAGCATTGTGTTCTAATTGCACAAGTTTCTACATAGGGAAGACGGAAAGGAGATTTCGAGATACAATTTATGAACACATTAATGCTATCTCTAGAATGAAACCTGAAAATGCCTTGGTTAAACATATTTCATCCTTCCCAAACCACACCTTTAAATTTGTGGGGTTAGACCAAGTACAACCTGATAGCAGAAGAGGCCCCTTCAACCTACTTTTAGAAGAGCGTGAATTATCCTGGCAATTTAGAACCAATGCTCTTACAGAACCAGGATTAAATGAACAATGCAATATTTCATGTCTCTTGAAGCTTAGAAGTTTAAATAGATAAATGTGGATATTCGCGCCTTTCTGAAATAATTTTTCTAAGGAAATATATATGACTGCATACATATAGTGACTCATTTTAGATTCTAGTTTTTGTTTTTATAAATTAGAGATGAATATTTTTATAGATCATTGTTAAACACTTGTGACAATGGAACTTTATACACATTTTTAACCCATTTTTTAAAATGAAGCTGTGTTATAGGGCTATAGTAAGCATTTAAGTATCCCTTTAAGGTAGTAATTATTTAATTAATTATGTTAGTGAACTAATTGATTGGAAGGGGATGAATGAGTATAAAATGCTAACCTTTGTGATGTATGTTTTATCTGAAGAAGTCACTCTACATTGAATGACGAAAAGCGCTTAATAAAATTTGGCTGAGCGGAGTTTTCGTTGCCTGGAGCTTTATTTGGATTTTCCTTGCAGATGAACTTGATAAGTTTGTGCTGTGTTATACAAGGTCATGGCTTGCCTGCATAGGGGATAAGAATGAGTGCCCCCTTGCTTGTTTATATACTACATTACTGTGGTGTAGTCTGTCTTTAATAATAAATGTCCTGGATGCAGAAGGTCCTTGAAAGCTGTTAGGGCATTTTGTACAGCCAACATCTCTTTTTGATTGATGTGAAGATGCATTTGCCCTGAATACATTTTCCTGCCATGTGTGCTCCCCAGGCGTAATCCGAAGCATCTGTTGTTAGTGTCTGCCTGGCTGTGGGTAGAGTGAAAGGCTGACCCTTGCTGAGGTGACATGCCTGTGCCCACCATCGAAACTCCTGTTGTTGACAGGGAATTATTGGTATTACTGCTTCCAAACTGTGAGAGTGTTGAGTCCAAACACTTTTTAGGTACCATTGTAATTTCCTCATATGCAGTCTGGCATATGGAATTAGTAGTATGCAGGATGATGAAATCCAGGGCCTGCAGAATTTTTCTTGCAGGGAGATGAGACTTTTTTGCCAGTAATTGAAAATATTGAGTCAGTTGTCCTTGTTTGTCTGGCGTGAGATAAGCCATCTGGGCCGTTGTATTTAAGCTGGCACCCAGGAATATTATCTGTTGTGAGGGCGCTAGTTTTGACTTCTTTTTGTTTACTGTGTACCCTAGAGAAATTAGCAACCTTTTTACAAATGCCAGAGGTTTTAGAAGAATGGCCTTAGCCTCTGCTTGAATGCGGCAGTCGTCCAGGTATGGATATATTTGAATTCCTTTTTGTCTGCAAAATGCAATTACTGGTGCCAGGCACTTTGGCTTATCTACTGCGCCCAGGGTCTTTACAAAGGGCAGTGCAGAGAATTGGTAGTGCATTGTACCAGCTTTGAATCTGAGGTATCTTCTGTAATTTTGTCTGATCGGGACATGCAGGTATGCCTCTTTGAGGTCCAGAGTAACAAGCCAAGCCTTCTTGCCCAGCATGGGAAAAAGCTGCTGTAGTGTCAACATTTTGAATTTCAGAACATCCAGGTAAGTAGAGTTGAAAGGTCTAGTATGGGTCTCCAGGCTTTGTCCTTTCTGGGGACCAGGAAGAGTCTTGAGTAAAATTCTTGTCCTTGTTCCTGCTGTGGTACTTTCTGAATAGCTCTCATGTCCATGAGGGCTGATATTTGTTTTTGAGCCTCTGCCCATTGATTTTGTGGCAGGTTTGGCATTCCTTTTAGCCTTGGGAAAGTGGAACTTGTAACCTTGAGACACAATATTCAGAACCCATTTGTCTTGGGTGATTGTTTGCCAATTTTGATAAAAAAGTGCTAGTTTTCCCCTTAAGGGGGCTGCCAAAAGGGAAGTGCTTGGCGTACGAAGGGGGAAGGCATTGGGACAGTTTCCTGTATTGTTGAGATTTGTCCTCCCCTCCTTTTGGGGTTGAGGTACCCCACTGTCGTTGTCTGTTAGAGGCTTGGGGTTGAGATCTGCCTCTTGGGCATCTATATTTGGCTGTACCTGTAAGAAATCTTTGACTGTTTGCATATATTTAGCTTTATCCTCCATTTTCTTTAACACCTCTTCTGCCTTAACACCAAACAAGGTATCATGCTGTAAAGGAGCATCCAGTAATCTTGCCTTAACATGATCAGGTAAACTCTGTTCTTTTAACCAAGCATGTCTTTGAATCACAGAACCTGTAACTGCGGCTCTGCAAGAGGCCTCTAAAGAATCAAAACCACATTGCAGATTATGTTTTCCCACCTGTTCAACTGCATGCAATAAATCCTGCATTTCTTTACAATCAGGAGCTTCTGAGCTTGCAAGCATTTTCTGTTTTAACCGAGCCATTAAATATTGTTGGTACTTAAGCATGTGAAACTGGCAATTTAAAGCCCTTACTGCTAAAGTTGCAGAAGTGTAAACTTTCTTCCCGCATCTATCCAATGCTCTAGAATCTCTGTCAGAAGGGACTGGATTTTTTGCAATGGAAGCCTAAACCTCTTTGGGACCCTGGGAAATAGTTTCTGGATCAGCAGAAGGGTATTTATAAAGAAACTTGAGAGTCAGCGACTCTATAATACCTATCTGGCTTGGCTGGTGCAGGGGGCAAAGAATCAGGAGATGAGCTGGATTCAGAGAACACATTATCCACAATATCCAACACAGGCGGAATAGCCAGGGGCCTGTGCTGAGGTAATAAAAGGAAGTCCCTGAGCCTTTTCTTGGATTCTGAATAATCCTGACTTTCCCAATGGAAATGCTTCCTTCATGGTATGTAAAGTTTCCCCAAAAGAATAATCCTCAGGAGGAGAGGCTGAAGGGGATAGATTCTTCAGCATCAGAGTCCTCCTAGGAGGGAAGAGAGTATCCCTAGTCTGAAGAGGAATCAGAGGAAATGGAAACCTGATCAGAGGAATCATAGTCTGTATCCTGCCTAGGTCTTTCCTCAGGAGGGGGGATGGGAACCCCTGATTAGAGTAATGAGGTCTTTGACCATTTTAAGCATCTGTTTCTTAGGCATGGAGGACTGTCCAGGTGAATGCTGTAATTGCTTCTTTGTCTTTAATGGTGCCTTTGTCTTGGCTGTTGCTTTAATGGTGAGTTGTGAAGGTCTGAAAACACCCTCAGAAGCCAATGCCTGCTCAGCGGCTCCGGACCCATCTGAGGGATTAGTTTCTGTAGGCCCAATACCTTGAGTTTCTAGAGGCCTAGTTATCTCCACGTGGGAGTCGGAGGCGGCCTGTGGCTCTGAGGTAGTATGTGTCAGGGGCTGCGAAAGTGCCTCACTGAGAACCGACTGGCCTAGAAGAGGCTTCGTCGTCAGTTTTGGACCTCGGATGCCTGTCTTTATCCTTGTCTTTGCATTTTTTTCAAAATTGCGGTCGTCAGTTGATCCGACAGCATAATATAATTGAACCTTCGGCCAAAGTAGTTCAAAGCAAAATCAAAACGTCGTTTTATAGTGCGTTTGTTAAATCTAGCACAAAACTGACTAGTGATGTCGTGATCAGGGCCTAGGCATGGAATACAGTAAGAGTGGAAGTCCTTATGAGGTATTTGCTTCCCACAAGAAATACAATTATTAACTTTTTCTGACATCGGTCTGAGGCAAGAAAAAAGTTTCCCCAACGGGGCACTTAGCTTTATTGAAGACTTCGAATCTGAAATTTGACTTCGAAAATCTCAGGAGTCGGCCGACCGGCACTTGCAAACTGCTTTTGCTTCAGGCACCGCGTGGCAAGAAAGACTGAAGAAAATGGCGTTTGATGCATCTTATTATACCCCTGGCGCACTGACACCAGGGAAGAAGCGACAGCAACCGACACCAGACCAAGACTTTGGAACTCTGGCCGACTGCGGGACCGCCTGACAGCAGGATAATCTAAGTGTAATGACTGCAGCAGTGTAACACAATGAACATCAGATACTGCACAGCCAACTCGGGACCTTAAACCTGACAGCATGGCAAATAATGTAGCCATTCAAGACACACCTCTCTCTGAAGCAGTGATGGATGTTATTTTGGAGACCAGGAGGCCTAGCACCAGAAAATCTTATGCAGAAAAATGGAAGAGATTTTGGGCTTGGAACCAGGCACAAGGAATCGACATGATTGCTCCAAATATTCCTCAGATTTTACAATACTTAACTGAGATGCAGGATAAAGGCCTTTTCTTTTCATCAATTAAGATTCATGCCTCTGCCATTTCAGCTCATTACAACACAGAGCCTATTTTTTCTCATCCATTACTAAGGCAGTACCTCACAGGGGCCAAAAACATAAGACCTCCAAGGAGAGCTCCAATACCTGCATGGGACCTCAACTATGTCTTGGGGAAAAAACCTCATACTGCCTCCGTTTGAGCCAGCCTCTGCAGCTGATATAAAATTCTTATCCTGGAAAACAGCTCTGCTCCTAGCAATAACCTCTGCTAGACGAGTCAGAGTTACAGGCACTCATGGCTGTGGAACCTTTTATAATTTTCCATCCAGACAGGGTTTCTCTGAGGACAAACCCTACATTTATGCCTAAAGTAGTGTCCAGTGTGGCCCTTAACCAAACAATTAATTTGCCTACCTTTTATCCAAACCTACAGAAAAAGGGTGAGAGACTTCTGCATTCTCTGGACATTCACAGGCAGCTATGCTTCTACTTGGACAGAACCAAAGCTTCCAGAAAAAACAAAACAACTTCTAGTGGCATATGCTGCAGAATCACAAGGAAAGCCTATCTCAAAGCAGACTATTTCAAAGTGGATAGGCCACTGCATTCATTTATGCTATTCACAGCATGGCAAATCAGTGCCTAAGGGCATTAGGCCACATTCAACCAGAGCAGCAGCCACTTCAGCAGCCTTCCTCAGAGGAGTACCAACCAAAGACATCTTACAGGCTGCAACTTGAAGTTCAGTGCACATTTTTACAAAGCACAATCACTTACCTCTCTACTCTAAATCCAGGGCAGGCTTTGCCACTGCAGTTCGGCATGGCCTCATAGCCCCTCCTAATCCTATTTAGCACCAGCCTCCCTACCTTAGCTTTGGGATTCAACCAAATTGTAATGACTGCAACAGTGAAACATGATGAACATAGTACAGTTGTGTACCTACCATAAATGTAGATGTTAGAGTGTATTCACTGTTGCAGTCCTGGCTACCCACCCACCATCCCCCTTTCCTTTGCTGGGACTTATCTGTACTTCTCTATTCTATACAACCTATGTGGTGTATTTGCTTGTAGATGAAGGAAAAGTTGATTTTTGTGTATGCATGCCTATTGGCATAATTTAGCCTACCATTTTAGGGGCACCTGACATCTGGGGCAAGAAAGACTGAAGAAAGTGGCATCGGCTGCATCTCTTATACCCCTGGCGCACTGACATCAGGGAGGAGGCGACAGCAACCGACGCCAGACTGGGACTTTGGAATTCGGGTGGCCTGCCAGCAGGATAACCCAATTGTAATGACTGCAACAGTGAATACACTCAGACATCTACATTTATGGTAGATACACAACTGTACTTTTCCTTTATACACCTTCCTAGCTGTTTTGTATATTCAATTTTACTAAGTGCATTGCCTAATTTTACTATTCAGTTTTAAGCGAGTGCAAAACTGGTGGTTTACTTTTAATGGTAAGTCTACCGAAATGGTACAAGTTCATCTGCTGGTGTTCACCTTTTAAAGGGTTTTTGCTATCAAACCAATGTTTTCTGGTTGGTTGGTTTACTTTAAAGGGCAAACAGGAATGTTTTGATGTGCTACAGTGAGCTGCTGGTGGCAACATTATTGTAAAAAAAAAATAGGGCAAGGGAAGTGTTACTGGAAAGATTAACCTCTTCCTGAATCAATGGATGGGTGCATAAATATTACCAGGCAAGTTTTCACTTAATTATTAGTAAGACAGCACTGGGATGACAGTAAGATAGAAGAGATGCAGAGAAGATGATCACAATTCTGCTCTGCAGCTAGTAAGTATGAAACTTATGTGGGCATGGCAGGTGTTTGCTATTACCTAAGAAAGTAGTGCATATTCATTAAATGCGCTTAACAATAACCACATCTACTATTTGATGTCAAAAGTGCTGATTTAAAGCCTATATCTTCATACGTTAAATGTCACAGATGTCCAGCCCATGTCCATCAAACAAACTACAGGCAACAGGTAGCATGTAGGGTAAAAGTCTAACTATGAGCTAGATACCTCAGGCTTGATTGGTGGCTTGAGTATTTTTTGCAGCTGGTGTTAGGATTATGGGCATGCCTGTCCTGGAAGGGAGATCAGGATGGGGCCATTCAATGCCACAAACCTCAGGGAACTGGCAGTCACACAGGGGATGGCAAGTGGGCAGAAATTCAGACACCAAGCCAAAACAAGTGCATAAGAAAGGCATAATGGCATCAGTAGTGACAGGAATCACACTCACCTAGGGGATGGAGTAGTGCCTATAATATGCAACCTCATTGCTAGATAAGGAGGCGTAAACAGGTTAATCTCTGACTGTCATGGTTTGATGGTCAGCATCCAAGAAGGCAAACAACAGATAGAAAAGTAAAAAAAAAAAAAAACTGGTGATGGTGGGATACAGTGTGAAGAGAAGCTGTAAAGCCTGCAAAACAGTTGAGCCACAAAAAGTACAGTTGCACAAGTCCTACTTACCTTTAACAGTAACTGTACAACATACTGCCATATTGGTAATAGTGCCCTGCTACCCTATCTCTGGCAGTCTACCAAAACTCAGAGCTCCTCCCCCTGTCTGTATGTTGTGATGGACCAATCACCCGAGTGTACAGGGCCTGCCTTTTAAGCCAACAGACAGGACCCTTTCAGTTTTTCAGAGTCCATAAGGAAAAGATGAAAACAAGCTTGCAACCCTTACTGTTCCAAACCAAAACACACACACACAGCAAAAACAAGTTGCTGAGCATAACTCACTGGTACCTCCAACACCAAACTATGTACATCCAAGGAGGAGGAATGCTGGGTGGGTATCGATAGTTAAGGCAGTGTGTTCCATGAACATCTACTGTTACAGGTAAGTGGGACTTGCACAAAAGTACTACATTCAACACACACACACTGCCTTACTGGCATAAGAATAGATTCCCAACACTTACTAAACCTGGCAGGAGGAAGCATAAGGGTCCAGCATCCCCTGAAGAACAGTCCTAGCAAAGCGCCAGCTCTGAATTTAGAAAAGGCTTTCAGCTTGTAGTGCTTTGTAAATGTATGGGCAAAGGACCAAGTTGTTTCCTGTAGAATATAGTCTACTCCTTTCCAATAAGACACTGAAGAGGAAAAGGCCCCTATAGGATGTACCTTTAACTTGCCTGAATTCACCCTGCTCTGGATGGGTGTAAAAAAAACAATACCAGAAGTCAACCAATATGCAATGGTTTGCTTAGAGACAAGTTGACCCTTCTTTGCCCCTGTATAGGATATAGAAAGTGTATTTCAGCCTTCCTGAACAGTTTTGTTCCATTAAGGTAGTATCTGAGCTGCCGTTGCACATCCAAGGTATGAAAGCATCCTCTCACCCTTATTCTTAGATTCTGGGAAGAACACAAGGTTAACATACTGAATGAGGGTGAATTCCAATATCACTTTGAGCATGAAAGAGGGATTAGTGTGCAACACATCCCTATCCCTGTGGAAAATCGGGTAAGGTTGCCCCACTTAGACAGCTTGGAGCTCAGAGACTTGTCTTTCAGAAGTCAGAGCAATAAGCAAATTGGTTTTAACATTAAGAACTTCATATCAGCCTGAGCAGCACTTTCAAAAGGTGGTAAGCCCAATTTTTTACACAAATAGTTGAGATCCCTCAAAGGAGCAATTTGCTTGTGAGGGGGTGACATATGCAATACTCCTTTCATGAACTGCTTTACCAAAAGAGAGGAAGGAAGAGGAGGATCCACTGGTAGACAAGTAGAGATGGCCACTGAATGTGCCTTAATGGAAGCATATGATAAGCCATCCTGAAGTAGCTCACACAAATATTTCAAAACCCAAGGGATGTTAACCTCAAGGGATGCTCTGTTCTCACTTAAGCAAGATTTACAAAACCTCATCCATTTGTAAACATAAGATTTTCTAGTAGCAGGTTTTTCAGACTTCCTCTAACATCCTCATAAAACTGCTCAAACAGAATCAAGATTGATTCGTTCAGCCTGTATTTTAAATACCTTTACTGAATTATCACTTAAGACACAGGCAAACAAACATTAACAGAAAAGAAACCAAACAATATTAACATTTTTTCCATGTACATACATTATACATACATCACATATCTTTTCTTTGTAATTATCAACTGTCCAACATTACATACATTGTTGAATTCCTGCCTTCCCTTAAACCTCACTCCTCCTCAACACTATTCTGCGTGTACTGCTCCCACAATTCCCATTTATTTCTATGTAATTTGCAACTTTTCTTTTCCAAAGATCCTTCTTCCAGTGCTTTTGCCTCTTTATAAAACTCAATAGTTCAAATACAGTTGGTTTAGATTTCGATTTCTATTTTCTAGTAATTGCTTGTTTGGCAGCCAACATAATTAAACTTAATAAAGCCTTATTATGGCTACGCATTTCAGATCCTGTGTACCAGTTAAAAAAAATCATATCCTAAATTATAGCCATTTGCTCTCCCAATACTTCTGACAGAATACTCTGTAGGCAATTTTTAAAATCTGCTAACTCGTTAACTCCTAAAATACATTGGGCTTCAGGCCAGTTATTTTACATTAAGAAGGTTCGTGGTCTGCACTCTTGTGGGAGGAGAGGCTGGACTCTGCCCTTCTGAGCTGGGAATTTCTGGTTAAAGGCTTATAGTGCCTGCATATTTGAACTGTTTCATACTGAAATTGGTACACCTTGTTTGCTGTAGCATAGACTAGATCCAGGCCTGCTGAATCTAGCTTTGTTTGTTTGCTTGTTATTCCCCTGAAATGCTAATTCCACCTAAAACACGGCTTTTCAGCGCTTCTGTGGATCCCTAGTGATATCTGCATTGCTTACTGTACTTATTTCCTTGTTTCACTTGAAAGAAAGTTACTGTTTGTCGTTTTTGCATTTAAGTTACCTGGCACTTGCTCACTAAGTCAGCACTAAAAAATTAAAAGCACTACACCCTCACAAACTCCCCTCGAGTACCTTGTTCCCATTGGCCCTTTTTTTCAATTATAAAGGAATTCCCGATACTATTTTAGCATGTCCAAAGGTCAGTTGTCAATCTACTCTCCGGTCCAGCTGGTGAATATGGGAATCTTGAGGCAATGTTACAACTGCCTCATGTACACAGACAACCCTCTTCTCCTCTCAACAAATTCCAACACGTGAGAGATACAACCATATAGCCAAACTAGAGGCTAAGCTCTCTCAACTCAGTACTGGCGTAACCACTCAGGAGGAGAAGGAAACCACACTCACTACAATTCCAGTCTCACATAGACCTACCACAACAGCAAACCAAACACAAACACACAAAAACATACTCGGAGGCTCTAAATAAAAATCTGCCTAAGCAGCAGACACATCCAAAGCAGACACCCAAGCAACCGCGACCCCAAAACAAAACACGCGCAACACATAGCTCACAAAGCCAGGGTGCCGAACAGTTACAGCCCTTAAGGCTAAACAACACACCTGATACACTTGTAATAGGTGACTATCGTCAGGCACACTGACGTCCCACTCACCAGGCTGAACAAGGAGAAGGTCACGGTGAGCTGCCTGTCGGGCGCTAGGATCCGCCACATAACACAAGCACTCAGGTCACTCCAAGGCAAGTACAAATATGACTCAGTCATTGTCCATGCTAGTGTGAATGACCTGAGATGTACCTCCCTGGACTACATGAAGAGAGACATAAAGGAGCTCTCTGAGCATGTAGCCCAGGCCGGTATGACCCTGACCTTGAGTAGGATCTTACCCTCACCAAGAATGATGCCACAATATGAAGACAAGATGATCAATTTCAACAATTGGCTTAAGTATTGGTGTCATTCAAAGGGGATCCAATGCCTGTCAGCCTGGGATGACATGCTCGACAAGCCACGATGCTTCACTAGGGACGGCTTGCACCTGTCACCCCTGGGCTTTCGGATATTGGCAAAGGCTCTTGCTATCCCCATAGTGCCTTTTTTAGGCAAGGCTCAAAAGACAAACCCACCTCCATTGGTATCACAAGGGATAAGAAACTAAGAGTAATGCTACTCAACACCAGAAGTCTAAACCTCAAGATGCACACACTCGAAACTCTCCTTAGCATGGAGAACATCGATATCTGTGCAGTAACAGAAACCTGGTTCAAGGCTCCCGAGAGCACCCCAGCACTACCAGGTTATACCCCATACCATGCTTTTCGGCCCCAAAACTTGGACCGAACCACAAAAGATGGGGGGAGTATCAATATTCGTCAAAGATACCCACACCTCCAGGTTGGTGGCACAGCACAAAGCATCAGAGACTATCCATGTGCAACTAACAGTGGGTAAAACTGCCTTCCAGTTTATAGCCTGCTACAGACCACCCTCCCAAACCCAGGAACCCCACTCGGCCTTCCTGAGAACACTGGAAAATATGAAGGTCTCTCCAAACACCATTATATTGGGCAACTTCAACTACCCAAACATAGACTGGGAGCATTACTCTAGCTCCAACACCCTAGCCCATATAAACTCAAATGCTATGGAACAACTTGTTACCACTCCCACAAGAGGGTAAAACATACTGGACCTGATCATCACCAACATGGGGACTCTATGCTCCAAACCAGAAGTGTATCCCTCACTGGTAAGATCAGACCATAAACTAATCTCACTGGCTATTCACATCCTGACCCCACCCCCTGCCAGAAAACCACAGTGAAAAACTTCTCTAAAGCAAATTTCACACTCCTCAAAACCGAGGTGGAATCCTTCAAAGCCCCCGGGCCTGTGGAAAATACAGCCCAGACCACAGAATCCTTTACAAACGCATTCTATGAACACCTTCAGGAATGCATGGATCATGCAATCCCAAATAAAACCAAGACCCAATCCTCCAAAGGCAGACGGTCCTGTCTGGTGGACCCCAGCCATAAACAAACTATGCAATAGAAGGAGGAAGCTACTACATGATAGAGCAAAATACCAAGAAGGGAAGGCATCTCTGAACAGTATTGGCAAAAAACTACGGGCACTGATAAAATCGTCTATGGCCAGCTTCGAGAGAAAAATTGCACAGGACACTAAGGATAATCACAAGGCTTTCTTTAGTTATGTTAGGAACCTGGGTGGGAATTCCCAGATATGCTCAGAATTAGTCCAAAATGACAAAAAATACACCGAACCCACAGACATTGCCAACATCCTAGCTGACAGGTTCACTGCAAACTCCCCCCCCCTCCCCACCAAAAGGACAAATATCTATCCCAGTACAGTGCTGCCCCCCTGACATCTCAGATGCTCAGGTAAGAGCCGCCCTCTCCAAAGCCAAAAACACAGCATCAATGGGACCAGACAGTGTCCCGGGCTGCGTCCTACATGAACTCCAAGAAGAGCTAAACCCAATCATAAAACTACTGTTCAATCTCAGCCTTACTACAGGATATGTACCCAAAGAGTGGCGTACAGCAACAGTGGTCCCTCTCCACAAAGGTGGTGCCCCATAAGCCTGACTAGCTTGGTCTGCAAAGCTATGGAAAGGATCACCATGGACCTCATAAATAAAGATATTGGGAACCTACAGACACTGGATCCTGCCCAGTTCGGCTTTGTTAAGGGCAGATCCTGCCTCTTAAACCTGGTCAGTTTCTTTGAAACAGTCACCAAGGCCATTGACGAGGGGAAGGTGGTCCACACAGCCTACCTGGACCTCGCAAAAGCCTTCGATACAATACCCCACTTGGGCATTATAGATAAGCTCACCAGCTTAAATATAAACCCCTATGTCACTAGATGGGTTACAAACTGGCTCAAGGACAGAACCCACATGGTTAGAATTGCTGGAGCCATGTCAGACTCCAAACCAGTTACAAGTGGTGTCCCACAAGGCTCAGTCCTGGGACCTCTCTTGTTCGGGATATATTTCTCGGAGGTACAGGCCAACATGGAAGGACTGTGGCTGACCAAGTTCACAGATGACTGCAAACTAGGTGCCATAATCGACTCTCCAGCCGACACAAGCATCCTCCAAAAGGGCCTCATAGAAACAGACAACTGGTGCCAGAGCCATGGCCTCAAGCTAAACGCCAAAAAGTGTATAGTCATCCCCTTTGGCAAAAACAAAGTGCCCACAAATTACCACATAGGTGGTAATCCATTAAGTACAGAAGAAGTAATTAGGGACCTGGGGACCCAAGTTGATAGCAATCTCTCATTTGACAACCACGTGGCCAAAGTGGTTAGAAAAACATTTTATATAGCCCACCTAATCATGAAGGGATTCACATCTAGATCAGGGGAGGTCATCGTGCCTCTTTACCCATCCCTCATCAGGCCCATAATTGAGTACAATGCCCCTTTTGGGATGTACCTTACCAGACACCTGCAGCAACTAGAAAGACCCCAAAAGTACCTCACCAAGAGGATCAAAGGGCTCAAACAGATGCCATATGCTGCCCAGTTAAAGAAACTCCTGCTCTACTCAGTGGCATACCGCCTGCTCAGAGGCGATCTGCCTGACGTATAAAGCCATGCCCAACCCAGAATTAATGGACATGCTGCACCTCAGAAAATCCAAATCCCATCGAGCTACGCGCTCGAGAAACTTGAACCTCAGCACTGAAATAAATAGGACATGCTGGAGGGACAGATTCATAACCCAGAGGCTCCCTTCACTCTGGAATAAAATCCCAGTCCAGGTTAGGCAGAGTCCCTCATTGACTCTCTCTTCAAGAGGAATCTTGATGAGTGGATGGGAGATCATAGGTTTACCCCTGGTATCACTTCTGTGTCACTGTTAGACAGAGGCACAGTATACTAACCTTGAAAAAGGGCATAGCAAAATTAATTTAAAATGGGTGACGAAAGCCAAACACACTCTGGCTAGGCTTATAAATGCCCTTGGGCAGATAGCCTAGTATGAACCTATGAACATGTTCCCAGTTACCACTTTTGTCATCACACCTCCAATATTTGTTACCTATCTGAGGAAAAATTCTTTGTCTGCTTGGGATATAAAAATACCTATGCAAACACTTCAAAGCAAAGATATTAAACCTTCTGGACTTTGTTGTATACCTGGAAGCCATACATATATTCGCCCATTGTTCTCTTTATTGCTTTTCCTGTATCTCTTCCAACCTCCTTTGATTAATATAGTTATCATACAATATTTTACTTGCACTACTAATTATCTTTTTATAGCAGCAGCTTTGGTTCTACATTTGACTAAACCCCACCATATGAAGTCTTTCACTTAAAATTCCTCTATCCCTTTCTCTTTGCCTATACTCTGATATCAAACCATGGTAGGGAAGCAGTTCAGGTGCTGCAGAGTGATAAACTCTTGACCACGGCCCAGTTTATCTGGGTTCAATTAGTGGCTAAGGCAAATGGAGCAGCAGGGAAGGATGGGTGTGCCCATCCAAGATGGGCGGGTGCTCATTGATATGCTCTCTGTGGGGAGGTATGGTCCAAAGAGGGGAATTCCCTCAGACATAAATCAGCATGGGGGTTGGGGAAAGGGTAGGTCATAAAAACAAACCTCCCCAGAAGCAGACAAGGTGAGCCCTCCAGGATACTCTCAGGATCCATGACTGGTCCCAGAGTAAGTCTGGGAGTGTTAGAGTAGCTGGTAGACCCAGCATGGACATTGGGTACTAGGGGCCTGGCTAGCAAACATGAGGTCTAAGAGGACCAAAAAAAATCCTTGGTAGGAAAGGCAGTCTTTAGCCTGCAGTCCAAACATTTCCTTGGTCTCACCTCACTATTACATTTCCTGCTCTAGTTATTTGCTCCTAATACCTTACTTTGTTTAGTAACTTTCTCCAGTAATTTCTTTACCTCTGCTTGCAGTCATTCCTATTGGCAAAAATCTCCTTTCTCCATTCTTGTGTTGGCTTAGTTTTGCTACTTAATGAATATAATATTCTGTATGGTTATTCTTAAGGATCTGCATCTAAAATCCAACTCTCTCTAATTCATGAACTCTTCCTCTCCTTTCCATTTTGAATTACAACCTTCTGATTGTGTTCTGTATTAGAGCCTTAACTGTGTAGCTCTAAAGTATTCATTCAAATCAGGTAATCCTAAACTACCTTCTATTGGAAGTATTAACATATTGCCCTTTTCCCCTACCAGATAAATTCCTTCAACACTATTATTGGCCACAATGTATTCTCTAATTGATAAAAGTATGCTATCTCAAAACATTTTCACTGCTTATATCTTACTATCTATATCCATAAAAAGGGTTTAGAGTGTTACAACGTTTGTATTATCTTTTGCTTAGTTTCTTGCCACATATCCTTAGTTAGCATAACAGAAGCCTTTTTAATTAATACTGCTAAATACTTAATCTCATTGTGTCCCCATGAATATGGGTATTGCTGAACCAAATATTGAGTGGGTACATAATTTACACTGCTACAGTCATTGTTTTATCTTAATTATATATCCTGAAAAGACTTTGAACTCCTTGAGAAGGTCACCACATAAGAGGCCTCATCTGCCAAAAGATCATATATCTAGCTGACCATGGGATCAGCCGAATATTGCTCCCAACTGAATACATCACTACATCTAGCCAGTATTTGGGAAAAAGAAAACACTTGTTTGGGTTTCTGCACCCGTCTGTCCTCTGAGGAAACTGACTGATCAGACTCCACTTCTGAAACATCAGATTTCAAAAGCATGATCCCTGGGTAACTGAACAGAGATGTGAGCACCAGAGTTACTTGTAACCCAGCTTTGCAGACTGTAATCAACTGCCTGAACAGCTGATCTAGCCATAGCCATCAAATGAGGTGAAACAAACAGAGATAGTTATCCTGCACTTTGTTGGGTTTTCTGTCTCTTTTTTGTATGCATTATACATGTAGGAGAATTCCCCAGGGGGAGGAGTATCAACACTGACAACGGATTCTGAACCCCTGACTTTCCCCTGTATCTAAAGGGTTAGGTTCTCCTGTACCAGGCACTGGTACAGCCCTGGAGGAGGTGTCATGCACAGTTGTGGTACTACCATCACAACCAGGTGACCTGAAGGCAAAAGAAGACTAGTAGTCAGATAGCCTGCTTAAGGCTGCTGCAGAGTCGCAGGCAGAGGCATATTTCTTGAATTTGTTTCTGTTTTTTAGTTTTATAAAAGGTAGATGATGGAAGGGGTGCACTATATCAGAGTCCATCAAGTCATGGGACAAGAACCTAGCCAGCTCAATACCAAATATTGGCTGCACAGTCAGCCCAGTAAAAAGATGAATAAAACCAACTATTCCCCTCTAAATAGCAATCTAAAGACTAGGGATACAATTCTGAAAAAAATACAGTGGGAAAATTACCATATTTTCAGTAACAGTTTAAAGCACAAAATACATGTACAAAAATTCACAGATTTCATTTATAAAAAAATAGTTTGTCCAAATAAATGGATACAGCCTAAAACAGTATAAGACAAGAAATAAATCAAACTGATGAAAAATTTCTGTAGAAATGTTTAGCATGTAAAATGGCACCAAAAGCCATCTAAAGTCCATTTCTGCAGGGGTTACTATTTTAAGGACTGCACTAGATAAAATGACAGTTTCAGTAACAGAGTTCTGAGCACAAAACACATGTACAAAAGTCCACAAATTTTGTAGAAAAAAAGGCTAGTTTCAGTCAAAATGAATGGATCCAGCTTAAAACAGTGCTAGACAAAAAAATAAATAAATAAAACTAATAAAGAATTCTGACAGGAATTTCAAAACATACAAAATAGCACCAAACTCAATTTAAATGAAAGAATTGTGTAAAATGCCATAATCCTGCTCAATCACCTCAAATAATCACAACCCCAGAGGAAAAAAAAGAAAAATCAGCGAGCTTTCCTGTCTAAACTTTCAAATAAAGCCTTTAATACATACAAGATACTGTGCTAGTCAAAGTTAAAACAGATACGCATATAACACCTGTTGTTGTTGTGTCTTTCGGCTTTTCCCGGTTAGGGGTCACCACAGCGGAACCCCGGTCCACTAATGATTGGCAGCTGATTTTTACATGCTGAGTTGCCAGCCCTAACGTACAACCTTCAACGAAGGTACACCCATTCACGCATGTCTCCACGCTGACGACGCTCTAGCTGAGAGTCGAACCGGTCAGTGTCTTACTGTGAGGCGACAACGCTACCGCAGCACCACCACCGCAGATCTACGCATATAACATCTGTAATAACTGAAAACTAAAACTCAGCATAGCAGAATACACTACTCAAGGAATGACCAAAAAAAAAAAAAAAAGCAAGCACAGCAAGGAAATAAAAACCAAAAGGAGTTTCTTAGTGGAGCTCAGCAGCTGAAATATCCAGAAAGAGCAGCAGTCTTCTTTGAGAACATTTGCTTACTATGGCACTAGAAAACTGAAAGGGTCCGATCTGTAGTCTATGTGATTGGTCCATCACACCCATAAACAGTGGGAAGAGCTTTGGTAGGCTGCCAGAGATAGGGTAGCAGGGCACAACTACCCATATGGCAGTATGTTTGTTGAAGATGCACATGTACCCTTGCAGACATAAGACACTTACAGCAGTATACCTTGCACAGCATTTTTTTTTGACAGGGTAATTCAGGAAGAGGGAAAACCTAGCTCTGTGGTGTATGAAAAAGCTGACTAAAGGGTTCCAGCTGAAAAGAATCCATCTGCTGGTATGACCAACAAGGAAAAGCTAGCTGTCTTTTGTGTAGATATTTAGTCCACTGAATCTGCAGGCAGTTTGATAGATGATGAGAACGCAGAGCATGGAGTAAGGAAATGCAGTCTCTTTCTAGATAACTTCAGGCAGTTTGATAGATGATGGGAACGCAGAGCATGGAGTAAGGAAATGCAGTCTCTTTCTAGATAACTTCAAAGTGGGGCTTTAATTACAGCTGGAGATAAAATGTCTGGAAAATGGAAGGAAAGAGAGAATAAGACAGCATGGATTTTCAGAAGAGGGGAAGTACCAACATGAAATTGTCATACTGCATGAAAGAGAAAAGCAGTGCCATGATGGAAGTTGCTTACACTTTGCCAGGGGCACATGTGCAGTAAGGGATGAAAACCAAGCCATGAATGCAAAAGTCAGTACTACATTGTTTCCTCACTAAAAATGACATTACACAAAATTTATGTACTTACCATTACACTAGATTCATGTAGTCTTCATCCAGTTCAACCTTTACATTACCAGATCAGACCTTAAAAATTTTCAGAAGCTTGGATCCAGGGCTCTGACTCCTCCCCTATATATAATTCCCTTAGCTCCACTGATAACCTCAGATCAAGTTTGGCTGCTTATCAATGTGAAATTCCATTCAATAAAAACATCTACTTGACATAATAAATAATGGTGAAACCATGACTGACAACAAGATAAGTCTGTCCAAGGCCAAAGACCCCTGATCAGGTCCAACTGTTTGACAAAGTGACAATTTAGACAGGAGGACAGAATAAATCAACAATTGGCACAAAGGAGAGACTGGCACTTTTAGCACAGTTCTGGGTAGTTAAAAGATGTACATTTCTTCCAGTTTATTCAAGTATTCTATAGTCCTCTCAATTCTTACAGCATCTGCTATCTTTTTTTTTTGGTCTGATTCAACCTCTGGGACAGATTCCCAAGCTACCAAATACATGGGTGGAATCATGGAAAGATATTCCAGAGTACAGAGAAGCACAAATCTTATGAATAGGAACCCTACCTATATAGATGTTATAGGTAACTACTGTTTTAGAATTAGCCGATGGTTTGCTATGTAAAGACATTTCCAATTTTTCATATACCAAGATAATATAGTCTGAAAGCCACCTGGACACAAAAGGTTGATCTGACTTTCTGATATCATTTGTCCTGTGTAAATAAAACCTGAGATGACAATTAACATTTAGCAAATGTAGAATATATTCCTCATTGCTAGAGAACTTTGGGGAAAAACACTGGTACATTGATAATCTCACTGAAGTTTGCTTCAGAGGCCATCTTTGGAAAAAAGTTGAGATTAGTTCTCAGAGATGCTGTTCTTATGAAAAATCAGATATAGAGAGTTACATGATACAGCTTGTAACTCCAAAATCCTCCTTGCAGATGTGACAACCACCAAGAGAGTGTTTTCCAAGAAAGTAATTTTAGATCTACTATTGAGGTAGGCTGAAATGGAGCTCAGATGAATCCTGAAGCATGGTAGTAATGTCCCAGGGGGGAACCAGATTTCTGATTGCGGATCTTAAAAGGAAGGTTCTCTTCAGAAATGCCTTGGAAATCTTTATGGAAAGCAACAGAATTCCGATTCTGCCCTACGTGAAAACTGATGCTACTTTATACTTTACTGGTGGTGAAGCTGGAATTCCTTGTGAAACAATTCTACCAGAAAATCTAAAAATCAATGGATCAGGGTCCTAGAATGAGTCCAAACTCCTGGAGAAAACCCATATGATAACCCCCCTTGACTTACTGAAATACAATTTCCTGCTATTTGGTTTCTGTGAGGCTAGAATCTGAATCACTGGGTCACAGATCCTGGTGTCTAAAAACTGGAGAAACCATGATACTTACATCAGCATTTTCAGGTCCAGGTGAGGCTGACAGGATGTGTGACAGAGAAGGCTGGGACAAGGGTTCAACACCCATGGTGGATGTACTAGAAGAGGCAAAAGTAAGGGAAACCATACTTGCTGGGGGCAAGAGAGGTCAATGAAGATTACTTTGGCCTTGTACATTCTGGCTTTCCGAAGAAACTTTGTAATCAGAGGAAGGGGAAGAAAGGGATAAAGAAGGCCTGGGGGCCAATTGTGGACTAGACTGTCCCTTGGTATTTGATCCTATGGGAGGGATCATGGCAAAGTAATTACTGTAGAAGAGACCCAAACTTTAATATAACGTGTACAAAAAACAGTACAAGCTCCAGTGCCTTGGCCAAAAAGGCCTTTCAAGAGTCAAAAAGCACAACACCAGAAAACAATTAAATACATCACTGCATTAAAAAATTCCGCAAATAAAAATGATTCAAACAATCAAAAAGAAAAAAAAAAACAATCAAGTAAAATAAAGCAATTAAGTTCAAGAACCCTATACTTTATAAAAACACTTTCCAATTGCATTCTAAATTTAGGCCATTAGGGGTCGGAGTACCCTATTTCAAAGTAAATAAACTCTCTCTAAAAAGTAGTTTCTGTTTTACATCACTATCCATAAAAACTTTTACCTTTTCTAATATGGTAGCCTGAAGAATTTTTCATTCCCATGATGGCACAAAGAAAAGTGCATGGCAACTGAATTTTCCACCCTTTGGTTTCTTATATCCCTCAGATGTTTTAAAAGCCTAGTTCTTAATACTCTCTTTGTTTCTCCTATGTAAAAAAAGATTATGATACACCACAGAAAAGACAGCGTGCAGAACAAATGAGAGAACGGCAGTTTCAGGAATGCAATAAGAGAAAAAAATGGTACGGATATTCATTCTTCTGTTTCTCAAAGTAATTTTGATTATGCTTCTGTTGGCCTGGTTTTGAATTTATCTGGGCTGGAATTGACTGATACTGAACATTATGTCTTAAATTACGGACTGAAGTTATATATATAAGCTTGTACCTACTTTTTTTACCAGTGTTACACAAGATCAAAATAGATATTTTTTGTTTTATTTTTCTCATTGTAATGTGGAATCTCAACCAGAAGGGGGGATGTTAGAGGGAAATTTGGACAACACATGTTTGGATGACAGACAGCAATGAAATAATTTTTTCTTATGATTCTTCTTGGGAAGATGATTCATTGAATGCATACTGTCTATTGAATACTGATGGCATTTTATATAAAAGTGATTTTAATTCCATCATTTATGTACGAAAGTATAAAAAAATGTTCAGCTATGTCGAATTATACAACAGAAAAAGCTTTTAAGGATTCTGAAAAGAAAAAAAATATGAGGTGAAATATAACTTAACTAAATGCGAATGGTTGGCTCTGAAGAACTTAAGCCAACGGCATGAGTTAGTAATAATGCCATCAGACAAGGGGAATGAGATTGTGGTAATGCATTATTTACAGTATGAAAAAATGCGTTATGAACATCTAAATGAATCCGATACATATAAGGTTATAAATGTGTCTGAATATAATCAAGCAAAGGCTAGTTTTATTGAGTTAATACAAAAAGGTTACAGATTGGGTTACCTGTCTAAAGTGGATGTTGAAAAGAAATTTTCTATTACTGGATGTACACTGGCAAAATGTTATTGTTTACCTAAGGTACACAAGTACCTGTTATCACCTCCAGGGAGACCCATAGTTTCAGCCAGTAACTATTTTTTGAACAACATGGGCTTGTTATTGCATTATTTACTACCTTATGTAGAAAGATTAGATTCTTATATACATGACAGTTTTAATGTTTTGGGAAAGATAAAAACAATAAATTGGTCAACAGGGAAATTCTGGCTAGTGATGAATGTCTGTAGCCTTTACACTACTATACGTCATGAAGGAGGTATGAAGGCCTTGAGATATTTTTTTAGGAGACAGTCCCTTGTCTGATTTTCTATTAGATACAGTTTGGTTTTAACTAAATTTTTTTTAGTTTAATGGTAGAATTTATAGGCAAGTGAAGGGCACAGCCATGGGGGCATATTTTGCCCCCATGTATGCCAACTTGTTTATGGGTTTTCTTGAGTTACAATTTCTTCATTATATTGGGTTTTATAAAAAAACATGTTGTTTGATACTACAGATACATTAATGATTTAATATTACTATGTGATGGGGGATGTCAAGGTTAATGACTTTTTAGGTGATTTACATAATCAGTTTGGTTTACGTTTTGATGGAGTACAAAGAGGTAGGAAGGGTATCTTTAGATTTAGACTTGGAAGGTATTG
Organism: Protopterus annectens; assembly: GCF_019279795.1. NCBI lineage: Eukaryota > Metazoa > Chordata > Ceratodontiformes > Protopteridae > Protopterus > Protopterus annectens. The sequence goes on along the minus strand of NC_056747.1, from coordinate 708,137,831 downwards.
TAAATGTGGGGGGCCACTTTATCAATATGGGAGCTGTCACCCCCTCTGCATTTGATGAGATCTTTACCTTATGAAGAATTACTCCATATAAAAAGACTTTGTAATGAACAAAATTTTCTTGAGGTTGAGTTTAAAAAGACGTGTAATCAATTTAAACAACAGGGCTATGATAGCTCTTGTATTCAATATGCATATTATAAAGCGTCCACTAATCAGCTAGCTAAGGATGATAAACAGGATATTGCCAGAAATAATAAATGTTATAGTAACATTAAAAGTGGACCTGAAAATAAAAGTATGTATTTTGTTACAGAGTATACTATTTTTGCTGACATTTTTTTCTAATACTGTGAAATATTATTGGTATTCTTTATTTACAGATAAGAGTTTAGTTGGGTTGCTCCCTGATAAATTATATTTTTCTTATAAGAGGGGCCATAACGGGAAGGACATGTTGGTTCATAGTTATTATACCACACAGGTTCTATATAGGAGTATGGGGGTGGGAGAAGTTGGTACCAGTGTTTGTAAGCATTGTTCTGGTTGTACACATGTAGTTAGTTTTTTGAGAGAATTAATGATGTGATTTATACACCTAAGGAGTTGTATAGTTGTAGTACAGAAGGGGTAGTATATGCCCTGAAGTGCCCATGTAACCTTTTTTTTTTTTTTTTTTTTTTTTTTTACATAGAAGAAACAAAGAGCATTTAGAGCTACACTTTTAGAACATCTGAGGGACATAAGAAACCAAGGGTGGAAAATTCAGTTGCCATGCACTTTTCTTTGTAAGACAATGGGAATGAAAAACTTCTTCAGGGTACCATATTAGAAACAGTAAAAGTTTTTATGGATAGTGATTTAAAACAGAAGCTACTTTTTCAAGAGTTTATTTTGAAATATGGTACTCTGACCCCTAATGTCCTAAATTTAGAATGCAATTGGAAAGTGTTTCTATAAAGTATAGGGTTCTTGAACTGAATTGCTTTATTTTACTTGATTGTTTTTTGATTAACTGAATCACTTTTATTGGTTGATTTATTTTAATGCAGCGATGCATTTAATTGTTTGCTGGTGTTGTGCTTTTGGACTCTTGAAAGGCTTTTTTGGCCGAGGTGCTGGAGCTTGTATTGGTTTTTGTACATTTTATATTAAAGATTGGGCTCTTCTACTGGCCTTGGTTGTTATTTAATACCTTTCTACCTGTGTCGTTTTGTGATGCAAAGTAATTGATGTACTTGTTTATGTATAAATCAGAGTGACTGCAGCAATGTTGGCCCCAGTGACTGAAAATCTGTGTTGCTACTGTTTGTGGGACCACTCACGGCACAGCAGAATAGACCTGCTCAGCTTGTCTGCCAGAGCATTGGAAGCCCCAGCATATGCTTTGCAATTAGTGACAGGAATACCTCTACTACTGTCACACTTTTGTGGCTTCCCGGCAGAGTGGATGTGATCAGGTTCCTCCCTGCTTATTGATATACCAGACAGTCATCATGTTGGTCATCTGGATAGAGATCACACCTATGGGGAGGGAGTCCTGATAGGCCTGCAACCCTAGAAGGATTGCCTTCTCCAAAACACTGATGTAAAGACTGGTCTCCCTCATCAACCAAGAACAGTCTTCCCTTTTAAATGCCCCACCCCCCCAGAAAACAAGAGTCCATAGTTACAGTGGCTATCGGGAGTGATGGGGAGAACAGAAGACCCCATGACTCTATCGGAGAGGTCAACCACCAACTGATGCGTTTCCTGCTTATTGTCGACAGGCAGATTGGTGCATAAAGGGGTGCAACAAAGGACCATAGAACAGAAAGTCTACTGCAGGACTATCTGTAGTACCTTGCTTGCAGAACTACAGTGATTAAAACTGTCATCAAGCCAGGCAATAAATCTTCCTGGGTGACCAGGATGGTGAAGCTATCTGATGCATGGAAAGTATTCAGGATTGTAGAAGTTTGACTACTTAAGTAATTGTGCCAAGGTGACCTATGCTAAACTCTTTGCCACACTGGCTTTAGCTGACTGTGTAAGATTCACTGTGATTCCCAGTTGTGAGGCAAAGTGGAGCAAGACCTTCCTCCATTGAACCAATAGATCCTCTGGTTGGTGTGGTAACAGCCAATCATCTAACTATGGGAACACCCATAACCAGTGCAGCCTGAGGTACACTGCTACCACTGACCCGCATTTCATGAACACCATGGGAGCTGTGGTGAGACCAAAGGACAGTGCTCTAAATTGAAAGTGATTGTCTCCCAAATGGAAATGGTGACATCACCTGGAATGTTTTGCTATCTTGATATGACTGTAAGCATCCTGGAGAGCTATGGATCCCATCCAGTCATCCTGCATCAGTTGAGATAGAATGGACTGCACCATGACCATCAAGAATTTTGTCCTTTTCAAGAATGGACTGTGTGGCTTAGATTCAAGACGAGCCTTAGGTCCCCTGTTTTCTTCAGAACTAAATAAGTTTGAAGAGACTCAGAATCCTGACTTATCTTGGGGGGGGGGGGGATGTCTGCTCCATGACTTTTCAAGCAGTTTTCTTACTTCTGCTGCCACGAATTCCATCTGATTCTGTGGAATGTTGGGAATTTCTCTTTTTCTGAGAGAGGGGAATCAAAGGGAATAACTTAACCTGTGGTGATCATTCTCTGCACACATGAAGCTCGAGTGATGGCCTGCCAGGGTTGAGGGTGCGGGAACAGATGTCCCGTGCTGCCTCCAGTGCAGCAGTCATTAAACCACTCAGGAGCACTGGCAGGGTTTCTCCATTAAAGCACTGCAAAATCCTTCATTCTGCAGTCCGCCTGTGCTTTTTCAGTAACATTCTTTAAAATTACTCCCCCTCACCTCTGCCTGAGGAGAGTATGTGAGCAAGACAGTCCTGGCAAAATCTCGAGGATTTTCAAAACTAGCTTCTTCCTCCCTTTCTGATTCTGAGAGAAGGTCCTCTGTCAGGTGGAAAAAAATTTTGACTGCAGACGGGGTCTTGCCTCCTTGCTTACCCCTGGTAAGAGTTTCTTTCAATTTAGGTCTGAACAGGGTTGAACCTTCACAGGGGGCACTAATGAAGGATGTCTTGAAGTCTTGTGCAAAGTTACATAGGCACATCCAGGCATGCTGGCAAATAGCAATGCTGGTGCCCACTGCCTTGGCCATACGATCAGCAGCATTGGAAAGAAGGTGCATGGATACATTAGACACTGACTGAAGGATAGACAACTGGGACTCCACTGATTTCTGGATGTCCACAGGTATATTACCTGAAAGACTGCTAGCGCTTTCAAGCCCTTCCTAAAACACATCATATGAGTTATGCAGTTATGTGCTCCAAGTTCAAAAGTCACTGAAGCATATTGGTCATTTCTCAAAACTGTCCAAAGCCCTAGACTCTGTTATGGGGATGGACAGACATGCCCTCTTCAGAGACCTCTTTCCTGGTGGCTGCTGCCACAACTATAGCATCTACTAGGGGGACCCTTTCTCCACTGTGACCTAGTCCCGGGGGCTACTAAAATTTTATCTGCCTTACGTGGTATTGTTTCTGCCACATCAGGTTCCTTCCATGCTCCCTGAGAAACTAGGTCAAGGAGGGCAGAACCACTCAAGAGGTAGGAGGGTAGCCTCAAACACCTCAAGGAGCACACACTCCTTAGAAGAGGGAACTTCAGAGGACTAGCTTCCCTTGTTGCTTCATCAATTCTAGAACATCTCCAAAGTAGATGTCCTCAAGGAGGGGACTGTGGGGAACCTTCTCCCTCACAGAAGTCTGTCTTCAGTAAGTGACTCTGGTGAAGAGTCAAAGTGTCTCCTCTTATAAATCCATTTCTTCAGAACCTCCTCCCTATGGGCTTCTGGAGAAGGTTTGGAATTAGGTGTGGAGTTCATGTGGTAAGCACTCCTGAGGCTTATTGACTCTGTTGATCAGGATGAGCAGATACACAAGACAGATTCCAAAGGAGATCAAGGTGGAGCTGAGCATGGTACAGACACCTTCTCTCTAGACTTGGTTAGAGCCAATTTGAATGCCTTGAAAACTGCTGCCACAATCGGGGCCAAGGAAGTATGCTTCCAATCAACCAAGGGAAAGGGAAGGGTACTCAGTAGTGACCCTCAGCTCCAAGGCAGACAGCAGTGTTAAGCTGTCAAACGTTGTATGGGGAAGCAGTGACTGGATTTGAGGAGTCACCAGATCCGAACACCTCTGTGTTTTCAGGGACAGGCTAGAAGACTCCAGTGGATCTGGCAACCTTTATCAAAATTTTTGCTCTTTGTTCTCTTTGCTCAGCTCTTAAAGTTTGTGTCTGGTTTTATCCTTCTCTTTCTCCTTTTCTTTTTGAGGCTGTACTTTCTCAGGTCTGTTTGCAGAAGAACAAGGTTCTAGGGCAGAAAGTGCTGAACTCCCCGCTTGGGCAGGAAGAAGCTCCTTTAGAACAAGTTTGTCTCGCATCCCTTGCGATGCCTTGGCCCCAAAACAGGCACACATCTCTCAGTCTGCATTGAAGTGAGCAACACCTATACAAAGTCACAGAGTGCGGGTCCTATGGCAGTATTTTGTGGCCACAGGCCAAACATTTTTTAAACACAGTGGCCTTGTCAAACATACTGGGGCAAAAACACAAAGAGAAACTACAATGTTAAACACTACACATCACAGCCAACAACAAAACAGTAGGAGCAAAAACTAACCAGCAAAAACACTACCTAACTGGCAGTAAGAAGAACTAGTCTGCAGCCTAAAGGCTAATGTTAAAGGGAAAAAAATCTTAAATATAAAACCTTTTTTCTCTTGATAGCTTTTACTTAAAATTGTGGATCTCTTTTCCTTGGCTGTCTCTTAATTAGCTGTTTTATTGCTTTCTTCCCCTTATCAATTTCTCTCAGAGTCCACAAATTCTTAAACATCTTACTGGATCAAGTGGCAAATGATATCTGGGGTAATCATGGGGAATTGAAGTAATTATGGGTAGGGGAGGAGTACAGCCCTGGATCTAGCTTCTGAAAAAGTGCCATGGTCGGATCTGACCTAAAGGGTGTATCAGACCAAAACAAACATTGGATTAATAGTTTTCTTCACAAATGTCAGTGCATGTCAAACAGCATCAAACTGACCAGTGGCAATGGGTGAGCATTTTAACACCTCTTCTGATGGGTAATGAACTGCATGTTTTATTTAAATACAACTGTGACTGTATGGATTAAAATTAATTTTTGAATGCTTTACATTTAGTCCATTAAATTTAGAGTATATAGTACAAAAATCAACAGTTTCATTCAGAAACCAATTCAGTTGGTGGGTGAATGGATGTAAAGCTATTACTTTTAAAATGTTGGAAGACCTTACTCTCCCAACAAGCACTTTGCCCGAGTATGTGAAAATCTGGCTAATATCAGGAGTGCAATACTTTTGAGGACATGGGCATAAAAGGAGGCCTCGGTCTATGCAGCAAGATCCAATTACACAAGGTGTTTACTCAGATCAATACAAAGATATAACAGAACCTGTCTAAACATTCATTACAGGTTCCTTTGGAAATGGGGAAAACCACTGATTCCAGGACATGCCAAGGTCTGAATCAGTATTTCCAGTTTAACCAAGCAGTGTGTGTACAGTCCAAATACCCAAAGATAATGGCTGGACAAACAATAAAAAACATACAAGCTAACACAGGTACAACCACAGCCAACAAACTGTCCCAGATGGATGCAATCTGCACAGAACACTCAAAGCTGTATAAAAACCATGATCTATCATAGGAACAGTCCAAAAAAGTACGCAGTTAATCTTTACTATAGTCAAACCAGCATATGTAACCAAGTCAGCTTATTTTCTAAAATCCTCTCACCTCTAATTCATAAACATTTTAAAATGCCTTTCTCAGCTTGGCTTTCTTTTCAAGTAACTCCCTCTCATTTATTTGGCTGTGCACATTTTGGACTGCTCCTGTTCTGAATCATTGTGTTGTCTAATAGACCATGGTAATGATGGGTTGTCTTTAAACTACGGCTTTTCCTAATGATCACAACCTGGTGGAGGGTAAAGAAAACATTGCTAACAATCAGTTTGCATCCCACTACTGTTTAGTCAGTAGTTTTTAAAAAGGAACATTAACTGCCTAGGGAGTCCATGCCAGCTGGGATAATGGGAAAGACACCTTTTCAGGTACTAGTAGCTAGGATTCACTTGAACTGGGAATGGGGGCAGGTAGACAAATAGTTGATTATGCTTGATCATATCCCTGCAGACATTCTAATAGATTAATGACTGATAGCAGTATCCTGTCTACATGCAGTTACATACAACTGGGCATTGGGACAATCATGTGGAGAAGGTAGCAGACAGGAGACCCAGGCAGTGTCCACTCCTCCAAGTAGAGGCTGGTGATACAGCTACTTCAGAGAAATAGCTAGACAGTAACAAAATCTGAATGAGAGACCTAGCTATCACTATCGAAAGGTACTGGGTTGCCACTGAAAGGGGTTACTTCAGAAGACAAGATGGCTGATCGCACCAAGCCTAAATTTGCAGCACATTTGTCAACAAATTCTAAATTTCTACTGCGAGGGTATCTGGAGTAGATCAGATAGAAACTTTGACAGGTACAGTTTTTATAGCCTACCTTAAAGAAATATAAGGGAGGTAAGGTCAAGGACTGTCCTGATTCTCTACTTAGAAGGGATAGTCTATACTGCGGAAAAGGTTTACTGAGCAGAGAATGGACTGCTGACCGAGGACTAGAGGGGGAAGGAGTATAACAGTGTGCAACCCCAAAGATGCATCACTGAGCATTTCTGGCCATGGTCCGTCATAGCCTGTTTTCAGGCCATCGGGCAGAAAACATACAAAGTGAAGGCTTATGCAAAAATGTTACTGCACAAACAGAAAAGATGTGACAAGGGAGTACAAGATTTGTTAGTATTGTGAAAACATTGACAACACAGGAGACAAAGATAAGAGGGTTTTGGTGCCTTTGTCTTAGGTTTACTGCACATCCAATGGACTATTGAAGCTGGGTTAGAGTGAGACTTAATACAGCATTTGGAAGTCCCACAAATCTAACACTGGACATTTCTTGCCATACTCTTACCACATTTGTCGTTCATGCCATTTGAGCATATGACATACAGAAATGAGTTTATGGAAAATGCTACTGGCTGAAGTACTGCAAAAGATGAGAGAATAGTGCACAATTTGCTTGTAAAGTCAAAAATTTGCCAAAGCAAGAAACAAAGTTAAGAAAGACTGCATTGGTGCCTGATTCACAGGGTGGTTATGGATATTCTGGGACACCCTAGTATCCCAAGTAATACAGATTAGAGTTATATTGTGGTAGTTGTACAGTATGTTACTAGTTAATCTGAAGTGGATGCATGGTCTTCTACTGAGGAAGAAAAGTTAGCAGATGCTGTACAGAATGTTTGGTGGTGGTGGTGTGGGTGGGGCTTCCCCTCCAAATTATTGATGGACAGAGGGGCAAACTGTATGTCAGATTTGTTGAATTGGTTGCGGAAGAAATAAGGTATAGTTTTAAACTGTTTTTTAAACTATATCATCCACAAAAAGATTGGTGCAAAGTTTTAACTCTACTTTCAAGAACTTCCTGGCAGCATTTACAGATCAGTTTAAATGGGAGTAGGACTAGCATTTTTCCCTACTGCTTTGTTGCATACAGGCAGACGCCCCAAGAATCAGATGTTAAGTTGTCAATCTCGCCTTCATTCTTGCTGGATGGGTTCGGAGCCGAACCTCGGCTCCGATTCAGCCACTCTAAAAGCTCGAGAGCTAGTTTCACCGGCTCGAGGCTCCCCTATATCCCACAATGCTAGGTGGTAACTTCCTCAGATCTCGTTTGCCGCTACACGATCGAGGTGCTTTTTTCAACCGGCTCAGGTTAGTTTAAATATTTTGACAAGTTTAGTCAGTCAGAAACCCCTTTTAAGTAGCTCCCTTTTATAACTTTACATAGTTAGATACTTTTAACCCTTTAGTTAATATTTTTCATTAGCCTTCCTATCTTAGATTATCTAACCTTTCCCTTGGGCTTAGGCCCTCTTCTCCCTCCCTTGGTAGTTGGAGTGTCTGTGTTTTTGTAGGGAAATTTTTTAGTTTAAACTTTCTAAGCTATTTTAAAGTTTATTATTTTTAAAGTGTAATCGGTGTGTGTGTGTGTGTGTGTGTGTGTGTGTGTGTGTGTGTTTGTGATTACACTTGCTTCTCTTTGGACATGTCCAAAGAATCAAAGGTCTCAGGCTTCAAGAAGTGTGACTCGTGCTGTCAGAAGATGTCTCTGACAGACGGTCACACTTCTTGTGTTTACTGCCTGGGACCTTTGCACCTGCAGGACTCATGTGCTGTTTGCCATGGCTTCAGCCCCAGAGTCCTGCAGGAGCGAAAAAATAAATTAATTCTTAGAGGCTTATTAAAGCCTGAGGGGTCCCTCCACTCAGTCTTCGGGGAGACCCTCTAAGTCCTCCAGACCTTCGGCTCCAGCATCTGAGCTGACTTCTGGGGGCTCTAAGTCCATTCGAACATCGGCTCCGTCCGGAGCTGATGAATCTCGAATGCAGGTACCCACGCTGTCCTCGGCTCCGGCCGGAGCCGAGGAAGACATAACTGTGTCGGCTCCGATAAAGTTGTCGGAGCAGACAACTAAGAAGAGGTCCCGTTCCCCATCTATTGGCTCCGTTCATTCGGCTCCAGCATCACCTTTGCTGTCTGAACGGAGCCATAGATCCCACTCTTCTAGGTCTTCCAGGTTATCGGACCATGACCTTCAAAGAGTAGTGAGTCGACTTCTTAAGTCCGAGGCATTAGCCCAAATGCTTCAAAGTCCGACTCAACAGTCGAAGACTATCCCCACCAATCAAAATATTCCTCCTCTGACTCTTTTGAGTTCGGAGCCGGGGCGGTTCGGACCCGAGACTGTGGTGGCGTCGGAACCGATACCCTTGTCTTCGGTTCTGTCGTCGGCTCCAATTTCTTCCTTGGAAGAATCTCGGCACCGGACTTCCCTCGTCGGCTCCGAGGGAGTGAGTGGCATCGGACCCTTGTCCGACCCCACTCTCCCTCTCGGTGCTTTGGCGCTGGTGAGTTCGGCTCCGACATCAGCCTCGGAGCCATCACTGTCGGTGCCGGGGGAGGTTTTCAGTTTTTCAGAATGGAGACCTCCGGCTCTGTCCGACAGGGGTGCCTTTGAGGTCATGAGGAGCGTGTTGGAACCTGGTTCTAACCCACAGTCGGCTCCGTCTGCCCTTCCCTCCATGGTGCCTCAGGTGATTTCTACTCACTCTCTTGTCCCCGACCGTAGAGAGCCAGCTCCTCAAGTTTCCCCTGTGGGGATCTCCTCCTCTTCCGAGGCCTCTCCTGATCCTGTAGGAGAGCCCCCTAGGAAGAGGCAGTGTAAGAGGAAGCACATTGACTCACCTGAGTCTGTCACCTCTGACACTGATTTAGAGGATTCTGAAGGTTCCCCTCATTCCCCTCTCTGAAGATGTCTCCTTTGCAGACATTCTTGAAATCTTAAAACAGAGGGGGAATTGGCCAGCCCTCAACCCTTCAGAGGATGAATCAGTGTATCTTGAGGCATTTGGCTCTCGCCCTTCCACCTCCTGGGTGTCCCCTCCCTTTGACCCACTTATGCAAGTGGTTGCAAAGAAGGCTTGGGCGGCTCCTGACTCAGTGGAACCCACCCCCAGTAGACCCTCTAAGTTCATCACGGCCCCCAAAGACAAAGAATTTCTGACCAAGGGCGTCTCTGTTGATGCTATGGTGGTGGCTGCAGCTACCAAGAAGGAGCTAGCTGATCCTTCGGTACCTGTTCATCCTCCTAACAAGGAGTCTAGGTCGATGGACAGGTATGGGAAGCAGATGTTCTCGTCAGCGACCTTTACAATGAAATCGCTGAATTACCTGTGCCATTTTACTCTACTTCAGAGGGATTTACTCAAGGAAGCGAGTGAAATGCTGAAGGACCCAACAGCTGCGGGTTTTCAGGATAGGATGAACTCTCAGCTGGCTACCCTTAATTCTATCACCAACTCCTCCATGCGCCTCCTGTCATATGCGGCTGATGGAGCAAGTAGAGCAGCAGGTACAGGTGTAGCCTTGCGTAGGCACGCCTGGATGCAGTTTTGTAGTTTTGCGGACCCCTTTAAGGCGTCCTTCACTAATTCCCCCTTTGATGGATCATCCCTCTTTGGTCCTCAAGTGAAGGAAACCTTGACTAGGTGCGAGACTGATGGCAAAACTCTTTCTGCCGTCGGAGTCCGTTTTTCTACTCCTCCTAGACCTTACCCCAAAGGTCAGAAGGGGGGAAAGATGTGGTTCCGGAAACAATCTCAAGGAGACTTGCCTGATGCACAGAGTCGATTCCCCTCTAGAGGCAGAGGGGGGAACAACAATGGTAGACGCCACCCCAGAGGCAGAGGGGGCCTGCAGAATCAGGGCAGTCGAGAATCCTTTTCTGACAAGACCTTTCAGCATCCCTGAGATGTTGCCCGACTGTCCACCTTCGGAAGCAGTCGGGGGAAGGTTGTCACTGTACCCAAAAGCCTGGCTATCCCTAACTCAAGACAAGTGGGTACAGTCTATCATTTCCGAAGGCTACAAAATTCCCTTTCTTTTCGTTCCAAAGCTGTCCAACAAATCCCTTCCAGACGTTCCACCCAGTCCAAGGGAACAAGCAGCATTAGAAATTTCAAAGCTGCTCGCAAAAGGAGCCATTCAACCAGTGCCAGCAGACCAGGTAGGATGCAGAACCTACTCCAAATTCTTTTTGGTTCCAAAGAAAACAGGGGACTGGAGACCCATTTTGGATCTCAGCAACTTGAACAAATTTGTCAAGAAAACAAAGTTCCTGATGGTCACGCTGCAGTCCATTCTTCCCTTTTTAGAACGGGATAGCTGGACGTGCTCTATAGATCTCCAGGATGCGTACTATCACATCAAAATTAATCGACGCTCCAGGAGATTACTCCACTTCAGGCTGGGAACCAGTCATTTTCAATTCAGAGCCCTGCCCTTTAGTCTCACTTCAGCCCCCCGAGTGTTCACCAAATGCATGGCAGTGGTAGCTTCTCATCTGAGACGTCAAGGATTCCAGGTGTTTCCTTATTTAGATGACTGGCTCCTTACAGCCCCCACCAGGCATCTCCTACTCCTCGCCAGAGACTACACCTTCCGCACAGGTCAGGCACTAGGCATCTCAGTAAACTACGAAAAGTCTGTCTTGTCGCCTTGTCATGTTATTACTTTCATAGGAGCAAATCTAGACACCGTCAAGATGTCAGCCAGACTCACAGAGCAGAGGATAGCAGACATTCACAAACAGGTCTTTCTTCTTTTACAGAACAACAAAGTCAAGGCCAGACAGATCCTGAAAGTCTTGGGAATTATGGCTGTGGCCATCCCTCTCCTACCATTAGCCCGCTTCCACATGAGGATCTTACAATGGATGCTCTTCACACAATGGTCTTATCAAAGCCTTCCAATGTCCCATCCTATTCGGATAACTCAATCGTGCAAGAGTCATCTCTCTTGGTGGATCTCATCCCCTCAGCTCCTCCTAGGGAGACCCTTTGTAACTCCCCCTCCGGTTGCTACAGTGACAACGGACGCCTCCCTGATCGGGTGGGGGGGCATTTCCAGGGCAGGACAGTCAAGAGCATGTGGCAACCATTGGAGTGCCACTTGCATATAAATGTTCCAGAGATGAGAGCAGTGCTCCTAGCGTTGCAAGCCCTACAAGACTCTCTACCCATAGGAACTATTGCAATACAAACAGACAACATGTCTGTAGTGTGGTACATCAACAAACAAGGCGGAACCAGGTCTTATCCCCTATGTCGAGAGGCACTCAGACTATGGCAATGGGCAATCTCTTCTCAGCGATTTCTGTTAGCAATGCACATTCCCGGGAAGTCCAATGTGATTGCGGACAAATTGAGCAGAGCTATTCTCATGCCTCACGAGTGGTCTCTGAACAACTCAGTGTTGGAGAAAGTTTTTCGAAAGTGGGGCAGGCCTTGCTGCGACCTTTTTGCTACTCCCCAAAACAGCAAGTGCGACGATTTTTTCACCCTCTTTCCCCAACCAAGCCATCCCAGCAGAGACGCTCTAGTACACGTTTGGCCCCGGGGACTTCTCTATGCCTTTCCTCCCTTCCCACTGATATCCCAACTGATACAGAAAGCCATCGCTCAGGAAGCTTCTATGATCCTCATTGCCCCTTACTGGCCTCGTCAAATTTGGTTCCCCTTTCTTCACCGTTATCTGTTGGAACAACCTTGGCATCTGGACCCAGTTCCAGACCTTTTGACCCATCAGTCGGGTCAGTTGCACCACTCCCTTCCCTCTCTGAACCTCACAGCTTGGTTCCTCCAATTTCGACTTTAGCCAGGCTTCCTTTGATATCTCACTCAGTGAGAGATATCTTGATTGCCACTCATAAATCTTCCACTCAGAAGATTTATCATAGCAAGTGGAAACGCTTTTCCTTTTGGGCGCAGTCAAAGAACATAGATCCTTTCACTGCTTCTATTCAAACAGTTCTAGACTTTCTAGCTGAACTTTTCCATGCAGGTTTGTCTCCTTCTACCATTAGAGTTCAATTGGCTGCAATTTCGAACTTTCATATTGGGGTCTCAGAGTCCTCTATCATGTCTCACAAACTCTGCAAGGCCTTCTTAAAGGGAGTCTTTCTTCTCAAACTACCCATCAAAGATCCTCCTCCTCAATGGGATCTCAACTTGGTTCTGGCTTCCTTAATTCTTCCCCCCTTTGAACCTGCGGCTTCATGTTCTATAAAATTACTTTCCTGGAAGACACTCTTTTTAGTAGCTATCACCTCAGCTAGAAGAGTCTCTGAACTCCATGCTCTGTGTAGTCGACCCCCTTATCTAGTTTTTCACAAAGACAGGGTTTCCTTGCGTACTAACCAGTCTTTTTTGCCCAAAGTAGCTTCATTGGCAAATTTGAATCAAACCATTGAGCTTCCTGTGTTCTTTCCAAATTATTCTAATAGGTCAGAACAAAAGTTACACAGTTTAGATATTCATCGCCAGCTTAGGTACTATCTAGACAGGACCAAACAATTCAGGAAATCTGACCAAGTGTTTGTTTCTTATGCAGAAGGTAGAATGGGCCTTCCAGTCTCCAAAGTCTCTCTCTCTAGATGGCTTACTTCATTGATTACCCTAGTGTATGAGATAAGACATCAACGGTTGCCATCCAAACCCAGGGCTCATTCAACTAGAGCTTTAGCCACCTCGGTAGCTTTCCAAGATAGGCTGCCTATTGATTCGATTTGTTCTGCAGCTACTTGGGCTTCTCCCCATACCTTCATTTCTCATTATAAGTTGGATCTGGCCTCTAGAGACCGGGCTAACTTTGGTTCCACTGTACTCAAGAGTCTGTTCCGATAGGCCACCCGGGACAAGGTGCTAGGGACGCGGTCCCATCCAGCAAGAATGAAGGCGAGATTGACAACTTAACATTTAGAAGTTATGTACCTACCATAACGTTCCATGTTAGTTGTCTTCTTCTCGCCTTCTTTCTTGCGTCCCACCCTCCTTCCCCCTAGCCAGGACAGACCTAGAAGAGTTTATTTGTTCCTTATGGAAATTTATTGCTGGTATTAGCTTTTAACCGAGATCTGAGGAAGTTACCGCCTAGCATTGTGGGATATAGGGGAGCCTCGAGCCGGTGAAACTAGCTCTCGAGCTTTTAGAGTGGCCGAGTCGGATCCAGCAAGAAAGAAGGCGAGAAGAAGACAACTAACATGGAACGTTATGGTAGGTACATAACTTCTAATTTTTCACCATCTTAGCTACTCTGTGGTCAGACGATCAGGGGAGGCCCTTTAGACCCAATTCTATATGAGTGGGAGGCTGAAGGCAATTTCCACAGGTAGTGTTGCTGTGGAATATGTGCTGTATTTTCAGCAGTAAGCTTAGGGAGCTCATGGAGATGGCATTAAGAGCACTTAGTTAAAAAGGCATAGCAGAATCAAAAGGCCAGTATTACCAGAAAGTGACATTTGAAGAGTATGCACTTGGACAAAAAGTAATGGTCATTATTCTTATTTGAAAGAATAAAATATAGGCAGCAGGTGAGGCTCCTTTTGCAATGTGAGGAAGGTAAATTATGTCAAATATGTGGTAACATGCCAGGCAGGAAGCATTAACACAAACTCTACCATGTCAGTGTGATGAATCCCTAACAAAATTGAAGCACATACTTGGCATATGCAGTGTTTTACAAGAGAAACATGTTGGGGGCCAGAGTTTTGACAGTAGATCCCATCAGTAAAGCTTAAATTAATGCCTCACTTGATGAAAGTACAACTGTGCAAATAAACTTACCATAACAGTAGATGTTCGAATGATCACTGCTGCAGTAGCCTATGCTAAATGGGTTACATCATGTGAAGGATACAACAGAAGGCCAGCTTCCAAAGCTTCAGGGCACCTTCCGCATGTCATAGGTGAGCAGTCTAAAAAAGAATGGTTTGGTGCTAAACCCTTCAGAGCTTTCATGCCAACAGAGAGGGAGGTTGAGCCCTGAGAGGACAAAGCTAGAAGTTATAAAAAAAAAAAAAAAAAAAAAAAATATATGGATGATCAACAATCAGGCATAACACAAAAAACTAAGGTAAGTAGGGGGAGCAGCCACTGTAGCAGTGATCACTCAAACATCTAATGTTACAGTCATTTTATTTACACAGCTGTACAATGTTGATCATATTGATCATTGTGGCAAGTAGCCAATACTATACAGGTAGATTACCATGGCTTACAACATTTAGGAGAAGAAGGGTCCAGAAGCCCCTGGAGAATAGTCCTAGTAAAGCCTGATCAGGATCTAGAGCAGGAATCAAGCCTGTAGGGCTTTGGAAAAGTACGTACAGAGGACCAGGTTGCTGCTCCTATAATACTTCTAGACTACAACCCTTTGAAGGTCACAGATGAAGCCAAGGCCCTTGCGGAGTAAAGCCTTGGCCCAGCCTGGAATTGCTTTACTGTGGTGGGAATAACAAAAGGTAATATCCTAAGACAACCATTTGGAAATGATTTGCTTTGATACAGATTGCCCCTTCTTATCTTCACAAGAAATTAATTGATCAGAAAGTCTGAAAGATTTTGTTCTGTCAAGATAGTACCAGAGATGTCTGCGCACAGCCAAGGTAAGGAGCATCTTGTCTCACTCATTTTTGGGTTAGAGATAGAACGCATGGAGAGGGATAGTTTGGTTGAAAGTAAATTTGGATACCACTTTAGGCACAAAAGAAGGGTAAGTTTTCAAAGAAACTCTGTCTCTGTGAAAAATGAGATAGGGTTGGCCCATTGTAAGAACTTGCAGCTCAGATACTCTTCTTGTAGAGGTCAGAGCAATTAGCAAAGAAATTTTCCATGTTAAAGACCTCAAATTAAACAGATGAGCTGGTTCAAACAGATCAACTGTTAGCTTCTCTAACACAAATTTAAGATCCCAATGAGGAGCCACAAGTTTTCTTGGAGGTCTCTTAGGCAAAAACTGGAATTTGAAAAGATAATGGGTATTGGTGCAGGGACCAAAAAGAGACTTCAGATATCATTATATTTTTCTCATGTGGAGTCTTGCCAGGGGTATTGCGAGAATAGTAATTATGAGACCCAAAACCCTAAGGTAGTCTCTTGCAGAGACTGAAGTCTGAGTGGAAAACCCTTGAAATAGATCTACATATCAATCTATTTTCTCATGTGGAAGTAAAGCTCTTGGAACTGAGGTTTCTAGCAGACACCATAGGAACAATTCTGTGTGGGGTCAAAAAGACTTCTGAGCGTTCTCTTGGAATCCCAACTTGTGTATGAAATCTCTCATCCAAGAGAGAGCGATTCCAGACACTTTGAAAAAGACACCGCAAAGATAAGCAAGTTGTCTAAATATGGAAAATGTGGATACCCCGTAGTCTGCAATGAGCTATAACTGGAGCTAGAGACTTTGGGAACATTCTTGGTACAGTGGATAGTCCAAAGGGTAAGGCTAAGCAGTGATATTCTGACCCAAACACACAAAACCTTATGAAACATCTGAAGTCTGGATTACTAGAGTCATGATGAAAAGCATTTTTTAAATAATGTGTTTCTAGAAAACAAATGAGGAAGAAGGGGTAACAGGTTGTGAAGTGACAGCATTTTGAACTTGGGCACTATCACAAATTGGTTTAGGAAAGAAAGATCCAGAACTAGCATCCAGGCATTTTCTTTGACACCAAAAACATCCTTTAATAAAAACCTTTCCCAAACTGGGAAGGGGGAACAGTCTAATACTCCTTGAGACAGCACAGGTTGTTGGACAGCAGGAAATAGAGATATTTAGTGTAGTGGATAAGGAATAACTCCCTGGGAGGGAGGATTTCTTCCCACTGTCATCTGTAACTTTGATGAATAATCTTCAGAACCAATTTTTCTGAAACTATCTGTGGCCAATAACAGAACTAGAGAGTCAGACTTTCTGGAAGAGCAGAGGGACTGTCAAGGTGGGTGGGTGGAGACATAGTCCCTTATGTAGACATTGTGACTTGACTGTCTTTTGTTTGGGGGGGCTGCTTTCTTTTGGAACCTCCTTGCCATTGCTTTTTAGACATCTGCTTGCTACCAATTTCGGTGAGACTGTTTGGTTCCCTGCCAGAACTCGATGAGGGGGTAGAGAATCCTTAGGAAATTTTGGAAAAGGAGGGCTAAAAAATCTGAGAGATTCCCTGAATCAGCTTACTCCTCATCACATTTTGAAAACATCTGCATCAGGGGGTCCAAAAGCTAACTCTATATCCAAAATAGAATTTAATTTACTTTCTACATCATCTGAGGGGTTCTGAGAACATAGCCAGGCAAACCTCCTTACAGTGTACCAGTCGTTACAGACCTGAAAGTAGTATCAACAGAATCAAACACACTTTAAACAACGAGCAGTGGGCAATCTATATCTGCCTTTTTAGGAGCAGCAGGCTGACTACCAGGGAAATTGTGAGCTGTGACAGACATCCACCATTGCTGACCGCACTGGGAGGGATGGGTGAAGTTTCACGAAATTCCATTTGTAACAGCTCATAGTACTTTGAGTGACTGAGAAACCTCAGTGTTCTCCCACTGAAAATACTGGCATTCTGGAAATAGTCTCAGAGGAACAGAACTCATCACAGAGAGATTCAGATAACATACTCTCAGACGAGTATAAATCAAAAATCTAAGGATAACCCTGCATCTGTCCCCTTCATCTTCCTGTCCAGATTCAGAAACTTGAGTATCTTCAGGAAAACAGGAATCCCTTATTCTTTAAAGAGACCACCTTATATGAAGGGCTAATAGCCTGAAAAGACCTTGGGCCAGAACTAATAAACTACTCCTGTCCAGAGGAATTTTCAGCAGGAGCAGACAAATGTTTTGTTTTCTGTTTTTTTTTTTTTTGTCTGTTTGTTTTTTTACAGGAAAATTGGGGCAAACAGGTTTATTAATGGCAGCAGCAGCTTTCCCAGGGATAGGTACAACATTCTATTTCTTGCCCTTCTTCCAGGACCAACAAGAGTGGCTCTTCTTGACCAGTAAGGGATATCATCCACATCTATACTACATACCAGTGCACATTCACTCACTTCAAGCTACAGCCCACATGAGATAAGCCATGTACTGCAAGCCCAGACGGCATGATTTACTACCCAGTGTCCCTAAGCAGTCAACTTACTTAAGGTACCAAAATAATCTGAACTGTTATTTTCAACTTTCAAGTAATCCCACCTGCCACAGTTACACAATTCCCTTACATGTCATTTACGTATTTTCCCAAGACACTATGAAATCACCTTCTTTACAACTTTCATGTAAGCCCATCTTGTAGCACACCAGTCTCCACAACAGTAAACTAAGTGGTGCAGACAACTGGGACCCTGTGATTTGCACTGGTCACAGCTAAAGTACAGGGCTGAGTAAGTAAAAATGATGTGCCTGCATCATTACTGTATGTACTGCTTTATTCTTTGCTGTTATACTACAGCAATGTGAATGTTTCATCTCGTCTTTCACTTCTGCAACCACAGAACAAGATAGGCCATACCACAGCACTGGGGATATACAATTGCGACACCTACAAACGCAATTTTTTCTCTCTCCCAAATCTACTGAATCTTCCTTGTACCTCCAAACCAACTGAGACATGTTCAGGCCCTGTGTGTAAATTAAGACCTCCTGGTACAGCATCTCCATGCTGCTGATGGAATTCTTCTGTTTTCAAGGCCTATCCACTCTACCTAAAGGGGTCTGTGATACATTAGCCACACCACTGTATACAACTTAGCCAAAGTTCTCCCCAGTAGCATACTCTGTGCGCTTCCAGCCTCCACCAGGGATCGACACTGGAGATGTGCCCAAGTGCATTTGCTCTCCCCTGGAATGGGCAAGCTCATTCTTCTTGCCTCACCCCAAAAGCTACAGAACCACTAGTCAAACTCAGGTCACACAAGCCAAAGTCATGGCTTTATCCTTGGATACCACCAGTAAGGTCTAGATGCCTTCAAATGTAAACTGCACTTATTGAAAGTCAAACTGAGTAATCTGAAGTGCTTGTGTGTGTGTGGGGGGTTACAACCCTTGCATTGCAGCTGTGAAGACTCTAAGGCCATTACACACACACACAAACACACATATGTGTATGTTTGTGTGCACGCCTTGTGAGTGCATTTGTGTATGCAATGCTTCACTATCCCTACAAAAGTAAATAAAAACTGATGTGCTGTTAATGAAAAATCAATTTGTACAACTGTAAATTGTACTTACAGTCAAAGGATCATAACAGATCTCCACAACACAACCTAAAATGATCTAGTCTCCAATGGTTAAAAACATTAAGCAAAACACGCCTTTATAACACAGGATAATCTGCTTCTGATGTAGCTGTACCATTGCACTGACAGGAAAGCTAACATATTGATTTTATCTCCTAAACAACGTATGACTACTTTGTGGCTCACAACATAAAATACAAATATTAAGAAAAAAAAGGATCTTAAGACACAAGTTTAGTTGGAGAGACAACTTGCAGTACTTTTACTCACACAACATTAAATGGAAACACTTAAGAAGCAGCACAAAGTACTCACTTTGGTGTTTTCCCTGAAGAATAAACAATCTGTGTTAATGTCAACTTTTTCCTTAATCTCAACCTAGTGACAGGGTGAAGGAGATATAGATGCACTGTACCAATGGTAGGATGGCTAATCATGTTTTTATACAGATCTAAAAGGTAATGAATGAAATGACCCTTATGCTTAAGTCACTAACAATGCACTGTTAGCAAGGCATAAGGAATGGCAGCTTTTAAAAGACACCTGCAGCACACAGTAAGACAAGGTCCTGCACTTGCAATAGATTCAAACTACAATGCTGGAGGAAACAAAACTAGCTTACAGATGGAGTACATTTGTGCTTGCTTCTGTGCACCTAGATGGTGACTACTATAGACCATATTGTCTAAAGTCAATAGCAATGGGAGTACCAAGTGACCAGAATGCATGGATATATGACATTATTCCAACCAGTAACAAAGGCAGTGTAGTACGTACTTGTATTGGAGACCCATGTGCAATCCAACAGCAATGCATAAGTACAATCTGTGGAAGGAACAATTGTTGAAACAATCGCCTCAGTATTTCAATCCCAAAGAGTCTACCATAATGACAAGACAGACCAGTCATGGCAAGAAACCAAAGCCATGGAATAATCCTGGTGGAATGGCCACCACATTACAAAATTTAAGGATCATAACCTGCTACTGAACCCCCCAAAAAACATTACATATGACAAGAGTAATATAAAAGGCATATTCCCCATAAAAGGATATGTGAGGGACTCTTCTAAGCCAAGTTTTACTTTTGGATGTTGAAATTACAATTAGTTTTTGCAGATGATTCTGTCAAGCCTTGGCCATCCCTTGGTGCTGAATATTTTGGATTTTCAGGCTGTGGTACTGGTATGTGGGCATTTTACTTTAGTTTCTTCTTGTCTATGACTGGGAGACTATCAACATAGAATGATGTTCTGGGATATAGCAGATCACAAGTGACTGAAACACAGCAGGTTCAAGACCACATGAAATAATGGTAGACAGAAAACAAACAGCAGCTGCCAAATCTGAAAGAATGCCATAACATATATACCAGTAACTTGTTTATAAAAACTTGGGCACAGCAGCAGCATCACCCTCAAGATACACCCATAAATAATCTTCAACATGCATTCAAGTAAAACATGCTTAGAAATCAGTGCAAGGCTAGTCATGTTTGCTGCTGACAAAAGCAAACAGGATGTCAGCCTCAAAACTACAATGTCCCAGGCCTGAAAAAGTACAGTTGTATACACTTACCATAAATGTAGATGTTCGAGTGTATTCACTGTTGCAGTCATCACATTTGGGTTATTTGCTTGCAGTAGCCCTCAGTCGGCCTGATTAACAAAGTCTTGGGTCCTGCGCCAGCTGCTGTCCCTTCTTCCATGACGTCAGGTCGTCAGGGGTATAAAACATGCAGCAGACACCATTACATCAGTTTTTCTTACCCCCCGTTGACATATTGTGGGATTTACAATGGGCATGCTGGCTAATCAGATGTCAGGTGCCCCCCTAATGGGAAACAATTATATCTACAAATAAACAAGGATATACCTCCAACAAAAAAGCAAATACACCAAAAAGCTTTTTGAGCATAGTAAAGGAGAGTAGAGGTATAGCCAAAAGAAGTAGGGGGGCTAGAGGGAGGGTAGCCAGGACTGCAACAGTGAATACACTCGAACATCTCATTTATGGTAAGTGTACACTACTGTACTATGTTCTTCGTGTTTCACTGTTGCAGTCATCACATTTGGGTAGATTCCCAAAGCTAAGGATGGGAGGAGGAATTTGGATAGCATTAGGACCAGCAATAAGGCCCTGCAAGATAGCAGTGGCAAAGCCAGCTCTGGAGTTAGAGAAAATTGGCCGATGGTACTTTTTGGTGAAAGTATGTACAGAACTCCAGGTAGCAGCTTCTAGGATGTCCCTGGTAGGGACGCCTCTGAGAAAGGCTGTAGAGGTAGATGCAGCCCTGGTTGAGTGGGGTCTGATCTCCTGTGGGATAGGTTTTCTATGGTGCTTGTAGCAGAAATGAATGCAATGGCCTATCCATTTGGAAATGGTTTGCTTTGAAATAGCCTTCCTCTCTGCCCCTGCAGCAAATGCCACCAGCAGCTGTTCAAATTTCCTTTGAGGTTTAGTCTTGTCCAAGTAGAATCTAAGTTATCTGTGCACATCTAAGGAGTGCAGTATCCGTTTCCCCTTTGTTTTGTGGATTAGGAAAGAAGGTTGGCAAATGAATGGACTGATTAAGGGCCACACTGGATACCGCCTTGTGCATGAAGGAGGGATTGGTCCTTTGGGACACCCTGTCTGCATGAAAAATGATGAAAGGCTCCACTGCCATAAGAGCGTGTAATTCAGATACCCTTCTTGCTGAAGTGATTGCTAAAAGGAAAGCTGTTTTCCAAGAAAGGAATTTTAAGTCTGCAGTAGCAACTGGCTTGAAAGGAGGAAGAGTGCGTTTCAGCATCTTGAATTTTGGAATCACCAAAAAGGTGTTTAGAATAAACAGGTCCAGGATAGGATGCCATGAATTGTCCTTTCTGGGTACCAGGAAAAGTCTCTAGAAGAAACCTTGTCTCTTTTCCTCTTCTGGTACCAATTAAATAGCCCCCATGCTTGAGAGAGAAAATACTTGCTTTTGGGCCTCTGCCCACTGATTTGGGGGTAGATCTGGCCACCCGCTTGGTGTTGGTAACGTGTGGAAGTGAAATCTGTATCCCTGGGATACTACATTTAAAACCCATTTGTCCTGGGTAATGTGTTTCCAGTTCTTTACATGAAGAGCAATCTTTCCCCCCAAAGGGGCAGTCAGTTGAGAAGTGCTTGGAAGTTTTAAAAAGAAGTCATTGAGACAGTTTACCATAGGGGAGTTTTATTACTCCCAGATTTGGAAGTGGAGGCCCCCCACTGCTTAGTCCTGTGCGTACCCTGGGACTGAAGCCTGGGAGCTCTGCTGGATCTGGGTTTGGACTGAGAAGGTCTGGAAGAGGCAGGAAAGGACCATTTCTTGGCTGGCCAATGTCTACTAAACCTTAGGGGTTGTACTTGTAAAAAATCTTTAACAGTTTGCATAGATTTAGCTTTTTCCTCCATCTTTTTAAGAACTACTTCTGCCTTGTTGTCAAACAGGCGGTCCTGGTTTAAGGGAGCATCCAGTAATTTCGCTTTAACATGATCTGGCAAGGACTGCTCCTTAAGCCAAGCATGCCTTCTAAGTGCAGACCCAGTTACTGCAGCCCTGCAAGATGCCTCTAGTGAATCAAAACCACATTGCAAAGTATGTTTTCCAACTTGTCCAGCTGAATGCTGTAAATCCTGTAAATCCTTACTTTCAGCACAATCAGGAATCAACATAATTTTCTGCTTAAGCAATCCAATAATAGGCTGCTGATACTTTAACATATGAAACTGGCAGTTTAAGGCCCTAATGGCCAAAATTGCAGAAGTGTATACCTTCTTACCCCATCTATCCAGCACCCTGGAGTCTCTATCAGAGGGGGTAGGATTTTTAGCAGTAGTAGCTTTAAAGCCCTTGGGTCCCTCTGAAATGGCCTCAGGATCCGCAGTAGGATTTTTAAAAAGGAACTTGTGAGAGTCAGGGACCCTATATCTATCAGGTCTTCTGGGAGCAGGAGGTAAAGAGTCAGGGGCCAAGCTAGATTCCGAAAAGGCATCATCAACAATGTCTAGTACAGGAGGTATGGCTAAAGGCCTGTGCTGGGACAGGAGTAAGAAGTTCCCAAGCCTTTTTTTAGAATCAGAGAAATCCTAACTTTCCCAACGAAAATGCTGCCTGAGAGTATGCAAGGTTTCACCAAAAGAGAAATCCTCTTGGGGGGGGGGGGGGTGCAGAGGGACTAGAGTCCTCAGCATCAGTATCCTCATAGATAGATAAGGGTAAATCCTGGTTATCAGAGGAAATAGACAATTCAGAATCCTGGTCAGAAGTATCATAAGCAAACTCAGTCCTAGGTCTCTTGGGAAGGCTGGCTTCCCCTGATTAAAGTAATAAGGTCTTCAGCCATTCTTATCATTTGTTTTTTATGCACAGAGGCCTGACAATGCGGTGTGGGCGTCAGTTTTCTAGACATGGTTCGAGTTTTAGGCCTTGAAGAAGAAGATGGCGTTGGTTTAATATGAAAGTCAGTAGACCTGAATACACCCTCAGAAGCCGGTGCCTGCACAGCGGCTCCGGACCCATCCAAGGTAGAGTCATCCGCAGGTTCCACAGTTGAAGCATCTTGCGGCATACCGGACTCTGAATAGGTAGTAGAGGCCTGCAAATCTAAAGTAGCGGGTGTCAGGGGTTGCGAAAGCGCCTCACTGAGTACCGGCGAATTGGCTAGTGGCTTAGGAGAAGCGTTGTCAGCAGCTTTGGACATAGGCGGCCTGTCTCTGTCTATATCTTTACGTTTTTTCGGAATGTCGATAGTCGGATGGCTTATCGAAGACATATCAGGATAATTGAACTGAGCACCAAAATATTTAGAAGCGAAAATATACCAACAACGGATAGTTTGTGGTTTAAATAAGGCACAAAACCAACAGCGAGGTACGTCGTGGTCAGGGCCTAGGCAAGGAATACAGTACAAATGAAAATCTTTATGAGGTATTTGCTTTCCACAAGAAATGCAACGGGGTACTTAGCTTTTAGTTGAAGACTTCGGTTCTGAAACTCAAACGAAAATTTCAGGACTCGGCTGTCCGGCACTTGTGAACTACTTCTGCTTCGGGCACCGCACGGCAAGAAAGACTGATGTAATGGCTTCGGCTGCATGTTTTATGCTCCTGATGTCACGGAAGAAGGGACAGCAACTGACGCAAGCAAGCAGATAACTCAAATGTGATGACTGCAACAGTGAAACACGAAGAACATCAGTCATTCTGCCATGTCTTTTAAACCATTTGCTGCTTCAGTTTTCAGCAGCTCATACTCTCAGCTGTTGTAGACTTTTTTCTTTAGATAATGGTCAAATATGACATAAATATTTTTGTAAAAATGCGTGGGCATGTGGGATGTTATCCCCCTTTTAAATGTTTCAATAGACTACTTTAATTGATGCTCCTAATTGAGTAATTGATGGAAGACTTTGTATTTAAAGGCTGAAGTTTTTATTCCTGATTGTAACCTGATGAAGCGCACCGGGATGGTGCGTGAAAGCGCTTGTTCTTTTTGTCAAATCAATTAAATTGTGGATTCTACATCGTGGTGGTTCCTTGCAGTTTTTCTATTCTGTTGTAAACATCTACAAACAAGTTAATCTAGTTTGGTTGGCTCCTTTCTTCCCTTGTTTCTTTTATGTTCTTTGACAATATTCAGCAGTGACAACACAATGGGGACAGCCATTGGTAGAAAGAGAGGGATGTAGATGGCAAACTTTTGATCATCTGGAAAATACAGGAGGTGCAAAAGTGAGGGATCAAAGAATGCTTTCTCAGAAGAATTAATAGCATCCCTGCTAGCTTGGAAAGCAGTTTCTAGTCTTCCAGCCTCCAGTTCTGCAATAGCCATCTTCACAGCAGCAACAGCCTTGTACACCTAAATTGGAATTAAAACACCATTAAATATTTTTTCTAAAGTGGAATTAAAGCATCACTAAACATTAAGTTACTATTTAATGTAAGCAACCTACCACACAATAGAAGCAATGCGTGCTAACAGTGTAGACTATTTATATTGACATGTATGGCTTACAAGAAGTTTTCAGTTCTGAGTCTGCAGAAGTGATATTGCCCCTCTTGAGTTAGAAATGACAAAATTAATTCCTGTTAGTTGGTAAGTCTAGGATTTCCACCACGGTTTTTTGACATATTTCCCATACTTCCTCAGGAGAGGTGACCTCTTATCCTATTCCTATGACCTAACTTACTCTACCTCCTCCTACTCCTTCTCTCCTTACACATGCATTTCGTCTTTCTCAACCTACACTTGTACGTTTTCTAAATACTACATCCTTAAGACATACTACCCCACCCCATCTATAATTGTATATATTGCTTTGATAGCTCTATTGCTGAACATACCTTTGCTAAAAAAAATTAAAAAACAAATGTTTAACTTTTTGTTTACACTACCACTCTTATTATTATCATGTATCTTATGTACCTTAATTATTTCTTTATCTTGGATTGTGAATTTTATGTACTGTAAACTGTCTGTAACTGGAGCTTTTCTCCTCTGGTCTCCACTGAAAATGGGCTTCTGGCCCAGCTGGACTAATCTGGTTAACAAATATCAATAAATAAATAACACCAAAGTTAGCTAGCTAATTTTGTTAATATATTGTACTAGATGCAAGGAAGAAACACTGATACTAAGTGAAACATGAGTATTTTCATCCACAGACATAGTTAAACCAGTTGCCACTGCAACTGCTCTGCACAATCAATTAACAGTGCAGCTGACCCCCAAAAATTGGTACTGGAGATGGAATCTGCCAAGAAGTATCCTCAACAGAAGAGGCAACAGCCAAACAGAAAGTACAGATCATGACCCATTAAAATGTTCCACTTTTGACTATTTACAAAGGTATCAGAGAGGAAAATATTTAAGCAATAACCAATGACATGGTGTGGTATATTGAAGATTTACCCCATGGTTGGAGTGGTTTAATCATGAGGGCGAAGCCCGAGTGATTAAATAAAGCCAACCATGGGTAAATCTTCAATATACCACAACCACTGTGTCTGTTACTGCTATTATACAATGACATTATTTAAGAAAAAAAAAAAACACTTTTCTTAAATAATGCCTTTGTATAATGGCGCATTACTGTTCTTCTGCCGGTGGTGGTATACTGCTTCCTTGTGATGATGTACTACACATGCGTATGGGACTTGCGTTCCCATGCATGCCCTGTACATCAGTGCTTTGAAATGGAAGCAACAGGGAAAAGAAAGTCTCCACTGCTCCGTTTTTTTTTTTTTATTAAAAAAAAAAGTTTTGGACACTTTATAGCAACGGAAAAAAGTTTGGGCGAGTGGACCTTTTTCTGTTGGTATATTGTGGGATTTACAATGGGCATGCTGGCCAATCAGCATGCACGTTTTGGAATATTAATGGGGGGGGGGTCACTGTATAATTTACAATAATGTATTCCTCTTTTTGCTCTCAAAGGTGTTCCACTCTGGTTGATCAACACTGTGACTAAACAGCAGGCTAAGAGATGATCTAGCGATTGAGGTACATAAGATGCCCAGTATACACATCATTGTAATGTGAAAGGCAGTCCCACCACTGCCACCGAGTGCTTCTCAGTACCACACCGAAGAGGAAGGTGAAAACTGGAAAAGGGAAAGTACGACATACAAACAACTTAAACCAATCTCATGGCCAAAACTCGGTCCAATGGCCCAATTTTTAAACAGGTTCTCTGTACGCTACACTAGAATGAGTTTATATCACAAGCTTGCTCTGCAAAATCCTACACAAAAATAAGTAATGTGAATAAGAGGAGGAAAGAAATCAGCAAAATATGGGCCTTATAGGTAAGGTTACCACCTACCTCTCTTTATTCAGGACAATCTGTGTTTGGGCAATTACGTTAGTTTCTACTAATGGATACATCACATTTTCTATCTGAAACACCTTAGCATTATAAAAGCAAAACAACTCTGTGAGTGAGCTTTTATTTTGGGAATTATGGGAGGTCCATTCCTTAGCATCGATTATGGGCAGGTTTTGTATTGCAAAATATCACAAGCCATTAAAAATGTTCCAATTTTGACTATTTACAAATACATCAGAGGAGGAAAATGTTTTACAATAATGTATTCCTCTATTTTTGAAGTTTGATCGTGGCTGTATGTGTTTGGGAAGTGTGCCCACTACAAACATTTGCCTGTCTTAAAATGAGGCGTTTACACCAAGCTAAAAACAGACTAATGAACATTTCCATTAGCTTTTTTATGTCCTGCCTCTACTCAGCATACACAAGTAGAAACATGCATCTTTAATGTTACCTGCTTCCGTTTGGTAGGTTAGTATTCTTGCTTATGCCACCCCATCCCTAAGGCACAGTAAAAACAAGTGCAAGTGAAGTACACGGTGACCTCTCTCCTAGTACAAACTACACTTTAGTAACAGTTATCACTCCACAGCTTATTAGCCACCTTTGTTCTTGTTCTAGGTTACTTAAGAAATACAATGTTCAGATATCACTATGTGCAAATTCCTTCATGAAACAGCGTTTAAACAAACTTGTGCAAGTTTGTGTAGAGGGGTGATACCCCTTTACAGCAATTAGATGTTTTGGTTCCGAAAATAAAAATTCCAATGCCAATCCTTTCCAGGAAAAAGTGCAACACAGAATCTTACCCATACTTTCTTTCATGCTAACAGTTTTGGCTATGAAGCCATAATGGAAAATTAAAACGTAGATTTTACACAGTTCACTGTATGACCAGGTTTAAACAGAATACCAATGCATTCTTTTGAATAATTCCCTTTTGGAAGCTTCATTTACTGCAGGTTTTGACAACAACACTACAAGGTAAACCAGGATAAAAATGCATCAAAAAGGCCAAAAAAGACAAACCTAGTGGACCAAGTGATCCTTGTGTGGTAACCTAACACTACGCTTCCAAGAGGCTTTATTAAGCAATTAGGTAAACTACTGAATCCAAGGGCACAACATGCAGCAGTAAGTAACAACTCTAAAGAAGTATTCCATGAACACTGTAAAAATGCCCCATTTCTGTCCTGACCATCATCATCAAAAATGAAACAAAATGTAACCTAAGCAGTGAATGTAAGGTTCTTTAGAAAGTGCTTGAGACACGAGTCTGCCCTCTCATATATTTGCACCAGCAATGGTTCTCACATAAGACACCATGATGTTTAAACTTAAGAAAAATGAAAGTTATGCACTCGCCACAATAATAAACAAAAATTATGTACTCATCACAATAACTCTGTGTTGTTGGTTTCCGACCTTCCTCAATGAATGGGTTTCATCAGATCCAATCTCATATCAGTCTTCGACTGCTTTGCCAGACTTTAGTATCTGTAGCTCAGGCTCCTCCCCTTACCCATAATCCCCTACTGTCCCCTCCCATCCCCAACATTACATCAGATCTAGTTTGCCAACACTTCCCTGGAAAGCAATAAAACAGAAAATATGTATATCAATATCAGTGAAATAAAGAAAAAGAGCAAGGTATATAGAAACTCTGCTCTGAAGCTGTAACAGGAAGAAATCCTGCTGAAAAAACAGGTTATACAGTCATACCAGAAGTCTGAAATATTGAAAAACTTTCATGAAATGGAAGGAGCCTGGAGGGCGGGGAGATGAAGGACAGAAACAGACAACACAGATCTATCATTATGGAGTACATAACTTTCATATTTGAAGTTGTCTTTTGCACACATTCCTCAATGAATGGGACAGAGTTCCCAGCTACTTATGCCACCCAGGTAGTATCATGGAAGGATGATCTGGGGAATGGCGGAACCAAAGGTAGCCCCTCCTCTGGGGGTCAGATTGACTTTGTAGTGAAAAATAAAAGTATGAATCTTAGATCATGTAGCAACAGCAGCACAGATGTCATCAACTGAGTACCTAGCAAAAAAAAAAAAAAAAGGCCAACGAAGCAGAGACCGACCTTGTTGGATGTGCTCTTGGTGAACCTGGGAAATGCAGCTAATTAACCATCTGGCTAAGGTGACCTTAGAAATTCCTTGTCCTATTTTAGCTTTTGAGAATGATACAAACAGTTGGTCTGACTTTCTAACGCATTTGGTTCAAGATAGAATGGGGTTATAGCTCAGTGGTAGAGCATTTGACTGCAGATCAAGAGGTCTCTGGTTTAAATCCGGGTGTCCCCTGCAAGGGTGTTTTTTTTTCCACACATAGGCCTTGTTTCAACCTATATTCACCCAGGGGATAATGCCAGTAGCTCTACTCGACAGAGGCACTGGGAACTAAGGTCGGGTGGCACTATGCCAGTAAAGGCCCCAGGGCCATTAGCCTTGTACACACCTATGAAGATAGAAACACAGTTGTGCATGTACATGTAGCAAGTGTAACACACATTCACAGTTATTAGAAAAGCTTGGGAAGAATGCTGGTAGATGTATGCTTTGATTGAGGGAAGTTTCTGCAGCTACGAAAGAAGGGTTGGTTCATAAGGAAACTCTAGCTTTGTAAAAAATGATATATGGTGGCTGGCATGACAAAGCTTGAATTTTCGACACTTTTCTAGCAGAGGTAATGGCTACCAAGGAAACAGTTTTCCTTGACAGAAATTAAAAAAAAAAAATCTTTGCAGCAGGTTGAAAAGTGGGTTGTGTCAAAGCCTGCAGCAAAATAGTGAAGTCCCAAGGTGGGGGTAGGATTCTTAATAAGAGGTCTAAGGAGGAAGGTACCCTTCAGGAATGTTTTGCACAATTTCAGAGAAGCCAGAGAGGCATGATGTTCACCCACTTGAAAATTAGAAATAGCTGTAAGCTGAACTGTAGTGGTTGAATAACTGGCCCCATTTTGAAAAATAGATGTGAGAAATTCCAACACTGTAGGAATGGGTGCCAAAAACGGTCCAATTTCCTCTCAGAGCCCCAAACAGTGAACCTTTTCCCATTCACTCATTTATTTTCCTAGTAGAAGGCTTTTCATATGAAGAAATAATGTGAACTACTTAGGAAACACTGGACTGACTAGCCTCATGGGAAGTACAGAAACCATGCAGTTAGTTTCAGGTTCCGAATGTCTGGATGAGGCATATTAGATGGGCGAGACAGATATGAATTTGGGTCCAGCACCCAAGAAGATGCATCAGATGAGGCCAAAGAAAGGAGAAACTTGTCGAGGCCAGAAAGGAGCAAGGATGATGACTGTGGGTTCTGCTGAGATGCTTTCTGTAGAAATCTGGGAATTAGAGGGGTAGGTGGGTAAGCATACAGGAGGCCAGAGGGCCAGGCTTGAACTATAGCATCTCTCAGTGACTCCTCCTCTGGAGGAATCAGGGCAAAAAACCTGCTGTATTTTGAGTTGGTGGGAGAAGGGAAAAGATCACAGCAAGGTTGGCACCACTGGTGAAAGATTCGTGAAGCTACTGCTGGATGGACAGACCACTTGTGAGGCAGTAGCAGAATTCTGTTCAATCTGTCTGCTAAACACTGGACTTCCCTGGTGTAGAACAGTGTGTGTGCACTGTATTTTTAAGGCATATCAAGGACTGACTGTGCATATATAAATAGCAGGCACATGCTATTCTCAGTGTCATTTTGAGAGTGCAGCCAGAGAGTGAGCATGTATGAATATAATAGCTAGTTTGTATAGAGGTTACCCAAGTTAAGGTTAATAAGCTTCAATCGTGATATGTTTGTACATAATAAAGCTGCTTGAACAGAACCCACAAAGACTCGTCTATTACATCCTGACTAGACAAGTGACAACTGGTATGCAGATTAGTATCAGAAGAGTTGGAAGACATCTTCCATTGCAAACTAACATTGCTTCTCGACACAATAGGTATGAACACTTTCCCCCCTTGCTTGTTGCTGTTCCCGCCTACTGTCATGTCTGCCTGTATAGGGATCATCCCTAAAGGGAGAACATCCTGAAAGGTCTGCAAACACTAGAACTGCCCTCATTTCTAAGATGTTGATGTGTAGATTGGCCTTCGTCAGCGACCATGCAAACCATCTTTCCCAATGTAATCCCCCCACCACTACTGGTGAGAAAGCATATGTGGTCACTGTGGCCTTGGGAGGAGAAGAAGCAAAGGGATGTCCTTGAGCTACTGCCTGTAACTGAATCCACCACCTTATGTACTCTCTGCAAATTTTTGACATACAAACTGGAAAGGAAATGGGCTGATGTCCACTGCACAACTCTCAAATGTAATGTACTGCCATGGGAACCAAAGTAATGGAAGCTGCCATCAGTCTCAGAAGTTGCAAGACTAACTTGGTCGGCAATATGTGTTGTGAAAGGAGATGTAAGGCATGATTTGTGAAGGTGGATAGTCTGCTCTGTGACAGTCTTGCCATCTGTACTGTTGTATCCAAGTGAGCTCCTATGAACTCCAGCACTTGATATGAACTTGGATTTGTCATGACTTACTGTAGTGTCTATGAAGGAGAAAAGTTGGAGCATAGGTTCATAGGTTCATACTAGGCTATCTGCCCTAGGGCATTTATAAGCCAAGCCAGAGTGTATGTGGCTTACACCACCCCTTGGGATGAGAATACTACGCCCTTTTAGGGTTTAGTTTACTATGCCTCTGTCTAGTAGTGACACAGAGATGACCCCCGGGGTAAACCTACGATCTCCCATCCACTCGTCGACATTTCTCTTGAATAGAGTCAGTGAGGGGCTCTGCCTAACATGGACTGGGATTCTGTTCCAGAGTGTAGGGAGCCTCTGGGTTATGAATCTGTCCCTCCAGCACGTTCTATTTATTTCTGTGTTGAGGTTTAAGTCACTTGTTCTCGTGGCTCTGATGGATTTGGATTTTCTGAGGTGGAGCATGTCCATTAATTCAGGATTGGACATGGCCTTGTACGTCAGGCACAGATCACCTCTGAGTAGGCGGTATGCAACTGAATAGAGCTGGAGTTTTTTCAGTCGGGCAGCATATGACATATGTTTAAGACCCTTTATCCTCTTGGTGAGGAACTTTTGGGGTCTTTTCCAACTGCTGCAGGTGTCGGGTGAGATACATCCCAAATGGGGCATTGTACTCAATCATTGGCCTGATAAGAGAAGAGTACAGGGGCACAATGACCTCTCTTGATCTAGATGTGAAACCCTTCATGATAAGGTGGGCAATATAGAAGGTCTTCCTAACCACTTTGGCAATGTGAGTGTCAAATGAGAGGTTACTGTCAACCTGGGTCCCTAGGTCCCTGATTACCTCTTCCGTTTAATGGATTACCGCCTATGTGGTAATTTGTCGGTACCTTGTTTTTCCCAAAGGGTATGACTATACATTTTTGGCGTTCAGCTTAAGGCCATGGCTCTGGCACCAATTATCCGTTTCTATGAGGCCTCTCTGAAGGATGTTTGTGTCCGCTGGAGTATCAATTATCGCGCCCAGTTTGCAGTCATCTGCGAACTTTGTCAGCCACAATCCTCCTATGTTTGCCTGTACCTCGGAAAAATAAATGCCGAACAAGAGGGGTCCCAGGACTGAGCCCTGTGGGACACCGCTTGTTACTGGCTTAGAGTCTGACATAGCTCCAGCAACTCTGACCCTGTGGGTTCTGTCCTTGAGCCAGTTTGCAACCCATCTTGTGACATATGGGTTTACATTTAAGCTGGTGAGTTTGTCTATGATGCTCGAGTGGGGTATTGTGTCAAAGGCTTTTGCAAGGTCAAGGTAGGCTGTGTGAACTGCCTTACCCTCATCAATGGCCTTAGTGATTGTTTCAAAAAAGTCGACCAAGTTCAAAAGGCAGGATCTGCCCTTGACAAAGCCAAATTGGGTAGGATCCAATGTCTGTAGGTCCCCAATGTCTTTGTTTATGAGTTCCATAATGATCCTCTCCATAGCTTTGCCGACCAGGCTCGTCAAGCTTATGGGGCGGTAATTTCCAGGGTCCGTAGAAGCACCACCTTTGTGAAGTGGGACCACTGTTGCCGTACGCCACTCTTTGGGTACGTATCCTGTAGTAAGGCTAAGATTAAACAGCAGCCTTATGTGTGGGTTTAGTTCCTCTTGGAGTTCATGCAGCACACAGCCCGGGACACCATCCGGTCCCATTGATGCTGTGTTTTTAGCTTTAGAGAGGGCGGCTCTCACCTGGGCATCTGAGATGTTTGGGAGGCTAGACTCTGGTGGGATAGTTATTTCTCCTTTTGGGGGGGAGGGGGAGGAGAAATTGGCACTGAACCTGTCTGCCAGAATGCTGGCAATGTCAGTGGGTTCAGTGTATTTTGTGTCATTTTGGACTAACTCCGAGCATATCTGGGAGTTTCCACCCAGGTTTCTAACATAGCTAAAGAAGGCCTTGTGATTGTCTTTTGTGTCTTTTGCGATTTTTCTCTCAAAGTTGGCCTTGGATGATTTTATGAGTGATCGTAGTTTTTTGCTAGTACTGATGAGAGATGCCTTCCCTTTTAGGGATTTTGCTCTGTCATGTAGTAGCTTCCTCCGCCTGTTGTAAAGTTTGTTTATGGCTGGGGTCCACCAGACCGGGCGCCTGCCTTTGGGGGAATGGGTCTTGGTTTTATTTGGGATTGCATGATCCATGCATTCTTGAAGGTGCCCATAGAAGGCATTTGCAAAGGATTCAGCAGTGTGGGTTGTGGTTTCCACTGGCCCAGGGGCCTTGAAAGATACCACTTCAGTCTTAAGAAGTATGAAGTTTGCTTTTGAGAAGTTCTTCACTGTGGTCTTTTGTGCAGGGGGTGGGGGCGGGATGTGGATTTCCAGTGAGATTAATTTATGGTCTGATCTTACGAAAGAGGGATGTACTTGCGGTGTGGAGCATTTTGTCCCCATGTTTGTGATGATCAGGTCTAGTATATTGTCTCCTCTTGTGGGAATGGTGACTAGTTGTTCCATTGCATTTGAGTTTATGAATTCTAGGAACCTTTGGGCTAGGGTGTTGGGGCTTGAGTAATGTTCCCAGTCTATGTTTGGGTAGTTGAAGTCTCCCAAAATGATGGTATTTGGAGAGACATTCATACTCTCCAGTGTCTTCAGGAAGGCTGTGTGGGGTTCCTGAGTTTGAGAGGGTGGTCTGTAGCATGCTACAAACTGTAAGGCAGTTTTGCCTATGGTTAGTTGCACCTGGATAGTCTCCGATGCTTTGTGCATTGCCACTAACCTGGAGGTGTGGGTATCTGATGAAAATGGATACTCCCCCTCCTTTTGTGGTTCGGTCCAAGTTTTGGGGCCGGAAAGCATGATATGAGGTAAAACCTGATAGTGCTGGGGTGCTCTCAGGAGCCTTGAACCAGGTTTCAGTCACTGCACAGACATCGATGTTCTCCATACTGAGGAGGGCTTCGAGGGCGTGCATCTTGAGGTTTAGACTTCTGGCATTGAGCAGCATTACCCTTAGTTTTTTTCCACTTGTGTTTTCAAGGGAGGTAGGTTTGTCATTTGAGCCTTGCCTAAAAAAGGCACTATGGGGGTGGCAAGAGACTTGGCCAATATCCGGAAGCCCAGGGGTGACAGGTGCAAGCCATCCCTTGCGAAGCAGCGTGGCTTGTCAAGCATGTCATCCCAAGCAGAAAGACACTGGATCCCCTTAGAATGACACCAGTAATTAAGCCAATTGTTAAAACTGATCATTTTGTCTTTGTACTGTGGCATCATTCTTGGTGAGGGTAAGATGCTGCTCAGGGTCAGGGTCATACCGGCCTGGGCTACATAATCAGAGAGCTCCTCTATGTCTCTTTTCATGTAGTCCAGGGAGGTACGTCTCAGGTCGTTCACACCGGCATGTACAATGACTGAGTCATATTTGTACTTGCTGTGGAGTGACCTGAGTGCTTGTGTTATGTGGCGGATTCTAGCTCCCGACAGGCAGCTTACTGTGACCCTCTCCTTGTTCAGTCTGGTGAGTGGGACGTCAGTGTGCCTGACTATGGAGTCACCTATTACAAGTGTGTCTGGCATGTTGTTTGGCCTTAAGGGCTGTGACTGTTTAGCACACTGACTTTGTGAACTATGGCATGTGCTATGTCTTGAGGTGGTGGTTGCTTGGGTGTCTGCTTTGGAGGCCTCTGTTGTTTTGGTAGATTTTTAATCAGCGCCTCCGAGTATGTTTTTGCGTGTTTATGTGTTTGGTTTGCAGTTGTGATAGTTCTATGTAAGACTGGGTTTGTGGTGTGCATGGTTACCTTCTCTTCCTGACTGGTCTTGCCAGTACTGAATTGAGAGAGCTCAGCCTCCAATTTGGCTATATAGTTGCATCTCGCATATATTTGTATTTGTTGGGAGGAGGAGAGGGTTGTCTGTGTACATGAGGCAATTGTAACATTGCCTCAAGATTCCCAGATTCACCAGCTGAACAGGAGAGGACGCCAGCAACTGACCCTTCGACATGCTAGAAATAGTGAAAAAGATTGCTGTGTAACTGAGTCAGAAAGGACCTATAGGGAAATGGGTACTCAACAGAATTTAGGTGAATGAAGTACTTTTCGTTTAAGAGTGCTTTACCTGTATACAAAATGCTTTAGGAGCAAGTGCTGAGCTTTTCAGATAGAGTATAGGCTGTTTAGATTGCAAGTAGAACAGTTCTAAGGGAAAAATTGAAGAGCAGACTTGGCGGAGCCAGAAAAAGTTTAACCAAGTTTTAACCTTGTTTAACCGGCGCTGCGCTATGTGCACGACCGCTCAAAGCCGTGCAAATGCGGATTTTAAGCAGTGAACTACAAAAGCAGATAGTTTCTGGCTTGGACTAGAAAAAACCTGGGAGAAGCAGTGATGAGCCAGTTGTCTAGATAAGTGATCACATGGAACCCCTGCAGTCTAAGATAACTGTGACCACTGTCATGCATTTGGTGAACATCCAAGAGGCTGCTTTGAGGCCAAAGGCAGGACTCTGAACTTTAAATGGTGGGCTCCCAGTCGGAAGTGAAGGAATCTCCTTGAAAGCTTGTCCATTTTGATGTGGTAGTACATATCCTGAAGCTCTACTGAGCACATCTGACCATCCTTCTTCATAAGTGGGAGGACAGACTGCACTATGACCATCTGGATATTGGTATGTCTGACATATTGGTTCAGCTGGCTGAGGTCCCCATTCTTTTTTGGCACCAAAAGGAACCTAGAGTAGAGTTCCAAATCCTTGCTGGTCTGGAGGGACATCTTGAATGATTGACTTTATTAGCAGCTTTTCTTTGAGAGGGCTGCATGCTGGGATGTTTCTTTATTGATAGGGGTAGAAAAATAGAGATGATGTAACAACTTCTCGTTACAAGTGTCTACACCTAGACATCTTTGGTGATGGATATCCAGAATGATGGGTGCAAAGGCAAGTGCCCCTGGACTGCATCCAGAGTGCAGCAGTCAGGCAACCATTCAGGAGTACTGGTAAGGCATCTTGGATGATGGTTCCAGAAAGCCTTGGCTCTGTGGGCCTCCTTTGCCATAATGGTGATATATGCTATTACAGCATACCCCACTGCCTTGGGGAGATCTCTCTCCAGAAATATCCTGAGAAAACCCTTTGGATTTTTGGAAATATAGCTTTTTACCCCATTTCTGATTTCCAAAGTAGGTCCTCTGGGGGATAGAAAAACTTATGCCAGAAACAAAGTTTCCCATCTTGCTCACTTCTGGAAAGTGTATACTTTAACTTATGGCAGAACAGAATTGAGCAATCAAATGGAAACTTGATAAAATACATTTTAAAAGGCTCACAAAATGACACACATGCATCCAGGCAGGTCTCCTAACTGTAATGCCTGTACCTATAACTCTTGAAATACCTTCCATTACATTAGAAATCAGTTGCATGGAGGCATTTGAGAGGGACTGAAAGGTAGCTAATTGCAAATCCAATGTCTTTTTTTTCCTTTACAGACATGGACCCAAAGAGACTTGGAGAATTCCTTTGTCAAGTCCCTCTGAAATCTAGTCGTGTGTGCCAAACAGTTAAGCAACCTTAGAGTAAAGGTCACATTAGCATAAACTCACTTTCAAAATATGTCCAAGGTCCTGGACTCCCTGTTATGGAAATGGACAGATGAACTCTCTTCGGCAAGCTTTCTTTGTGGCTGCCACTACTACCATGGCATCTCCTGCAAGGCCCTTGCTCCAGTAAGCATGATCTTTGAGGGCTACAGGGTACTTACCTGTTTTTAAAGCAATGACTTCTGCAATATCTGGTTCCCTCCATACCAGGTGAGAGATAAGATCCACCATCTCAAACAGGGGAACCACCTAGGAAGTAGCTCACCTGGCTCCAAAAGCTTTGAGAAAAATGTATTCCTCTTGCAAAGCAGCTTTGGAAGACCTCCCCTCTGTCTCAGAAGTTTGAGGATCTCCCTGAAAGAAACATCCTCAAGTGGTGATCTGGGAGACTCCTCTCCATTAAAATCTGAATCTTGTCAACTCCTATGGGGATTCAGTGTGCCTCCACTTACACTTCTGTGGAGGGGGGGGTGTCCTGAATGAGGACTGTCACAGGGCTCGTATGAACTGGCTGTCCCAATGGAACAGATTTAGCAAGATCAGGACCCATAGCACCCAGTTGCAGAGCAGGTGAAGCAGACAGTGAAAGAGATGTCCAGTCTTCAGCACTGGAGAAAACTCTCTCTACTGCCTTGAAAGCAGAAGCTGATTGGAAACCCAGGGACATCTCCATAAGAGTCAAAGCTACCATACTGGGATAAGCAATTGGACAAACTCAACCCCACTCCGAGATGGGATGGAGCTGAGCTACCCACTGCTAAAGCCCCGGAGAGGAAGGGATGGCTCTGACAACTTAGGAGTCAAGTCTTTGCCCATAGAGTCAGCACCAAAGTTACGTCTCCGAGATCTGTCCAGCTATGAAGAAACTGGAACCTATTGGATCAGAGAAGATTCCAGAGTGGAAGAAGACCAAGTTCAGATCCAAACTGGACAGCCCAGGAAATCTCAAATCCAAACTTCCTGAAGCTGGAGGTCAGACTGGGGTAGGATAAGCCAAAGGCAAGGAGAAGGTCCAAAGCTCTTAGGTGCAATGCAAGCTGAGACTGATTTAGGTCCTGAAGAACTTCCTCATCATTCTATCCACATTAGCTTCTGTGACACTTTGGGTAAATCTTAAGGAGGAAAACATGGATGGATGTCTGGAGGATTTCTGTCTGGGTCTTTCCTGAAGAAAAAGGGAGCACAAGCTAAGGGAGACTTGCTTCTGAGAAAACTTCGTCTCCAGCAAGGGAGAAGTTCTGGATTACAGAGGAAATGGATCTGAAGAGGATGTCAGATCTCAGGGCCTTAAAACTTTAGCAGAAAAAGCTGAAGACAATGCCGATGAAGGAAAGTGGTCAGGGAATTGCTTCCTTGTCTCTCTCTGCTTTTCTCTTTAGGATTATCACTCGTCTCCTTTTGCTTATCTGAGGTCATCGTCCTGGATGAGGATGCTCTAGAAGCAGACAATGATTTAGCGGATTCACCAAGTGAGAGAAGACCCTTGAGAATCAACTTATTACAATTCCCATTGATGGCTCGGTGCCCAAATGCCATGCAGATTAAGAAGTCTTCTTGAAGGTGGGGGATCACTAAACAATATACACACTTAAGGTTTGTACCTAAATTAGGCATTTTGTGGCTGTAAGTCAGTTTGTTAGACATAACTAAACAGACAAAAGCAAGCACACAAAGCCACAAGAAATAGAGAAGAGACAGAAAACAGCGCTACCAATAATGGCAGTGGAGAAAGTACCCTAATAAATAATAATAATGATACCAACAATGGTAAGAAGAAAATACTAGCAAAACCACTAGTAATAGAAAAAATATAACAGGTACCAAGGGTGCGTAACAAAGATTCATGGTAAGGATTTTTTTTTTTTTTTTTTTTTTTTTTGGTAAGAAGGGTGAACATCTATAAAAAATGTAAGTTAACACAGGAAAAAAATGTGTAAAATAGAAAACAAGCTAAATATTGAGACACACTTAACAGAGGTGAGCCTGAGCAACAAATCATGCCCATCCTGAAAGAGTGGCAAGTGACACCTGAGGTAATACTGAGGACAGGAGGGCATTACAGGCAAGTTGCAGAAGTCAGATCTGAGGTTGGATCCAAAACCCATTCACAGAGGAACAGTCAGAAAAGACATCAGATCACTGTAGTATGAATTAGAAGAATCTAAATACTTCTGGTTTTAGGATAACCCCCAGACAGGACAGCAGTACACACTCAGTCAGATGCCCTTACTCCACCAGCTTTATCACAATAAAGTGAGGATGGAACACTGTCATAACCCAATGCTCTTCTGTGATTAAATGATGTAAAGTAGCCAACAAGAGTATATTTAAAGTAAATAAATAAATAAATACACACATGCACATTTTATATACATCACACTCAAGTGTAATCAAGACCCACCTCAGACCCAATCTGATCATTAATTACAATGTTTCCAATTTCATCCAGAAGCTGGGCCAATGATGTTAGGGTAGTAGTGGCCATAGCAATATTTTCAACAGTTCGAGACCACAACAATCGGTCCAGTTCCCAATCTGTCACACCCTCATTCCCTGGGTCCTGAAAAAAGAAGTCACTTGGCATCTGCACTTTCTGAATCCCTAACATCAACCTGAAAAAGAAAAAAAAAAAGAGTAGTCATATTTAAAGTCAGAATATTCAGGAAAAAAACCATAGTAGACACCACAGCCACTTTCTCAATGTTACCCCTCTCTTCCTCAAAACTCTAAGTGTTGCATGAAGATCTTTATTCTGACGAGACCCTTCAATGCCTCCTTAAATCCTTCTGCCAAAGAACCAGCAAAAAAGTACTGATTCCTGTGTATAACAGCATATGTGTAGCAGCTTATATGGCACACTAATAATTTACTAATCGCAGTGCAGGATTTCTTCCATGTTGTCCATGGCAAAATATGAGGAATGTCTCCTAAATTACACTTAACACATCACATCTGATCTGGACATGTCCAAGTATTTACGTGCACCTCAGCACATGAGATAAAGGGGATGCATGACAGAAACACTTAAAATACAACTGTCCTTAATAATCTGCTATCAAGAATAAAACTGCTCACACAAACACTGCATCACAAAGTAATTCAAAATCAGAGTACTGTTTTTTTTAGGATAAAGACTCCAGTACCTACAAATGGGAGACAAATCAAATCAAAACGGGAAAATTAAAAGGAAAAATAAGAAACATTGGTATCTCCTGCCGCTGACTTTTTGATTCCATTCTGTATATAAAGAATGAAAAACACTGCACAACACAGTTCAAAAACAGATAATCAGGGCAACGACTTCAATACACTATGTTATTAACACACCTCACCTTTCTGTACAATCATTCTAATGAGAAAGGCCATTAAATGGTTTGAGGAAGTATGCAGTATGGTAAACTAATCAGAAATATTTTATCTGTTTATGCTGTGGTGCACAGTCCTTAAGTTTGACAATCATGTCATACTGTTTTCCATAAGAACATGCTTTGGGTAGCTAGGTCAGATAACAGTACAGATCAGTACTTACCGTAGCTGAGTAAGAAAAACCTCCATAACGCGTACCATGTCAATACTGACATGAACTGGAAATACAGTCTCATTGGAATCCCTGTGGTCCACATTGTACACCTGGTTCCCAAAACATAAAAAGAAAAAGTCTAAATCACTGCTGGACTAAAGAATATTCAGAAAACTTGTGAACTGTAGATGAAGCAAGTCTCCTAAAACTTTTTTGAAGAAATGAAATAAAACATTTAAGTGCACATCTCTTCTATAAGTAACCACTTCCGTCGTTATAAAAGTTGCAGTTTCCCAGATGAGGATCATTTAAGTAACCTTGCAAGGGAAAATTAGTTTTTGCTAGGGCAGCAAACTCTCATCACTACTTACTGGTGTACTTTAATACAGTCATCCACTCAGTGTTCTATCTTTTAAATAACCTACAGGGGAAAATGAATAAATGCTCTTTACTAGCCAATATCTAGGTATTGTATTAGGGACATAACTCTAAAAAAATCAAATGTACCGTGTCAAAACAGACATGACAAGGGAAGGACGACAGGCAATTACCACAAATCAAAGCTACTGAGAAAAAAATAATCAGGTGTTAGAATGTCCTATGCCTCAATGATCCAAGCCTGGCTCTGGGGGACTGGCGATACTGCTGGTAAGACAAGCAGATGATATAATGCCAGAGCTAAGCTATTTAAGCAACAACCACATTACTCATAGGGAGCCAACACTTACAGCTATAAACAAAATACTCCATACAGTCATATGAATAACAAATACAGGCTGTATTTAAACAATACTTTTTAGCATGTCACAGTCATCCAAACTTCCATTATCAAGTGTTTATGCTAAGTTACAATGCCAAAAAGAAAGTAGTTCACAAACCCAAACGCATTTCCATAAACTTATTTTTAATTGCCAAACATCTAGAAGCTTGACAGCATAAGGGATAGACCATCAACATTATACTGCAAAGTCATACTCAATACAAATCTCCTATTTTGTTACAACCTTTTTTCCAAGACTCAAACTTATGCACAGTCAGTTCAATGTCTTCTGCTTCACACATTGTTTTACATACTCACCTGCAGGACAGACTGCTTCTTTTAATTGTCTAATAGGTGCTTTTTTAGTAGTCAACATTATAAGATCTGGCAAGATTCTTTTAGTTGATTGTGTTTACATTGATCAAAAATAGAGTAACATGAATCTTACCTGGCCAGATTAATTCAAGTATTTCCTGCAAGTCTTGTTTTAGTTGCTGTAACACAGGATATTCCCAAAACATAGTTCAGAGTCTTGTTTTAGTGGCTGTAACACAGGGTATTCCCAAAACATAGTACAGAAATCAATTAGCATGCCAGTACTACACTTATAACACCTTAGGTTTACTGTAGGAAACATTCTGGAAAGTCTGTCTGGAGTGAAAAAATACACATTGCCAGCCCCAAAAAATACTTTCAGAATCTGGTAGTATGCTAAGAGACTAACATTGCATCTGATGTTCAGAACCCACTCGGCCATTTACTTCAGCTAGCGCCCTTCAAACTCTTGAGCTAAGCTTTTACCCATAATGCTCCTCCCGAAATTACCTCAGATCTCATTTGCCATTGTGTGTGTCAGACGCGCTTCTACTGCTCTCAAGCTATGGCTGCATTATTGTGAGTTATTTTATAAATTTTACTTCAAGCTTTTTCTGATTAACATATTTATTTCTATACACTCCTTTCCACTTTTTTTTACCCTAGTCTGTGTGTGTTCTTAATTCTTATTCCTCCTCTACCATTGGTAGTTTCCTGTCAAAGTATCAATGCTGGTACTTCCTTTATCCCCTTTTTACCTTTCAAGGCATTTCTCTAATACCATAGTTGGTATCTCCTTCCATTCTTTTATTTTTCTATCAAAAAAAACGCAAAAAAAATTTCTTCTTTCACTGTATGACTGTTATTGTGGATATGGCAGAAAAAGTCTAATCACCAGTTAAACCTTAGGGCACCTCAGGTTTCAAGAAATGTCAAAAATGTCAAGGCAAAATGCCAAATTCAGATGCACATATTTTGTGTGTGTACTGTCTAGGCAAATTTCACTTGCAAGAGAGTTGCTCAATTTGTCATCGGTTCTCCACGAGAACTTTCACTAAACGCAAGAACAAGTTAATACTGAAAGGACTTCTAAAAACTGATTTTGAAGAGGCCATTTCTGAGTCAAAAACTGAAGCCAGTTCGTCGTCTTCAGCCTCTTCCAGAAAGGTCCTCCTTTGGTTCCCAGTGCTTCAATACCGACTAAGAAGGCAACAAAACTTCCTTGGCACCGAAATCAGGACTTGACACCAAACTCTTGAATCTTCGCAGCCAACATTGGGTTCCTCGACTCCATTGGTACCAGAGAAACCTGAACTGATCTCAGTACCTAGATCTAGGTACTCTCCTTCCATTGATTCCTTTAAAGACCGACCACATAGGTCTCCATCTACAGCATCGGTTCGATCCACTAAGAGTCTCTCTGAGGCCAACATCATGAGGCTGGTGGATCAGCTCCTAGCAGGAAAATGACTGTCCTCGGTTCTTAGCCAATCCAGCCATGGAACCTCTTTTGCTACGACACCACCAATTCCTCCTCCAACTCCAGTTGAGACTTTGGAGCCCTGGGTTTCGACACACTCGATACTGACTGCTTCGGTTCCGGTAGCAACTTCGTCTCGGGCACAGAGTTACCTTGAGTTCCTCTGCTCCTTCAGTACTGGAGATTTCCTGGGATTGAGACTCTCTGGTCAGATCAGAGGTGCATGGACTGTTTCCCTTATCTTCGGAGTCATCCATGTCCCTCGGTGCTTCAGCCTTTGTAGGATCGACCCAGGCTTCTGATTCAGGGGTCACCTCCTTAGTGTGACCCCGGTTCCGAAGGAGTCTTATTTCAGTAACAGGCTCCCATCCCTTTTGGGGCTTCCGGATCATGGAGAAGGCTTTGTCCATAGCCAACTTGGAGTCTTTGCCATCCATGTCAGGACAAGTTTCTACATCTCCTCGACCTAAGCTACCATCTGTCATCTGTCTCTTCCCCAAGACAGAGGGCACAAAAGTCGCAGGATATTCCCACTTTGGTGGTTTCTTCTTCGGACGCTTCCTCGGACCATCCCCCTGAGGAAGTACCTGCGA
The DNA here is from genome assembly GCF_019279795.1 of Protopterus annectens. Lineage (NCBI taxonomy): Eukaryota > Metazoa > Chordata > Ceratodontiformes > Protopteridae > Protopterus > Protopterus annectens. The sequence continues at coordinate 708,094,421 of NC_056747.1, read as the reverse complement.
AGAAGAAAGTACAGTTTTGTACCTACCATAAATGTAGATGTTCGAGTGTAGACACTGCTGCAGTCATTACACTTGGGTTATCCTGCCATCAGGCGGTTCCCCAGCCGGCCTGAGTTCCAAAGTCTTGGTCCGGCATCGGTTACTGTCACCTCCTCCCTGACGTCAGTGCGACAAGGGTATACAAGATGCAGCCAACGCCATTTTCTTCAGTTTTTCTTGCCCCAGATGTCAGGTGCCCCCAATAGGTAGGCAATTCAAATTGCTAATAAAACATACATAAGAAAAGCAAACAACATACTTTCAGCTACCAGCAAATACTCCCCATAGGTAGTAAAAGGTAGAGGAACTAGGTACGTACTAGCCAGTAAGAGGGGAAGGAAGGAGGGTAACCTGGACTGCAGCAGTGTATACACTCGAACATCTACATTTATGGTAGGTACAAAACTGTACTATGTTCATCGTGTGACACGGCTGCAGTCATTACACTTGGGTAGAATCCCAAAGCTGAGGTAGGGTGGTTGCTTCTATAAGGCATTAGGTGTGGCTATAAGGCCCTGCAGCACTGCAGAGGCAAAGCCAGCTCTGGATTTAGAGTATAGAGGCAGATGGTAATGCTTGGTGAAGGTATGCACAGAAATCCATGTTGCTGCTTCCAAAATATCCTTGGTAGGTACTCCTCTGATGTAGGCAGTTGAAGTGTCTGTTGCCCTGGTGGAGTGAGATCTAATGCTGTTAGGCACAGATTTTCCATGGTGCGTATAGCAGAAACGTATGGAATATCCTATCCATTTGGAAATAGTCTGTTTTGAAATAGCTTTTCCCTGTGCTGCTGCTGCAGCATATGCTACCAATAATTGCTCAGATTTTCTGAAAGCTTTGGTTTTGTCCAAGTAGAAGAGTAACTGCCTGTGAATGTCCAATGAATGCAGTAGTCTTTCCCCTTTATTCTGTGGTTTTGGATAAAAAGTAGGCAAGCAAATGGTTTGGTTTAGAGACACACTTGAAACCACGTCAGGCATATACGTAGGGTTAGTTCTTAAGGACACCCTGTCCTGGTGGTAAATGAGGAAAGGTTCCACTGCCATTAGTGCCTGTAATTCTGAAACTCTTCTTGCAGACGTTATTGCCAGGAGCAGAGCAGTTTTCCAAGAAATGTATTTTAATTCTGCCGTGCTAGCTGGTTCAAAAGGAGGTAACGTCAATATTTCCAAAACAAAGTTGAGGTCCCAAGTAGGAGTAGGTGCTCTACGGGGCGGTCTTATGTTTTAGCCCCTCTGAGGTACTGTTTTAGCAAAGGATTAGAGAAAATTGGTGGATCTGTGTTGTAATGTGCAGAGATGGCAGAGGCATGGATCTTGATGGATGAAAAGGAGAGGCCTTTGTCCAGCATCTCAGTCAAATATTGTAGTATCTGAGGAATGTTTGGCACAAGAGGATCAAGGCTGTGAGCCTTGTTCCAGGCACAGAATCTATTCCATTTATCCGAGTAGGCTTTCCTGGTACTAGGCCTTCTGGCCTCCAGAATGACATCCATAACTGCTTTGGAGAGAGGCATTGCTTGCGTGGCTAGGGAATCTTCCATGCAGCTAGGTTTAGTGTCTTTAGCTGGCTGTGGAGTAACTGATTGTTGTGCTGAGACAGCAGATGTGGTATTTGAGGCAAAATCCAGGGTGGTCCTTGTGCAAAGTTTTTTAAGATTGGGTACCAGTGCTGGCGTGGCCAGTCTGGTGCAATCAGGATAATTTTTGGCTCTTCTTGCCTGGCCTTTATGAGTACCTTTGGGAGAAGAGGCAGTGGTGGGAAAGCATATACTTGTAGGTTTGTCCAGCTGAATGAGAGGGCATCCACTTTCCATGCTTGCGGATGGTAACTCCTTGTGCTTTAGCTGGCAATTCATTGGGGAGGCAAACAGATCTATGTCCGGGCTCCACCATTTCTTTGTTATCATTCTGAATATTTGAGAATTCAATTCCCATTCATGGGGATCCATGATATTTCTGCTTAAGTCGTCTGCTTGTCTGCAGAGGGGGTAGGAGTCAGTGCCCCCTTGCTTGTTTATGTACCACATAACTGTGGTGTTGTCTGTCTTTAGTAGTAGTTGTCCTGGATGCAACAGGTCCTTGAAAGCTATAAGGGCATTTTGTACAGCTAGCATCTCTTTTTGATTGCTGTGCAGATGCCTTTGTTCTGCGGGCCACTTGCCCTGAATACATTTTCCTGCCATGTGTGCTACCCAGGCGTAATCCGATGCATCTGTTGTCAGTGTTTGCCTAGCTGTGGGTTGAATGTAAGGCTGTCCCTTGTTGAGGTGACAAACTTGAGCCCACCATCGAAACTCCTGTTGAAGGCAAGGTATTAGTGATATAACTGTTTCCAAACTTTGACCGTGTTGAGATCATACATTCTTTAGGTACCATTGTAGTTTCCTCATATGCAGTCTGGCATATGGAATTAGTAGTATGCAAGATGCCATGAAGCCCAAGGCTTGCAGAATCTTTCTTGCAGGGAGTTGGGTCTTTGTTGCCATTAATTGAAAGTATTGTGTCAGTTGTCCTTGCTTGTCTGGCATGAGAAAAGCCATCTGGGCCATTGTGTTCAAGCTGGCACCCAGGAATATCTCATGTGAGGGCACTAGTTTTGATTTCTTTTCATTTACTATGTACCCCAGGCAACTTAACTTTTCTACAAATGCCAGATGCTGTAGAAGAATGTCCTTGCTCTCTGCTTGAATCAGGCAGTCGTCCAGGTATGGGTAAATTTGAATTCCTTTCTGTCTGCAAAATGCAATTACTGGTGCCAGGCACTTTGTGAAGACCCTGGGCGCGCAGTAGATAATCCAAAGGGCAATGCAGAGAATTGATAGTGCATTGGACCAGCTAAGAACCTGAGGTATCTTCTGCAGTTTTGTCTGATAGGGGCATGCAGGTATGCCTCCTTGAGGTCCAAAGTCACGAGCCAAGCTTGCTTGCCCAGCATGGGAAGAAGCTGCTGTAATGTCAACATTTTGAATTTCGGAACATCCAGGTAAGTGTTTAGAGTAGAAAGATCCAGAATGGGCCTCCAGGCTTTGTCTTTTCTGGGAACCAGAAAGTGTCTCGAGTAAAATCCTTGCCCTTGTTCCTGAGGTGGTACCTTTTGGATAGCTCCCATGTTCATGAGTGCCATAATTTGTTTTTGTGCCTCTGCCCATTGATTTAGTGGCAGATTTGGCATTCCTTTTAATCTTGGCAGAGTGTGGAAGTGGAACCTGTAACCTTTTGAAATGATATTGAGAACCCATTTATCTTGGGTAATCATATGCCAATTGTGATAAAAAAGTGCCAGTTTTCCTCCCAAAGGGGCTGCCAAGAGTGAGTTGTTTGGCAGCTGGAGTGGGAAGTCATTGGGGCTGTTTTTTATATGGTTGGTGCCTGTCTTCCCCTTCTTTCTGGCCTGATGCACCCCATTGTCGAGGTCTGTAAGGACCTTGTGGTTGACCTCTACCTCTTGGCCGTCTGTATCTGCCCCTTTGAGGTCTGTCATTAACTGGAAAGGACCAATTCTTTGTTGGCCAGTTTCTACTAAATCGAGGAGGCTGAACCTGTAAGAAATCCTTCACTGTTTGCATAGATTTTGCCTTATCCTCCATTTTCTTTAATACCTCTTCTGCCTCAACTCCAAATAAAACATCCTGCTGTAAAGGTGCATCCAGTAATTTAGCTTTAACACGATCTGGTAACGTATGTTCTTTTAACCATGCATGTCTTCTAATGACAGAGCCTGTAACTGCTGCTCTGCATGAGGCCTCTAAAGAATCAAAACCACATTGCAAAGTATGCTTTCCCACTTGTTCAGCGGCATGCAATAAATCCTGCATTTCTTTCAAATTAGGAGGATCTGTATCTGGAAGCATTTTTTGTTTCAACTGAGACATCAGAAATTGCTGATATTTTAGCATGTGAAACTGGCAATTTAAGGCTCTCATTGCTAAGGTTGCAGACGTATATACTTTCTTTCCCCATCTGTGTAGTGCTCTGGAATCTCTGTCAGAGGTAACCGGGTTCTTTGCTGATGAGGCCTTAACCCCTTTGGGTCCCTTGAGAAATAGTTTCAGGATCAGCAACAGGGCTTTTATACAGAAATTTTTGTGAGTCAGGCACTCTGTAATATCTGTCCGGTTTAAGTGGAGCTGGAGATAAGGAATCAGGATTTAATCTGGATTCAGTGTACACATCATCCACAACATCTAGCACTGGCGGAATAGCCAGGGGTCTGTGTTGACGTAATAAAAGGAAGTCTCTGAGCCTTTTCGTGGATTCTGAATAATCCTGGCCTTCCCAATGGAAATGCTCCCTCATGGTATGTAAGGTTTCCCCAAAGGAGTAGTCCCTCAGGCGGAGAGGCTGATGGAATAGATTCATCAGCATCAGAATCTTCATAAGGGGGTAAAGGATATCCCAGGTCTGAGGATGAATCTGAGGAAATGGACCCCTGGTCGGATGAATCATAATCTGCATCCGGTCTAGGCCTTTTATCAGGAGGGGATGGGAACCCCTGATCAGAGTGATTAGGTCTTCGGCCATTTTGAGCATTTGTTTCTTAGGCATGGAGGCCTGTCCTGGAGAATGCTGTACTTGTATCTTAGTTTTTAAAGGAGGCTTTGACTTAGAAGAGGGTTTAATGCTTAGCTGAGTAGGTCTGAAGACACCCTCTGAAGCTGCGGGTAAGCTCAGGTACTCCGGATCCCTCTGCAGGATCGGTTTCGGTCTGCTGAAAAACTAGTGCATCCGAAGGCTCAGCCATCTCCACGTGGGGGTCGGGGGCGGCCTGTGGTTCTGCAGAAGCGGTCGTCAGGGGCTGCGAAGGCGCCTCACTGAAAACCGGAGAACCGGTTACTGGCCTAGAAGAGGCTTCGTCGTCAGTTTTGGGCCTTGGATGCCTATGGTATAATTAAATTTTCTGCCAAAGTAATATCGGGCAAAATCAAACCGACGTTTAATAGTGCGCTTATTAAACCTAGCACAAAAATGACAACCAGTAACGTCGTGGTCTGGGCCTAGGCATGGGATACAATAAGAATGGAAATCCTTATGAGGTATTTGCTTCCCACAAGAAATACACTTATTAACTTTTACTGACATCGGTCTAAGGCAAGAAAAAGTTTCCCCAACGGGGTACTTAGCTTTGTAGAAGACTTTGGTTCTGGATTCAGAATGAAAATCTCAGGAGTAGGCCGAAAGGCACTTGTGAACTGCTTTTGCTTCGGGCACCGCGCGGCAAGAAAGAATGAAGGAAATGGCGTCGGCTGCATCTTATCCCTGTCGCACTGACGTCAGGGAGGAGGCGACAGCAACCAACACCGGACCAAGACTTTGGAAGTCAGGCCGGCTGGGGAACCGCCTGACGGCAGGATAACCCAAGTGTAATGACTGCAGCAGTGTCACATGCTGAACATGTGCAAGAAGAAGCACTTAAACTCCCCGGCGTCTTTCACCGAAGATACGGATTTTGATGAAGGGGAAAGTTCACTCAGGTCACCTCCTGATGATGTTTCCTTCAGGGACATCCTTGAAATCCTGAAACAGAAGGGTGGCTGGTCTTCCATCCAACCTTTCTCAGAGGAGTTAAAGGCTTTTCGTGCCCAGCCCCTCTACTTCTTGGATCTCTCTACCCACTGACAATCTTATTAAATTGATCGCTCAACATTAGTGGAAGATGCCAGACTCCATCGAGCCAATCTCCAAGAGGCCTGATCGCATCCTATTAGCCCCCAAGAATGAGCCACACTGGTCCAAAGGTATACCCAATGACACCATGGTGATAATGGCAGCCACAAAGAAGGAACTTGCTGAGGAATATCCGACTATCCATCCTTCTAACAAGGAGTCTAGGACTTTGGACAGATTGGGAAGCACGTTTATGCTTCAGTGACCTTCATTCTCAGGTCCTTGAATTATATGGTGCACTTTACAAGATTGGAGAGGAGTTTAATCAAGGAGTTCTCGAATAACCTCTCAGGAGCAGTGGCTGAAGGGGTTCAGGATGAAGTTTCCTCTCAGCTGGCAACCCTTGATACGATTTCTTACTCATTCATGCGGCTAATTGCTCATGCAGCTGAAGGGATGACTAGAGCAGCTCGTTCAGGCATAGCCATTAGAAGGCAATCCTGGATGCTCTTGTGCGACTTTGCGGAGTCATTTAAAGCATCATTCGTTACTGCTCCTTTTGATGGATCTACCCTTCTTAGCCCCAAGGTAAAAGACACTTTAGCCAGATGTGAAAAAGATGGGAAGATCCTTTCTGCTGTAGGTGTACATTTCTGCACTCCTCAGAGACCTTACTCTAGGAACCAGAGAAGTGGGAGGCTATGGTTTAAAAAATCCAAAGGGCCTTTCCAGGATTCACGCAACAAATACTTTCCCTGGGGCAGAGGGGGAAGTAATGGCAGACGCTGCCCCAGAGGCAGGAATGGACTGCAAAACCAGGGGTCCAGAGAATCTCTCTGGTACTTCTTATCAGTGCCCCTGAACAGGGGCCTGATTGCCCTCTTCTGGAGGCAGTCAGGGGTAGACTTTCACCTCACAATCTGCCTGGCAAATATTAACTACAGACAAATGGGTGCAGGGAATAATATCCAGAGGTTACAAAATTCCACTATCTTTACCCCCTATAACCCAGAAAAAACTCCTAGATGTTCCACCCAGTCACAGGGAAGCAGCAGTCTTAGAAATTCAAACACTGCTAGACAAAAGAGTCATCCAAAAATTCCCACCACACCAAACAGGATCCGGGTTTTACTCAAGGTTTTTTTTAGTACCTAAAAAAAAAAGGGACTGGAGACCCATCTTGGATCTCAGCCAGTTCAACAAGGCAGTACAACAAACCAAATTCCAGATGGTCTCGGTACAGTCCGTACTTCCATTCTTGGAAAAAGGTGATTGGATTTGCTCTGTAGAGCTCCAGGATGTGTATTACCGTACAAAAATGGACAAATGCATCAGGAGGTTTATGTGCTTCTGGCTGGGAGCCAGTCATTTCCAATTCACAGCACTGTCCTTTGGACTCAACACAGCCCCCAGGGTGTTAACCAAATGCATGGCAGTGGCAGCAGCTCATCTCAGACTGCAATGTTTTCAAGTTTTCCCATACCTCGATGACTGGCTCCTTACAGCTACCATCAGGCATCAGTTAGAATGGGCAAGAGATTACACTCTTCACCTCAGTGCATCTCTAGGCATAACAATAAATTTCAAAAAGTCAAGCTTACAACCCTTCTCAGCTATTAGAATTCATCGAAGCCCATTTAGACACTGTTACAGGAGTTGCTTCACTTCCTCCAGAAAGACTACAACACATCAGATCCCATGTTAGCCAAATTCTATGAAACAAGAGAGTTCCAAGCATGACTGATCGTAAAAGCATTAGGCTCCATGGCAGCATCAATCACTCTTGTCCCCTTAGCAAGCTATCACATGCGAATCTTGCAATGGTCACTTGCTTCCCAGTGGTCTCAGATACTCCAGCCTATATTTTACCTGATGGTAATTACCAATCACTGCAAACAGCATCTTATGTGATGGCTCCACTCCAATCAAATTCTCTTGGGACATCCTTTCATTCTTCTCCAACCCCAAGACATAGTGACCACAGATGATTCTCAGAAAGGGTGGGGGTCCATTATCTGGTAAGGACAGTCCAAGGCACATGGTTCCAACTGGAGGCCAACTTGCACATCAATGTTCTAGAGATGAGGGCAGTGATGTTAGCGATGGAAGCATTCCAGGATGCCCTTCCTCTAGGGACAGTGGCAATTCAAATGGACAACATGTTGGTATTCTGGTATATAAACAAACAAGGGGGAACCAAATCTTACCTATTGTTTCGAGAACAGTATGGCAATGGGAGATTTCTTCCAACCACTTTCTCACATCAACACACATCCCGGGGAGCCCCGATGTGATAGCAGACAAGCTGAGCAAGACTATTCTCATGCCTCACTAGTGGCTCTTAATCCTGTAGCGGTGGGCTCAACCTTGCTGTGATCTTTTTGTCTCTCCCCTGAGCAAATGCAGAAGTTATTTGGCCCTAATCCCCCTCAGGAGGAGTCACCCAGAGATGATGATCTCCACGATTGGCCCCCCCAGTCTTTTTTATGCCTTCCCCCCAACTCCCCTGATATCTCAGTTTCTAAAGACAGCCATGAGGACGGAAAATACAATAATCCTCATTGCTCCATTCTGGCTTTTACAGGTTTGGGTTCCCTTCCGCTGGCCTCAACTTCTGCAGAAACCATGGATTCTGGACCCAGCTCCAGATCTGTTGTCTCATCCAGAGGGCATGGTTCATCTGAACCTCCATCTCAAGCATATCCAATTCTCATGATTGCCAGGCATCCTTTCCTTTCTTCTCCTATCTGACAAATCATTCTGGCTCATCACAAACCTTCAACTAGGAAACTTTATCAAAGTAAATGGGAAAAGTTTGTGAACTGGCCCCTTAACAATAAGCTTGATCCCTGTACAAGCCCCGTTCATAAGGTCTTAGCTAGCCTCTATAAATTTGGTTCCTCTACATCAACAATTAAAGTTGATCTAGCATCAATCTCAAACTTTCACATGGGATTTGACAGCCCATCTCTAATGTCACACAAACTTTGTAAACCATTTTTAATGGGACTCCTGATGTTAAGACCTCCATTCAAAGAACCCATATCTCCCTGAGATCTTACTTTAGTCCTTCATACCCTTACTATTTCTCCTTTTGAACCATCAGCAACCTGTGACGAAGTATTTGTCTTGGAAAACTTTATTTTTTGTGGCTACTACATCAGCCAGAAGAGTTTCCTAACTTCAGGCCTTATCATGCAAACCTCCCTACATGATATTTCACAAAGACAGAGTTGCCCTTAGGACCAATCCATCCTTTTTACAAAAGTAGTTTCAGAATCTAATATAAATCAGACAATTCAACTGCCAGTCTTCTTCCCTAATTATTCCAGTAAGGGGGGTATTCTCTTCATTCACATGACATTCACAGACGTTTTTATTTTCACAGAACAAAGGATTTCAGAAAATTTGACTAATTATTTGTTGCATTTTCTTCTCTCTCTTCAGGTAGCCCAGTTTTGAAGGTTACCTTGGCAAGATGGCTTAGAGACTGTATTGCTTTCATCTGTCACTCAAAAGGGCTCCAACTTCCATGCCCAGTTAAAGCCCATTCAATCAGAGAAATGGCAACTTCTGCAGTTTTCATGCCAGAGCATCCTTGGACAATATCTGTGCAGCAGCCACCTGGCCTTCTCCTCATACCTTTATCACTCATTACAAAGTGGGTCAGGTCTCAAGGGGACAGACATCATTTGGTGCGATGGTGCTTAGGAATATTTTTTTCCTTCACTCTTGCAGAATTACTGATATACCTAAGATCTCTTTCCCATACCACTCTACATTTGTTGATGCTGCTCAATTTTATTCCATAAAGTATATTTAACACCTTTATTAAATTATCACTCAAGACAAAGACAAATATACATTTATATAAAAGAAAACAAACCATAATATTGTTCCCAGTTGCATACGTTATACATCACATATGTTCTTTTGCATGACTATCATCAATTCAACATAAATTGCTCAGATCCAGCCTTCCCTTTAACCTCACTCCTCCTCCAAAATATTATTCTGCATGTACTGTTCCCAGAGTTTCCATTTATTTCTGTCATTTTCTCCTTTCTTTTTCTAAAGATCCCAGTTCCATTTCTTTTCTCTGTTACAATGTTCAATACTTCAAATACAGATGGTTAAGACTGACTTCAATTTCCTAGTAAAAGCTTTGTCAGCCATCAGAATTAAACTTAAAACTTTACTATATTTAGACAATTCAGATCCTTTGTCCCAGCTCAAAACAATCATTCCATTGTTATACACATTTGCTCACCAATATTCCTAACAGAGTACTCTGCAGGGAATTCTTAGTCTGCCAACTCATTGCATTCCCAAAAAGTATAGTGGTGTAAAATCTTACTATAACAGTAGATGTCCATCTCTTCACTGTTGCAGTCTTCTTTAGGGATCCAGTGCCAAGGGCAGCCTGATGTCTGGCCAGTGCACCAAAGCTTTTTGGTTGTAAAGGATACACCATACGTCACACATCCTCCACACACATGGCACAGGCATAAAGTTGACATACCATCCTCAGAACTGAAAATGCCCAAGTAGGCATAATAGTCAAAGGATAAAAGTAGGTAATAAGCACATCCAGAAGGAAAAAAGACCGGGGGAGCCCTAGAAATCACATCCAACTTATAGTGCTTAAAAGTCCAGTCTGCTGCCTCAAGAATAGAATTAGTTTCCAAACTCTTGAAAAAAGCACCAAAGTAAGCCATGGCTCTAGTGGAACAAACCTTAACAGAAAGAAGGCTCTTCCCATGAAAAGAATAGCAAAAAGAAATGGCTTTACATATCCAAGAAGAAATGGTTTGCTTAGAAACAGTCAAATCTAAAGACTTAGGATGAAAAGAAACAAAAAGTTGATCAGATTTATGAAAAGCTTTAGTTTTTATCCAAATAATATCAGAGGTACCCTATGGAAATCCAAGGTGTGCAAAACCTTCTCACTAGCAGACTGTGGAGAAGGGAAAAGTGGGCAAATAGACTGATTACGAGACAGTTCATTAACCACCTTGGGCATAAAAGGATAGTATGAAGGACACCCTTTTCTTATGGAAAACTAAAAAAAAAAGGAGAACAGCCATAAGGCTTGCAAGCTCAGACACCCGTCTGGCAGAAGTAAGGGCCAAAAAACAGTCTTCCAAGAACACAGCTGTAAGGAAGCTGAACCAGCAGGCTCAAATGGAGCTGGAGTTAATTTTTCTAAAACAAAATTAAGGTCCCAAGAAAGAGGAACAGGCTTCCTGGGAGGCCTAATGTGAAGGATGCCTTTAAGAAACTGTTTGGCCTCAAATCTAGAGGCTAAAGGGGGAGTCAAAGGCAGACAAGCAGGGATAGCTGAAAGGTGGGCTTTAACAGAAGAATATGCTAACCCAGCACTGAGCAAGTCACACAAATAAGAGAACCAAAGGAACATCTGAAGTAAGTGGACCCAGGTTACGAGAAAGACACCAAACAAAAAACCTCTTCCATTTGGATAAGTAAGATTTCCTAGTAGTGGGTTTCATGGCATCCTGTGGGACCAGAAGCACGTCCACAAATAAAAGGTGTCTGTAGGGGATCAAAATGCTATCACCCACATTGTCAGCTGAAGAGTAGACAGGTGGGGATAGATGAGAGATCCCTTGTCTTGTGACAAGTAGGCACACACTGAGGCAACTTGTGATGACTGCCATTGCCAAGATGCAGAAGAGGGAACCGATGCTGTCTAGTCCAAAAGGAAGTCCACCAGGAAGATTTTGGGAACATCCTGTTTTATGTTGAACAAGACTTTCGGAATGACCGCAAGGGCAAGGATGGCATAAAGAAACACCCCTTTCCAAGAAAAAGAGAAGGCATCCACCTTCCAGGCCAGAGGGCACAGAACTCTGGCACAAAATAGAGGAAGCTGTCTGTTCAGAGGGGAGGCAAATAGATCTACTCGAAGAGTACCCCACTGGTGAACAACATCCAGAAACACATCCCTGTGAAGAAGCCACTCATGGGATAGTGGTTTGGACCTGCTCAGAGAATATTAATCGATGTTCTGATATGAGGGAATGTAAACTGCCTCAAGGGTCACCTGACACTGAACAGCTAGCTCCCAAACCTGCAGAGCTAACCTGCATAGGAAATGAGAGCTTGTCCCCTGTCGAACAGGGTAAGTCCTGTGTCTTTTAAGAAGCATATCAAGGACTGAACATGCATATATAAATAGCAGGCACATGCTATACTCAATGCCATTTTGAAAGTGCAGCCAGAGAGTGAGCATGTATGAATGAATGTAGCTAGTTTGTAGACAAGTTACCCAAGTTAAAGTTAATAAGCTTCAGTCGGGATCTGTTTGTACATAACAAAGCTGCTTGAACAGAACCCACAAAGACTCGTCTATTACATCCTGACTAGACGAGCGACATGGTGTCAGAACCAGGATTTCAGAGACTGAAATTTAGAGCCACGAGATGCAGAGACAAAAGTGAAAGTAAACTAAGTGAAATGAGCATAAAAAAATAGAAAGGAACCAAAAGTAATGAAAACTTGCAGTTTATTTTATACAAAAAGATAAAATGGAGCGTTACAAGGGCACAAATCACATTATTAAACAACCGAGTGGCAAAAAAGGTTCATTAATTAAACAAAATGTTTAAGATTAAGATATTTGATAAAATGATCATCAGAAAAGCAAAATGAGTATGTTTAAAGTGAAACAAGTCTGTTTAAAACAAAACGGGAGAGTAAAATGAGCACAAGAAAAGTACAATGGGCATGAAAAGAGATTAAAGGAAAACAAATATGATGAGGGTAGAAAGGGCACATTAAGCATAAATAAAGCAAGGCAACTGCATGTTTTGTGGCAAAGTGCTGTGTTTTGGCACAACTGCGACTTCATATTGTGTCAAGGGCATAACTAGAGTTATTCAAAGCATCTCAAAGTGCGTAAAAGTACTTACAGTGGGTGCTTATTACAGTACACGCATTCCGAAGAGTTTGTGTGCAAAAGCGCAACTATTTTGTGAAGTACAAAGTACAGCCATTTTGAAAAAGTTTCTTGTGCTGTGTGTGTCTATTCACAAAGTGCCGCCATTACAGAGTGTTCCTTGCACTGTAAGGAATTATCTAGCAAGGTACCTCTAATTTGGCTAAGTTTGTGTGCCATGTACTGTTTATTTGAAAAGTGCAGTTACTTCGAAATGTTTCTTACTCTGAGATTTTTCTGGCCAGTTCATTCACACAGTGCAGGTATTTGAAAACTTTCTTGCACTGACAAGAGGTGGTTTCTTGCACTACAGCAATTTCAAGAGTATTACAGTGCCAGAGAAATTCAAGTTCAGTTATTCAAAAGCTTGTTGTGCTATTAGGCATAGTTACAAATACTGCCATAAATTTCTAGCATATATATATATATATATATATATATATATATATATATATATATATACATACACACATGCATACACACACACACACACACACACACGTGTGTGTGTGTTCATGCATATTTGCAAAATCCTTCATTGGTATGTGTTAATATGGCAGACGGATTTCAAAAGCCCTCACCACTTGTATTTGATCAGAATGCTGCAGAGAATTGGAGAATATCTGAGCAAGAATACATTTTTATACAAGCAGCTTATTCTGACAAAGATGCACGCACCAGGGCATTCATTTTGCTAAACCTAGCTGGGTCAGAGGCCATTGAAAGAGAGCGTTTATTTGTGCATGCACCAGCAGTATATGAGGGAGAAGGTGAAAATCATTATATTGTTGTACAGGCAGAATCAGGAGAAGACCCCAGTGTTTGAAGAATAAATTTAGGGAAATGTGCAACTCCCAGACAGATATTACATTAGAGAGGCATTTGCTTTACACAAGAGATCAGAAACCAGGGGAAACTTTTGCAGCTTATATTACTGACCTGATAAAGCTAAAATGCGTCAGTTTGGTGACTTAAAACATGAGTTAATAAAGGACAGGCTTGTGTGTGGTATTAATAGTGCTGCTGTGAGAAACATTTTGCTTTGTGACAGTGATTTAAAGTTGAGTAAAGTCATTGAGATTTGTCAATCCATGAAGTTACTGTATGCTTGCAAGTGACAAGAGCATGGTTTCAGCAGGCTTCAGAGCAAATGTAGACAGCATGCAATACATGGCAAACAGAAGCAGGCCTAAGCACATGGCAGCCACAGCCTCTGCAACTTCCCTGGGGAAACTACGTAGTTTTCCAGCAAGTTCTTTGAAAGGAGCATTCTCAGTGAAGTACAAGTGCAAAGCAAAACCCAAATCCAGCTTTATTGTTGACTGTCTCAACTGTAGTGCCAGTCATGAGTCAGCGATGCTACAAGTGTAAAAAAAAAAAAAAAAGGAAACATTTTCAAAAGTTTTGCAAATCAAGCAAACCTCACACAATTGTAAAGAAAGGTCACTCGAAAAAGCAAGTTGATCATCTAGAGAGCTGAAATTCTATTTTCTATGTAGATGGTGTATCAGTAATTGGTGAACAGGTTGATACAGTGAATTTGCTGGCAAATAAAGTGATGTTAAGTTGTCAATCTCGCCTTCATTCTTGCTTGATGGGTTCGGAGCCGATCCTCGGCTCCGACTCGGCACTTGCTAAGCTCGAGAGTCACTTTTACCAGCTCGAGGCAGCCCCATATCCCATGATGCAAGGCGGTAAGTACCTAGATCTCGTTTGCCGCTTCACTGATGAGGTCCTCCTTTTACCAGCTCCTGGTAAGTGATTTGCTACTTTGCTATTTTAGCCCCTTTTAACAAAAAAACCCTTAATTGTTAGTTTTATATCAGTTTTAAACCTTTTCTGACAGAAAATTCTCTTGTCTCCTCTTACTTTTTTAGTCAGACTTTCACCCATCCCATCCCCCCCCCCCGTTAGGGTGTGTGTGTGTGTTTACTAGTTATACCTTTTGGTATATTTAATTTAATTTCTTTGACTGGTGTGTGTGTCTGTGTGTTTTTACACCATGTCTAAAGAAAGGGTCTCAGGCTTTAAGAAGTGTGACTCGTGCTGTCAGAAAATGTCTCTGACAGATGGTCACACTTCTTGCCTGTACTGTCTGGGGCCTCTTCACCTGCAGGACTCCTGTGCTATATGTCATTCTTTCAGCCAGAGAGTCCTGCAGAAAAGAAGAAATAAGCTGATTTTGAGGGGCCTTCTTAAGAAGGAGGGCTCTCCGGCTAAGTCGGCTCCATCCAAGACTTCTAAGTCTTCCAAGGCCCAGGCTTCTGTGTCCAAGCCTGCGGCCTCGGCTCCGACTCATTCAGAGTCGAGATCGGCTCCGGCTGGAGCCGATTCTGGGTTAACTAAACCTTCGGCACCGATGGCTATCGGTGCCGATTCTGGTTCGACCACTTCGGTGTCGGCTCCGATCACCATGTGGCTCAGGCATCGGTGTCGGCTCCGATCGGCTCCGACACCGTTACTTTTGTGGCTGTATCGGCTCCGGCTGGAGCCGATGCATCGAAGCTACCTGTCGGCTCCGATAAGTTGTCGGCTCCGACAGGTTCAATAGTTTCATCGGTTCCGATGGCTCCTTCGAGGAAGAGGTCTAGGTCTCCTTCCTTGGAGCCGATACTTTCGGCTCCGTCTTCACCTCTCCTCTCGGAACGGAGCCATCGGAGCCGATCTTCAAGGTCATCTCGGGTATCAGCCAGCAGTCTGTTCCCTTAGCTCCTCCCTCTATAGTGCCTGTTGACATCTCTGCCACTTCTCTTGCTACAGGACCCAGAGATCCTCCGCCTCAGGTTTCCCCATTGGGAATATCCCCCTCTTCCGAGGATTCTCCTGATGTTTCGGGAGATCCTCCTAGGAAGAGGACCTGTAAGAGGAAACATGTAGACTCCCCCGAGTCTATCACTTCAGATACTGACTTAGATGAGTCAGAGGGATCCCCAAGATCCCCCTCTGAGGATGTCTCCTCCTCAGACATCCTAGAACTCCTTAGACAGAGGGGAAACTGGCCCACCAGTAATCCCTCTGAGGATGAGTCAGTATACCTAGAGGCGTTTGGATCTCGGCCCTCCACCTCCTGGGTGTCTCCGCCTTCGACCCCTTATGCAGGTTATTGCCCGAAGGCGTGGGCTGCTCCTGACTCTGTAGAGCCAGTCCCTAGGAGGCCTTCAAAATTTATTACTGCCCCGTGTGATAAGCAATTCCTCACTAAGGGTGTCCCCGCTGATGCCATGGTGGTGGCTGCTGCCACCAAGAAGGAACTTGCAGATCCTTCCGTACCCGTCCATCCTCCTAATAAGGACTCTAGGACCATGGATAGGTACGGTAAGCGGATGTTTTCCTCAGCGACCTTTGCTATGCGTTCGCTGAATTACCTATGTCACTTCACCAGACTCCAAAGGGTTATCCTTAAGGAGCTAGGTGATGTTGTACAGGATCCTACAGCTGCAGGGGCTCAGGAAAAAATTGCTTCGCAGCTAGGAACCCTTAATTCCATTGCAAACTCCTCCATGCGGCTAATATCATATGCTGCTGATGGAGCGAGTAGGGCCACAGGTACAGGTGTGGCTCTTAGACGCCAAGCCTGGATGCGGCTATGTGACTTTGCAGATCCCTTTAAGGCGTCCTTCACAAATTCTCCCTTTGATGGGTCAGCTTTGTTTGGCCCTCAAGTGAAGGAAACTTTGACCAGGTGTGAGCAGGACGGCAAGACTCTTTCTGCCGTAGGAGTCCGTTTTTCCACCCCTTCTAGACCTTACCCCAAAGGACAGAAAGGTGGCAAAATGTGGTTCCGCAAATCCCAAGGAGTCATGCCGGATTCACATGGTCAGTTTACCCCTAGAGGCAGAGGGGGTAACAACAACAGACGCCGCTCTAGAGGCAGAGGGGGTCCAAAAAACCAGGGAAACAGAGAGCCTCTCTCTGACAAGCCCTTTCAGCATCCCTGAGATGTTGCCCAGCTGTCCCTCCTTGGAGGCAGTCGGGGGAAGATTATCACTGTACCCAGAAGCCTGGCACTCCCTCACTCAAGACAGATGGGTACAGTCGATCATATCCAAGGGTTACATAATTCCTTTCGAGGAAAGTCCTTTCTACCCCTCAAATTCCCTTCCAGATGTACCACCCGGTCTAAGGGAAATTGCAGAGTTAGAAGTCTCAAAACTACTGCAAAAAAGAGCCATTCAGCCAGTTACAACAGACCATTCAGAGCCCGGAATCTACTCAAGGTTCTTTTTGGTCCCCAAAAAGACGGGAGACTGGAGACCAATATTGGATCTCAGCAGACTCAACAAGTCTGTGAGGAAGACAAGATTTCGAATGGTCACTCTTCAGTCAATTCTGCCCTTCTTACAGAAGGACAACTGGATGTGCTCAATAGATCTTCAGGATGCGTACTATCACATCAAAATTCACAGACGCTCCAGGAGATTTCTCTGCTTTCGGCTGGGGTCCAGTCATTTCCAGTTCAGAGCCCTGCCCTTTGGTCTCACTACAGCCCCCAGAGTGTTCACCAAATGCATGGCAGTGGTCACGGCTCACCTGAGACGTCAAGGATTCCAGGTGTTTCTGTATCTCGACGACTGGCTCCTTTCAGCCACCACCAGGCATCAGCTTATTCAAGCCAGGGATTACACAATAAAGCTTTGTACTCTTTTGGGCATCTCGATCAACTTCGAAAAGTCATCCTTATCGCCCTGCCAGTCTATTACTTTCATAGGCGCAAACTTAAACACTGTTCGGATGTCAGCTACCCTTACAGATCAAAGAGTTTCAGACATTCAAAGTCATGTCAGGATCATTCTAGCCAACAAGAAAGTACAGGCCAGAATGGTTCTAAAGGTATTAGGCCTCATGGCTGCGGCCATTACTCTTCTTCCCTGGCTCGCTTCTACATGCGCCTTCTTCAGTGGATGCTGTTCACACAGTGGTCGTACCAACAACTTCCAATGCGTCACCAGATTCTGGTGACACAGACTTGCAAAGATCATCTTGCTTGGTGGATCACATCTCCCCAGGTTCACCAAGGCAGACACTTTGTACCCCCATCCCCGGTAGCCACTGTCACCACGGATGCCTCCCTGATCGGGTGGGGGGGGTCATTATCAGGGCAGGATGGTTCATGGGACGTGGCAGCCGTTCGAGTACCACCTGCACATAAATGTCCTGGAGATGAGAGCAGTGCTTTTAACGTTGCAAGCCCTCAACGACTTTCTTCCTGTAGGGACAATTGCAGTCCACACAGACAACATGTCTGTAGTTTGGTATATCAACAAACAGGGCGGAACCAAGTCCTACCCCTTGTGTTGAGAAGCGCTCAGACTATGGCAATGGGCAATCTCCTCTCATCGGTTTCTGGTAGCAACGCATATCCCTGGGAAAACCAACATTGTAGCGGACAGATTGAGCAGAGCTATTCTCATGCCTCACGAGTGGTCTGTCAAGCAATCTATAGCGGAAGAGATTTTTCTGGAATGGGGTCGTCCATGTTGCGATCTTTTTGCTACTCCCCAAAACAGCAAATGCCCAGACTTCTTCTCTCTCTTCCCTCTTCCAGGCCATCCCCCCAGAGATGCTCTGACCCAGGATTGGCCCCAGGGACTTCTTTATGCCTTTCCTCCATTTCCTCTGATCCCTCAAGTTATCCAGAAAGCAACCATTTTGAGAGCCAAATTGATTCTCATTGCTCCTTACTGGCCTCGACAAGTTTGGTTCCCGTTCCTCCATCGTCACCTTTTGGTGCAGCCGTGGCATCTGGACCCAGTGCCAGATCTTCTGATTCACCAATCCGGTCAGCTGCACCGGTCTATCCCTTCTCTCAACCTCACAGCATGGTTGCTCCACTTCCTTCCTTAGCCAGGCTTTCTTTGATCTCTAACCCTGTTAGAGACATCATAGTAGCTTCTTTAAAATCCTCTACCAGGAGGATTTATGCAAGCAAATGGAAACGTTTCTCTTATTGGGCTAATGCCAAGAATATTGATCCTTTCACTGCCCCTGTTCAGGCAGTCCTGGACTTCTTAGCAGAGATTTT
Organism: Protopterus annectens; assembly: GCF_019279795.1. Lineage (NCBI taxonomy): Eukaryota > Metazoa > Chordata > Ceratodontiformes > Protopteridae > Protopterus > Protopterus annectens. The sequence goes on along the minus strand of NC_056747.1, from coordinate 708,075,796 downwards.
TCATGCAGGCTCCTCTTCTTCCACAGTCAGAGTTCAATTGGCTGCTATCTCGAACTTTCATGTCGGGATTGCAGATCACAATATTATGTCCCATAGGCTTTGTAGGGCCTTCTTGAAAGGAATTTTCCTGCTAAAGCCTCCAATCAGGAATCCTCCTCCTCAATGGGATCTAAATTTAGTGCTGACATCCTTGATTCTTCCTCCCTTCCAGCCAGCTGTTTCTTGCTCCCTAAAATTTCTTTCTTGGAAAACTTTATTCCTAGTAGCTATTACATCGGCCAGGAGGGTGTCTGAACTTCATGCTCTATCGGTTCGACCCCTATTTGGTTTTCACAAAGACAGAGTATCATTGAGAACTAATCCGACCTTTTTGCCTAAGGTCGCCTCAAAGACCAATTTGAATCAATCCATTGATCTCCTGTATTTTTCCAAACTATTCAGACAGAGCCGAACAAAAACTACATTATCTTGATGTCCACTGCCAACTCAGATATTATTTGGACAGAACTAAAAAATTTAGGAAATCTGATCAACTTTTTGTTTCCTATGCGGATAACAAGAAAGGCCTTCCTGTCTCTAAAGTGACCTTGTCTAGATGGCTTTCTTTGGTCATCTCTGAAATTTATCTGCTCAGGGAAAACAGCTGTGCTCAAAACCTAAAGCACATTCAACTAGGAGCTTAGCTACTTCTACAGCCTTTCAAGCTAGACTTCCTTTAGACACTATTTGTGCAGCGGCCACTTGGGCCACTCCTCATACTTTTGTTTCCCATTACAAATTGGACTTGGCCTCCAGGGATAGAGCCAGTTTTGGCTCTACAGTCCTCAAGAGTCTGTTCCATTGAGCCACCCAGGATAGAGGTGCTAGGACGCGGTCCCATCAAGCAAGAATGAAGAGATTGACAACTTAACATTAAGAAGTTATGTACCTACCATAACATTCCATGTTAGTTGTCTTCTCGCCTTCTTTCTTGCACCTCCCTCCTTCCCGAGCCTGGACAGACCTTGTTTCTCTAAGGAGTTATTATGCTGAAGACCATTCAGTCCTGGTCTTTCTTACATCCTGTAGGCTTTCTTTCTTTCTTTCTTCCTTTGGGAAGTGTTTTATACTTGGTGCTACTGCCCTTTATCATCAAACGAGATCTGGGTACTTACCGCCTTGCATCATGGGATATGGGGCTGCCTCGAGCTGGTAAAAGTGACTCTCGAGCTTAGCAAGTGCCGAGTCGGAGCCGAGGATCGGCTCTGAACCCATCAAGCAAGAAAGAAGGCGAGAGAAGACAACTAACATGGAACGTTATGGTAGGTACATAACTTCTTATTTTGCACTGTCCAGATCAATAGTAAATCCACCGAGCTCAAAGTAGACACTGGTTCAAAGTGTAATGTTATATCAGCAGGCACATTTGCTAAGGTGAGAGCTAATGAACAATTCAATGTGGCTAGTAGTGTGAAACTTGTTGCTTATGGAGGTGAAGAAATTCAAAACGAAGGGTCAGTAGTACTTTCATGTTATTTGGCTAGGAACTGTTACAGCTTGTTACTCTATGTATTTCGAAGACCTGTGCAGTCATTATTGGGTCTCAGAGAGAGTTTGAGAATGAATCTGCTTTCTTTAACCAAAGAAGTTAATCATGTAAGCATATGTCCTAGTTTCAATTTTTCTGAATCCTTTTTCTCAGAATATGCTGATGTTTTCAATGACAAGTTGGGCGCAAACTTCCGGTTGTGTATTCTATGAAGTTAGACCCAGAGGTTGGTCCAGTAATCAGACCTGCAAGAAAAGTTCCAATAGCTATGTAGGACAAAGTTAAAGCACAACTGGATACAAAGGTGCAGAAAGGTTTAATTTGTCCAGTTAAAGAACCAACTGAATGGGTGTTATCCATGACAGCAGTTCACAAAAAAGGCTCAGACTAAATCAGAATATGTATTGACCCAAGAGATTTGAACAAAGTATTGAAGAGACCGCATCATCCAGTGCGTACAGTCGAGAAGATCTTGCCCTAATATTGAATGCCATATTTTTTTCTATCTTGGATGCAAAACGTTCATTTTGGCAAGTGATGCTTGATCAGAAAACCTCATTACTGACTACTTTTAGTACCCTGTTTGGTAGATGCAGATTCCAGAGGATGCCATTTGGACTAAATTCTGCAAGTGAAGTCTACTAACATGCAATGGAGCAAATTTTTTAAGGTTGTCCATGTGCCTTACCAACAGTAGATGATTTATTGGTTGGAGGCAGTGGTGAAGCAAAGCATGACAAAAATCTTAAGAGTTCTAGACAGAGCACGTGAAGTGAACTTAAAAGCTCAATCCTCTAAAGTGCAAATTCAGACTACCAGAAGTTACATATGTAGGTCATTTATTTACCAGCACTGGCTTGAGAACAGACCAGTCCAAGCAAGCAGCTATTCTTGAGATGTCAGTCCCAGATAATATTCAATCTCTACATCATTTTCTTGGCATGGTCAAATATTTAGGCAAGTTTAAAACAGACTTCAGCGAGCTGACAGCACCTTTAAGAGAGCTGACACGCAAAAATGTTACATGGTCTTGGTTGGAACAGCACCAGAAAGCATTTGAAGACCTTAAGCAGAAAACTGCCATCCCACCTACATTAAGATACTATGATGTCAATAAACCAGTCACTCTTTCCTGTGATGCTTCAAAATTTGGTCTTGGTACAGTTATTCTTCAGGAAGGCAGACCAGTAGCCTGTGCATCTAGAACACTCACCCAAACTGAAATGCAATATGCTCAAATTGAGAAAGAATTTTTGGCAATAGTATTTGCATGTTCAAAGTTTCATGATTATATCTATGGTCTATCTATCCAGAATGAAACTGATCACCGACCTCTAGCTTCTATCCTAAAGAAGCCTATGGATTTAGCTCCAGCGAGGTTACAAAGAATGATGCTCAATTTACAAAAATACAACTTCAAAATGGTCTGTACAAAAGAGAAACTCCTTTATCTGGTGGATACCTTATCCTGATCGCCCAGAAATACAATGGAACAGGTTGACACAGAGAATTTTGACCTTGATGTAATGGCACTGCGTACTTTTTCTACCACAAGACTAGATGAGCGGAGAGATCACACAAAGACTGATTCAATTTTGCAAAAGCTCAATCAACACATTAATGTTGGATGGCCGTCAAAGCAATCTAGTGTACCACCTGAAGTGCACACCTATTTTCCTTACAGAGATGAGATGGTGAGGGAAGATGGCATTATTTTCAAAGGTCCTAAAATTGTTGTGCCTGCTTCCTTACAACCATAAATATATACAGATTTTGCATCGTGGTCACCCAGGTTCCAAATCTACCAAAAGAAGGGTGAGAGAACTACTATTTTGGCCTTCACTAGTGAAATGCATTGATAAAGTACTTTCTTCTTGTTCAGTAGGCAATAGTACTAAACCGCATTTGCAAAGAGAGCCACTTCAGCTAAGTCAAGTACCTGAACTACCTTGGTCAACAGTAGCCACTGACATATTTGAGTGGAACAATCAGCATTACTTAGTACTGGTAGACATATTCGAACTGGTTTGAGATTGATTTACTTCCTAATCTAACATCCACTACTGTTATTACTAGGTTGAAATGTCATTTCACAGTCCACGGTAGTCCACACACAGTTATTTCTAACAATGGTACTCGATTTACTAGTCAGTTGTTTCAGAAATTTGCGCATGTTACTAGTAGTCCAGAATAGCCACAGTTAAATGGACAAGCTGAACGTGCAGGGCAGAGTGCAAAGCAATTACTTGAAAGGTCAAAGTGTGACAATACCAATGTCTTTTTGAATTTATTTAATCTCAGAAACACACCCTGTGATGATATACTTGGCTCGCCTGCTCAGAGACTTCTATCCAGGCAAACCAGAACACTGCCTATTAGTTCCAGTTTATTGAGGCCTAAAGCTAAAACCAACAGAACCATTACAGCCCAATTATTCAGGAAGCATTCTACCCAGAAATCCAGTTATGATAAATCAACCAGATTTCTTCGTCCACTGAAAGGAGGAAAGACGATGAGGATACACATGGAAAAAAGTTTCGACCAGATTGGTCAAGTAACAGTTATATGTACCGAGCAGAGATCCTACTTCGTAGAATCTGAGGGTGTGGAATACAGGAGAAATCACAGGCATCTTCTTCCTGTACCAGAATTATGGCAGCATTCTTCCTGTGATACAGACTCTAGATCTCAAAGCAATCCATACAATGTTCCTGTTCCAGAACGTGTCTTAACTTCTACTTTCATTCCCGATGATGTTCCAGATATTCATAAGGCTGAACATTCAGCAAACGCAGTTCCAGTTGCCAAGTCTAATTCTCAGTTTTATGTCACATGATTTACTTCCAGACCTAGTGTGAAATGCACAGCGACCTGGACATAACTGTATATATATGTACCTAGTTCTGTATAATTGCATGACAAAGAGCTATTTGAATTGTTTGCATGTCAACTGATATTCTCAGCATTGCATGATCTATTTCTCAAAGAGGGAGGAAGTAGAACAGTGTGTGTGTGTGTGTGTGTGTGTGTGTGTGTGTGTGTGTGTGTGTGTGTGTGTGTGTGTGTGTGTGTGTGTGTGTGTGTTGTGTCTTTAAGAAGCATCTCAAGGACTGAATGTGCATATATAAACAGCAGGCACGTTCTACATTCAGTGCCATTTTGAAAGTGCAGCCAGAGAGTGAGCATGTATGAATGAATGTAGCTAGTTTGTATAAGAGTTACCTAAGTTAATGAGCTTCAGTTGTGATATGTTTGTACATAATAATGCTGCTTGAACAATACCCAAAGACTTGTCTATTAAATCCTGACTAGACGACAGACATCCCCCCTTGCTTGTTGACATACTACATCACTGTGGTATTGTCTGAGAGAAAGTCTGGAAGAAAGAGAATGAATACTTGAAGAGCCAGCAAAAGAGCTCTTATCTCTGACACTGATGTGGTTTTTCTTTTGCTGAAGTGACCAAAGGCCCTGTACCTTCAGGGGTCCAAAGGAGGCCACCCCATCCCACATCAAAGGCATCTGTGAAAAGTTCCTGAGAGAGGACTGGAGGTTGAAAAGGAAGCCCTGGGTTGATGGACAACTGAAGAATCGACCACTGAAGTTCCAGTTTGAAGCACTGAAAAAGAGGAACTAGAAAATCTAAAGGATGAGAATGCTGAAGCCAAACTGACTTTAGAAACCACTGAGGCTTTCTCATCTGGAGCTTGGCTATAGGAAGCATAGGAATGGTGGAGGCCATGTAACCCATAGCCCTCAGAAATTCTCTGGCTGTGACTGAAGCCAGAGGAAGAAGGGATTGAAAGAAAGCAATATAATTAAGGCCTTTGGAGAAGGTAGAGATGCCAGCACTGAACAGTCTGGATTCTGGAACCCAGAAAAACATGGTCATGAGAAGGAGTCAGGAATGACTTCTGGAAATTTACAATAAACTCCAGGCTTTGCAAGAGAGAAATGGTAAAGTGTAGCTGCTGAAGTAAGACCTCTTGAGAAAAGGCCTGAATAAGCAGGTTGCCCGGGTAGGGAAAGACCTGTATCCCCCTTAACCTGCAGAAAGCAATCTCAGGAGCAAGGCATTTTAAGTCCCTTGGAACAGTAGAGAGGCCAAAGGGCAAAGCAGAGAAAGTACAGTTTTGAACCTACCATAAATGTAGATGTTCGAGTGTATACACTGCTGCAGTCATTACACTTGGGTTATTCTGCCGTCAGGCGGTTCCCCAGTCGGCATCCAGCCGTCAGGCGGTTCCCCAGTCAGCCTGAGTTCCAAAGTCTTGGTCTGGTGTCGGGTGCTGTTGCCTCCTCCCTGACGTCAGTGCAACAGGGGTATACAAGATGCAGCAGACGCCATTTTCTTCTGTTTTTCTTGCCCCAGATGTCAGGTACCTCTAAATAGATAGGCAATTCCAATTGCTAATAAAACATACATAAGAAAAGCAAAAAACAACTTACAGCTACCAGCAAATACTCCCCATAGGTAGTAAGGGTAGAAGACATAAGTATGTACCAGCCAGTAAGAGGGGAAGGAGGGAGGGTAACCTGGACTGCAGCAGTGTATACACTCGAACATCTACATTTATGGTAGGTACAAAACTGTACTATGTTCATCGTGTTACACTGCTGCAGTCATTACACTTGGGTAGAATCCCAAAGCTGAGGAAGGGTGGCTGGTTCTATAAGGCATTAGGGGTGGCTGTAATGCCCTGCAGCACAGCAGTGGCAAAGCCAGCTCTGGATTTAGAGTATAGAGGCAGATGGTAATGCTTGGTGAAGGTATGTACAGAACTCCAAGTTGCTGCTTCCAAAATATCCTTGGTAGATACTCCCCTGAGGTAGGCAGTTGAAGTGGCTGTTGACCTGGTGGAGTGTGATCTAATGCTGCTAGGTACAGGTTTTCCATGGTGTGTGTAGCAGAAACGTATACAATTACCTATCCATTTTGAGATGGTCTGTTTTGAAATGGATTTTCCCTGTACTCCTGCAGCATATGCTACCAGTAATTGTTCAGTTTTATCCAAGTAGAAGCGTAACTGCCTGTGAATGTCCAAAGAGTGCAGTAGTCTCTCCCCTTTATTCTGTGGTTTAGGATAAAAAGTTGGTAGGTGAATAGTTTGGTTTAGAGCCACACTGGATACCACCTTTGGCATAAAAGTAGGGTTAGTTCTTAAAGACACCCTGTCCTGGTGGAAAATGAGGAAAGGTTCCACTGCCATTAGTGCCTGTAATTCTGAAACTCTTTGTGCTGATGTTGCCAGGAGCAGTGCAGTTTTCCAAGAGATGTATTTCAATTCTGCTGTGTTGGCTGGCTCAAAAGGCAGTAAAGTTAGCTTCTCCAAAACAAAGTTGAGGTCCCAAGTTGGAGTAGGTGCTCTACGGGGTGGTCTTATGTTTTTAGCCCCTCTGAGGTACTGTTTTAACTGAGGATTAGAGAAAATTGGTGGATCCGTGCTGTAATGAGCAGAGATGGCAGAGGCGTGGATCTTGATGGATGAAAAAGAGAGTCCTTTGTCCAGCATCTCAGTTAAGTATTGTAGTATCTGAGGAATGTTTGGAACAAGAGGGTCAAGGCTGTGAGAGCTTGGTTCCAGGCACAGAATCTCTTCCATTTATCTGAATAGGCTTTCCTGGTACTAGGCCTTCTGGCCTCCAGAATGACATCCATAACAGCTTTGGAGAGAGGCATTGCTTGCTTGACTAAGGAATCTTCCATGCAGCTAGGTTTAAAGTCTTCAGCTGGCTGTGTAGAATTTGTTTGTTGTCAGCAGATGTGGGCTTTGAGGCAAAATCCAGGGTGGTTCTTGTGCTAAGCTCCTTAAGATTGGGTACCAGTGTTGGCATAGCCAGTCTGGTGCAATCAGTATCATCTTTGGCTCTTCCTGCCTGGCTTTTATGAGTACCTTTGGCAGGAGAGGTAGTGGTGGGAAAGCATATACTTGTAGGTTCTCCCAGCTGAATGAGAGGGCATCCACTTTCCATGCTTGTGGATGGTAACTCCTTGTGCAGAATTTTTGTAGCTGGCAGTTTATTGGGGATGCAAACAGATCTATGTCCGGACTCTACCATTTCTGTGTTGTCATTCTTAATATTTGTGGATTCAACTCCCATTTGTGGGGATCCATGATGTTTCTGCTTAAGTCGTCTGCCAGTGCGTTTTTGTCTCCTGGCAGAAATTGTGCTTGCAGATGAACTTGAAGGTTTATAACTGTGTTCCACAAGGTCATAGCTGGTCTGCATAGGGGGTAGGAGTGAGTGCCCCCTTGCTTGTTTATGTACCACATAAAACTGTGGTGCTGTCTGTCTTTAGTAGTAGTTGTCCTGGATGCAGCAGGTCCGTGAAGGCTAGAAGCGCATTTTGTACAGCTAGCATCTCTTTTTGATTGATGTGAAGATGCCTTTGTTCTGCGGGCCACGTGCCCTGAATACATTTGCCTGCCATGTGTGCTCCCCCAGGCATAATCCGATGCATCTGTTGTCAGTGTTTGCCTGGCTGTGGGTTATGTAAAAGGCTGTCCCTTGTCGAGGTGACAAGCTTGAGCCCACCATTGAAACTCCTGTTGAAGGCAAGGAATTAGTGGTATAACTGTTTCCGAACTTTGACACTGTTGAGACCATACATTCTTTAGGTACCATTGTAGTTTCCTCATATGCAGTCTGGCATATGGAATTAGTAGTATGCAAGATACCATGTAACCCAAGGCCTGCAGAATTTTTCTTGCAGGGAGTTGGGTCCTGGTTGCCATCAATTGAAAGCATTGAGTCAGTTGTCCTTGTTTGTCTGGCATGAGATAAGCCATCTGGGCCATTGTGTTCAAGCTGGCACCCAGGAATATAATCTCTTGTGAGGGCACTAGTTTTGATTTCTTTTTGTTTACTGTGTACCCCAGGCAACTTAACTGTTTTACAAGTGCCAGATGCTTTAGAAGAATGTCCTTGCTCTCTGCTTGAATCAGGCAGTCATCCAGGTATGGATAAATTTGAATTCCTTTCTGTCTGCAAAATGCAATTACTGGTGCCAGGCACTTTGTGAAGACCCTGGGCGCAGTAGATAAGCCAAAGGGCAGTGCAGAGAATTGGTAGTGCATTGAACCCACTATGAATCTGAGGTATCTTCTGCAGTTTTGTCTGATAGGGACATGCAGGTATGCCTCTGAGATCCAAAGTCACAAGCCAAGCTTTCTTGCCCAGCATGGGAAGCTGCTGCTGTAATGTCAACATTTTGGATTTCGGAACATCCAGGTAAGTGCTTAGAAATGAAAGATACAGAATGGGCCTCCAGGCTTTGTCCTTTCTGGGTACCAGAAAGAGTCTGGAGTAAAATCCTTGTCCTTGCTCCTGTGATGGTACATTTTGAGTAGCTCTCATATCCATGAGTGCTGTAATTTGTTTTTGAGCATCTGCCCATTGATTTGGTGGCAGATTTGGCATTCCTTTTAACCTTGGCAAAGTGTGAAAGTGGAACCTGTAACCTTGAAATACAATGTTGAGAACCCATTTGTCTTTGGTGATCATTTGCCAGTTGTGGTATAAGAGTGCCAGTTTTCCTCCCAAGGGGGCTGCCAATAAGGATTTGTTTGGCAGCTGTAGTGGGAAGTCATTGGAGCTGTTTTTTATATGGTTGGGCCTGTCTTCCCCTTCTTTCTGGCCTGATCCAACCCATTGTCGAGGCCTGTAAGTACCTTGTGTTTGACCTCTACCTCTTGGACGTCTGCATCCTCCCCTTTGAGGTCTGTCTGTAATTGGAAAGGACCAATTCTTAGTTGGGCAGTTTCTGCTAAATCTAGGAGGTTGAACCTGTAAGAAATCCTTCACCGTTTGCATAGATTTTGCCTTATCTTCCATTTTCTTTAGTACCTCTTCTGCCTTAACTCCAAATAACACATCCTGCTGTAAAGGTGCATCCAATAATTTTGCTTTAACATGATCTGGTAACGTATGTTCTTGTAACCAAGCATGTCTTCTAATAACAGAGCCTGTAACTGCTGCTCTGCAGGAGGCCTCTAGAGAATCAAAACCACATCGCAAAGTATGCTTTCCCACTTGTTCAGCTGCATGCAATAAATCCTGCATTTCTTTAAAATTAGTAGGATCTGATTCTGGAAGCATTTTTTGTTTTAATTGAGACAGTAAAAATTGCTGATATTTTAGCATGTGAAATTGGCAATTTAAGGCAATCTGCAAATTAATTCGGCCTGAGACCACTGGAATGTATAGATAAGTATCCTTGAGATCCAGGGAAACTAGAAAAGCCTGAGGAAGCAGGAGAGGAAAGAAAGGTTTGAAGAGATATCATCCAAAAGGAAGGTACCTTCAAAAAGGTGTTTAGCGGAGAAAGATCCAGAATGGGTCTCCAGGTGCCATCTTTCCTAGGGACCAAGAACATTCTGGAGTAAAACTCCATCCCACTCTGAGGAGTTTGAACTTTTTGAATTGTTCATTGAGCCAACAAGGCCCTGAAGCACCTCTAGAAAAAAGGGCAGTTATTCCTCAGGAGGCTGAGGAATAGCCAAAAAAGGGTGAAGATATTCCAAATTGTGTATTAACCCTGGTGAATTATGGAAATAACTGAGGCATCGTAGGTAACTTTTACCCAAACAGGAAGGGATAGAGAAAAATGTGACGGAGAAAAACAGGAAGTCAGCACCTGGTTTGTCAGGAAAAGGAGGCTTCTGAGTAGGAGGAGTTTGGGTAGCTTTAGCAGGGGGAGCCTTTCTACTGCCCTTATCACCTTTGGGGGCTGCAAGACTGTTTACAGACAAAGGCAGGTTTATTAGGATAATTCCTCAAACTTGGACACAGGGGAAACAAAAATATACTTCAACTCCTGTAAGGCCTTACCCTTTTCTCACATGGACTTAAACTCCTCCTCAACAGCAGCATCAAACAAATGCTTATTATCAAGAGGAGCATCATTCCGTTTAGCCTTGATATCATCAGGTAAAGGCTGAAGTTTGACCCAGAAACACTTCCTCAAAACAGACCCAAAAGCAGCAGCCCTAGCTGAAGCATCAGCTGCATTTAATGGAATAGTGAGCTACTTGGGATGACGTTCCAAGCACAGCAACAGCAGAAGCCTTCCCCTCAGAACTGGGGAGATCAGAAACAGCTTGACAGAGAAATCCAAAAAAAATACCTAGACATATATGCCTGATAGTTAACAGTGCTAATGGCTACGGTAACAGAAGTATAAACTTTTTTACCCAGTCTCTTCATGGTTCTGCTACCCTTATCAGATGCCAGCAATTTGGTGGAAGGTAACAACATGGAAGGTTTATCAGAAGCAACCACAGAGGGGTCAGCAGAGAACAAGTTATAAAGAAACTTGCAGTCCTCAGGCACTTTATAAACTCTATCAGGTTTTTTGGGAGCAGGGGGTTGGGAGTCAGTCACCTGAGAAGCAGTGGAAAAGGCATCCAAGCAAGGCTGTAAGAACAGTGGGAACAGCATAGGGTCTAGAAGACTCCATTTGAAGAAGCTCACAGTACCTCTGCTGAACAGACACATGTGCACAGTCCCATTTGAAAAATTCCATCATTCTGGAAACAGTATCACTAAAAAAAAAATCTCCTCGAAATGTGAGTCAGGACTGATCGACTCTTCCCCAGAACCACAGTCAAGTGGCAAAGGAATCAGGAGGAATAAGTCAGAGGACTCCATCAGAATCAGCAGAATCCTCTTCAGAAGAATCCTGGTTCCCTGGGTCTCTTAAGAGGGGTAGAAGACCAGGGGGGAGCAGGAACAGAAAGACCCTGTGGAAGTTTGAGATCTATAAAGGCATTAAACAGGCCTTGAGTGAAGTTTTGCCATTCACTCTAAGGATCTTTGGGAGTAGGTGAAATATGTTTATTTTTTTTGCTTCTTTTTGAGTGGGACGTAAGCACAGAAAAATGTTGGAGGCTCAGACCCCTGATGGCACTCAATAATGGTGGTTGAAATCTCTTCCCTTACTATAATCTGAGGATCAACCCTAGGTCCTTCAGTAATAACCATCTGCGGATCCCCCTGTACATATGATGTGGATGTCTGCAAAGTCTCCATTTACGTGCATGGTGTCAGGTACATGCCCACCTACAAAGTGCTAGTGGCTGAGGAATCCATAAAAGAAACCGGACAATCTTCCAAGCTTTCACCAGCCTCAAAGAAAAGTCTGGTGGAGGCAATACAGCCGAAGAATTAGACCAGAATTTTTTGACCTTCTTCACAGACAGCTGTCACTTGGGCCAGGAAGATCCTTTCACGGTATCCTTAGTTAACAGTTTAAGTCATTGGTTCTCAAGGTAAATCGAGAGGGAAGAAAGCAGACTCCACAATGTTTTAGGGACAAAGGACTGACAAATTTTGCAAGACGTATGGTCGTGGGAAGCACCCAAACAGAACAAGCACTACTTGCGATGATCTTTATGGGGAATCTGTCAACATCACTGGAATTTCCTCTTTCTGGAGGACATGAAACCCAACAACCAGATACGAGGCATTTAATCTTAAAGCGGTAAAACCAGCAGTTAAATGAGCGTTCAGACAGATTATCAGAGATGGCATTCAGACTAGTGGCAAAGATGTTCTGGAGATGGTATGTCCAGACGTCACATTTATGTCCTACACTGTGTGCGGGGAGCATTTGTGATGTACAGCATACCCTTTAAAACCAAAAGGCTTTGGTATGCTGGCCGCATGGCTACCCTTGGCAGGGAGTTCCTATTGTAAAGAATACTGCAACAGTGATATAAAAGGGCATTGTATGTTCCCAGTTACCCCTTTTCCTAATCACACCTCCAACATTTGCTGTCTACCTGGGGAAAATTCTTTGGAGTCTGCTTGTGGTAGAAAAACACCTATGCAAACACTTCCAAGCAAAAATCCTAAGTCTTCTAGACTGTCGAATACTTGGAGCTATAAATTTGTCCTTCCCATTGTTCCCTTGTAAATTGCTTGTCCAATCTCACTTCCTAATATTTTCTAACCTCCTCTGATTGATTCCTGTAGTTATTGTGCAATATTTTATATGCCCTACTAATTATCCCTTTTTCACAGTTGCTTCTGTTCTAGATTCATTGAAAAACTCTACCACAGCAGATATTTCCCTTAGGATTCCCTCTCCCTCTTTACCTACACTCCAATATTAATCCCTGGTAAGGAAGGCAGTCTCTAGCCTGCACCAAATGTATTCTTGGCCTCTCCCTAGTCTGTTACCTTTCCCTCTGTAGTTATTTGCTCCAAATACCCAAGTTCCTTTGCTAGTTTTCTCCAGTAAATTCCAGCCCCCTCTTGAACATTCTCTGTACCCCTGACTGCTATCACCCTATTAGCAAAATCTCCAATCTCATGTCGGCTTAGTTCTAAAAATACTTTGTTACTTTATGAAAATAATATTCTGTATGGCTGCTGTTATTCTCCTTAAGGATTTTCAACCAAAATCCCTCTCATTTCATGAGCCCCCCCCCCGTATTTCATTATCCCTTTCCAACAAATGAATGAAAAGATGGCAAAAACAGAGAGTACTGGTCCCAAATCCAAATCCAAGGTTTAATATGAAAATGTAGGTTTAAAAACAAAAAATTCACAATATGATAAATGCTTTTGTTCCACAATTATAGAACTTCATCAGATAAAGATTGGATTTCTATTTGGGACCAGTACTCTCCATTTTTGATATCCTTTCATTCATTTGTTAGTGTTTTTTTCTGTTTTATATTGGATTATCCCTTTCCACTTTGACTTGTATTTTACGTGTTCTAGAATGTTTGTTAAACCTATATGCAGTCATACCTGCATAAAATCCATTCAATTGAACACACACAATATAAATACCTGTGGTTTCCCAAGTAATCCTGCTAGATAGATATGTTTTGTTATCCCTTCGATAAATGAACAGACTTTCCCCTCCAATATGTGCCTACAGGCTTTGGACATTCTGCAAGTTAGAGATTGCCTTCCCTATCGGGGATTGATATCAGAGTATAGGCAAAGAGAAAGAAATGGGGAGGTTCTAAATGAAAGACCAGCACTGGCAGAGTTTTTAATACAGTCTACAACAGAAGTTGCCATTAAAAAGGAGTAACAGCATATAAAATATTGCATGATAACTATAAGAATCAATCAGAGGAGGATAGAAAGGATTGGGAAGAAAGACTGGATAAGCAGTTCCCAAAGAAACAACGGAAGGATATATGTATGTCTCCCAAATATGCAACAAAATCTAGAAGATTAAGAATTTTTGCCTGGAAATGTTTACATAGATATTTTTATACCCTAAGTAGATTCCAGAGAATTTTTCCTCAGGCAGACAGCAAATATTGGAGGTGTGAAGAGGAAGAAAGAGGTAATTGGGAACATATTTTCTGGGAGTGCAGTGAGTTGGCGGACTTTAGGAATTCCCTGCGGGATACACTGTCGGAGATGCTGGGTGGGAGATTGGTCTGACAAGAGAGAAGATTTTTCTGAGCTACGGTGATAAATAATCGGAATTGTGTAAATATGGTAAGGCCTTGCTGTGTCTAATAATGGTGGCTGGTAAAAAAGCAATTACTAGCAAATGGAAATCAAAATCTAAACCAACTATACTGGAAGTAGTGAATATAGTAATGGAGATAAAACAACTGGAATTTAGATCTTTAGAAAAGGGTAGGAGCAAACTACATATGAAAAATCTGGGGATTGTGGGAACAATTCATGTAAGGGAGGAATGAAGTTTAAAGGTGGCAGGACTTAAATGAGCTACATAATGTTTGAGTGAGAAAGATTGGGTAGATTATAAGTGATGTATAATGGTTGCAACTGGGTGTGTGTCAGTATGGTTTGTGATGTAAAAAGCTTGCAACTAGGATTGCGTTGGTCTGCTTTTTTTATTTATATAAATATATGATTGCCTATGTAGTAAGTGATGGTTTAATAAAAATGTGTCTTGTTTAAGAAAAAAAAGGCAGGAATTGAATAATTTATGCAATATACTGCTTATGCTTGTATGATATACAGCAGTGTATGTGAAGTATAATGTTTGTTAATATACTTTGATTATTTTTATATGAATGCAAATTTGCCTGTAAATGTGTTTGAAAAACAAAAAAGCTGTTGGGCCACAGGATTCAGACAACAAACTTCAATGGCTCCAGGGTTTTGGGATCCAACTCACCCAGTTCTGACCTTGTCAGATCCTCTGAGTTTAGGGCTTGGGTGGGAGCCTCTGTTGGTCGCCCTTTGAAACATCTGCTTTTCGATGCTTTGAGTCCATTTTCCTCCTTGGTTGCTGGCCCCTCGGGTGGACCAGTGGATTGCTTCCGGGTCCTTATCACACTCTTCTGTTGGGAAGTTAGATCCAACAATGGGAGAGGTGTCCTCTGAGCCACTAGATGTTGACATGGCTGAGTCTTGGGGAAAATCAGTGCTTCCCTACACACGATGGATCTACAGGTTCCACTGGTGGCAGTTCCTCACTCTAACATGTCAGCTTCTGCAGAATCATCCTGCAGTCAGTCATTCTGTTGACCCTAAACTTTCTGACTTGGTGCAGACATGGTCCTTTGAGACCTCATTGAGCCACATAAAAAGAGAGCATGTGAAAGGAAACCTCTAGACTCACTGTCTGAGTCAGTCACTTCAAATACCGACTTGGAAGATGAAGAGAGATCCATTATAGTAATCTCCTGAGGGCATTTCCTTTGGAGAGCTCATGGAAATCATGCAGCAGAGGGGATCCTGGCCCACTAATCCTTTTTTTCTCAGGATGAGGTGGGTATTGTTTGAGGCATACAGAATGACCCTTCATCTTAGGTGGTTCCTCATGCTAATAAATTAAGAGTTGGTTGTGAAGAAGTCTTGGCAGGAACTTGACACTTGTGAATCAGTTCAAAGGGAGATCGATAACATGCTCCATCCCTCCAAAGACACACTTCTGTTCCAAACCTCCACCTAGAGACTTAATTATTGCAACAGCTACTAAAAAAAAAGTTATTTGAAGACTCATCTATCCATTTGCACAAAAAGCAGTGACGGTCAATGGATAGACTGTGGGGAAGTGTGTGTATGCTTCCATCTCCTTTGCTATTCAAACCATGAACTGTCACTCATATAACAAGATTCTAGAGGTATCTTGCTCAGCAAGCATTATCCAGTCTGAATAATCCAGTTACTCCGGAGTTGCCAAAGCAGATTCAAGCCACTCTGTCAACCATTTCCAACATTACTGCCCACACTATGTGCCTATTGCACAATGTGGTGGATGAATCAGTAAGAGGATTCAGACAGGGTATCTCAGACATGCAAAATTTGGTTGCATAGATGTGATTTTGCAGACATCTTTAAAGTGTCCTTTACCAGTGCCCCCCCTTTGAAGGTATTACCCGGTTTAGTTCTACAGTGAAATAAAGGATGCAGAACAGCAAGTAGAATGGTAAAACTCTGGTAGGAGTGAAATTTGAGGCCCCTCAGTGTCCACTCAGTGGGAAACAAAAGAAACCTCTCTCTCTCTGGTTTTGAAAGTCTAGACATCAGTTTGACTCCCCTTCTGACAGAGGTGGCCAAGGTACAGGTTGCCACTTCAACGGATGCAGCCCCAGAGGCCAAAGTGGTCTGCAAATCCAGGGTCTCCACAGACCCTTTTCTGACAGACATTCCCAGAATCCCTGAAGGTCTGCCCTACTGCTGCACTCTGTAGGCAGTCATGGGATGCATATCCCTGTATCTGTATTCATGGTTTACCATCACACAAGACAAGTGGATAAAAGGGATCATATCCCAAAGTTATTGCATTCCATTTTTCCCTTTCCCCCTCCCTTCCATTGTCTAAGATACCAACTTACAATGTAAGAGGTTCATTCAGTTCTACAAAAGAGGCCATCTAGGAGGTCCCTCCGTACCAGCTTGGGTCAGGATTTTATTTAAATTATTTTTGGTTCCAAAGAAAATAAAAGCACTTCCTGCCCATTTTGGACCAAGGATTCCTAAACAGCTATGTCAAAAAGACTTTGTTTTCAAAGATCTAGATGCAAACAATTTTGTGAGTTCAGAAAAATGAATTGACATCCATAAATTTCCAGGATGTATACCGCCATGTAAAAACAGCAAAGGAGCCTAGGAGATTTTTGCACTTCCACTTGGGAGTTGGTCACTACCAATTCAGAGCACCGTCTTTCAGTCCCACTTCAGCCCCCAGGGGGTCCAACAAGTGTATGATGGTAGTAGCATCCCATCTACAACTCCTGGGGTTCGAGATACTCCCTTAGCTGGACAACTGTCTCCTGGCTGCCTCTTCAAAGAAGTCTCTTCTGCGAGCCAGGAATCATCTTCAATTATGTGCTTCCTTAGGCATATTCATCATTCTAGAAAAATCCAATCTCATTCCCAATCAGCATTTTGTCTTTCTGAAATACCAGTTGGACAGGACTATAATCCTGATCTTTTTCTTCCACAGGGCAGAATTGTATCCTTGAACAGCAGTACAAAGTCTTCTGGAGCTCGATTGTCCTTTGTTGAGATTATGTTTGAGGCTATTGGGTCTCGTGGCAGCATCAGTGTTAATGTTGTAGTTTGCTCATTTCCATATGAGGATTCTGCAGTTGCTGCTTTGGTCGGTGATATCAGAAGTTTACCTCTTTCTCACCCCATTATGTCAACTCAGTGCTGCAGGACTCCTCTGCAGTGATGGTTTCCTTCCTGGCTGGTTTCAGTAGGCAGGCTGCTCTTGGTTCCCTCCCCAGTAGCACCTGTGACCACAGATGCATCCTCCCTCTGGTTGGGGGGGGGGGGCATTGTGAAGGGAGAATGATACAAGGTTTTTGGTCAGACTCTGAGGCTTGTCTTCACCTAAATGTCCTGGAAATGAGAGCCATTTTCCTTGTTTTGTAGAACAAAAGGATTGTCTTCCTCTGGAAGTGATAGACTTACAGACGGACAGTGTAACAGTAGTCTGGTACAAAAACAAGCAAGGGGAATCTGATTTTATTTGCTTTGTTGCAAGGCCATGAGAATGTGGCAAAGAATGATGACCTTTCACTACTTTCTAACCTCAACACACACCCCTAGGAAATTCAACAGTCTAGCAGACAGGTTCAGCAGGATTCTTTTATCTAACAACTGGTCCCTGAATTCAGCAATTGCAGAGGAGATTTTCATTTGCTGGGGCACCCCCTGCTGCGACTTATTTGTGACTTTCCAGAACACCAAATGCAGCAGTTATTTTGCATACTCCTTCTTTAGGGACAATGTCTCATTGTTGACCCTCAGGATTACGTTATGCCTATCCTTCTGTTCCACTCATGACCAAGTTCATACAGAAAGCAATACTGTGCAAAGCCACTGTTATCCTCATAGCCCCTTTTTGCCCCAGACATATATGGTTTCCCCTCCTCAAACCTTACTTGAAGGAACCTACTTGCACCCTCAGTCAGCTGCCAGATCTCATTACTCACCCCTCTGAGTGTTACCCTGACATTCCCAACCTGAAGTTAACCTCTCTGTTTCTCCAGTTCCTACGATGGCAAGGGGTGCAGCTGTTCCTTCAGATGTGGTCCACATCCTCCCAACTTCTCAGAAGTCCTCCACACACAGATTATTGCAATAAGTGGAAAAGATTTTATTTGTGGGCCGAATCTGAAAGCATAGAGCCCCTTTTCAGCATCTACTGGGGATGTTCTCCATTTTATTGTCCTCGTTTAGTTCTGGTTTTAGTTTTTCTATTGTTAAGGTATAGCTAGCATCTATTTTGTCATTTTCTATTGACTTTTAAGATTTTTGTACAGAAATAACAAAAATATAAATAAACATCTTACAACAAGATGACAACACTAAAGCACTTGATTACACACAGTGACTTTGGTACATTCAAATGCAGAATCTTTTCCTCCAGTTATTTGCTCCCAATACCTTGGTTCCTTTGCCAGTTTTCTCCAGTAAATTCCAGCCTCCCTTGCCTATTGTCTGTACCCTAATTGCAGTAATCCCTATTGGCAGAATCTCCTTTCTCCATTCCAGTATTGGTT
The DNA here is from genome assembly GCF_019279795.1 of Protopterus annectens. Lineage (NCBI taxonomy): Eukaryota > Metazoa > Chordata > Ceratodontiformes > Protopteridae > Protopterus > Protopterus annectens. The sequence continues at coordinate 708,057,301 of NC_056747.1, read as the reverse complement.
TAGCTCTTAGAATACTTTCTGCTACTTTATTATTATTATTATTCTTACAGGCCTGCATCCAAAATCCCAGTCTCTCCTTGTTCTTTTGAGTTTCCCAATTTTATCATCATCCATTTCCACTTTGAATTACAGTTTTCTGTTTGTGCTATGTACAGGAGTCTTAACTGTGTAGTTCTGAAATATCCCTTCAAACTGGGTGATCCCAATCCTCCACGTTCTACTTAAAGAATCAGTTTATCCCAGTTAACTCTTGCCATCTTCCCTTCCCAGCTAAACCCTTTCAGCTCTTTATTAATTGCTACCCACAACTTCTCCTCTGGTTGATAAAAATATGCCTGACCTGTGTACAAGACTAAAGAGACTAAAAACATTAAATGCTTGTATCTTACTGTCTGAATCCGTATAAAAATGCATCCATTTTCTCGGTTTTTGTATCATCTTTGGTTTAGTCTCTTCCCCACATATCCCTTAGCTGCCACACTAGAATCATGTTTTACTCCATACTCAAATACTTCATTTTATCATGTCCCTTTAAACATGGGTATTCCTGAACCAGTTCATGTCTGGGTACATAATTTACCACTATTGCCTGTTTTTAGCTTCATTAATTTTGTATCCTGATAATATCTGAAACTCTATCAAAATGCTCCACAACACTGTCTTTTACTGGTTTTGCCTTTTGCCAGGTATAAAATATCATCTGCAAATAAAGCCAGCTTTGCTCGATTACCATGTCAGTTATATCTTTGAATTTCCGAGTCCCTTTTTTTTTTTTTTTTTTTTAACCAATGGTTCTAAACATAATGCAAATAAAAGGGAAAGAAGACACCCCTGCCGGGTTCTTCTGATCAAGCAGAAATTATCAGAGGACCTCACCCACTTTAATTTTTGCCTCCGACCCCTCATATATTCTCCTAATCAACCTTGTAATTTTTTCAGGAAATGCAAGTGCTTCCATTTCTGCTGACAGAGTCCAAGCTTACTCATCAAATGTTTTCTCTGCATCAAGGTCCTCCCTTCAAAAATGGTATTTTCTTGCATTCTGCTTCCCTCTGGATCATCAATGTTCTGTTAATGTCAAATATTTGCCTCCCCTCCACAACACCACATTGATCCATATCTATCAGTTTTGGCAATACGTTTGCCATTCTTTTAGCCATTATAGACATGAAGACTTTATAATCATGGTTTAGTATTGAAATGGGCCTGTATGAAGTTGGATATGATGGAACTTTACCCTCTTTAGGTATTACAGCTACTACTGCTTTCTTCCAGGATGGTGGTACTTCTCATTCTCTTAAGATACTGATAAACAAAATCTTCCAGATCTTTATCAGTTGTTTTGCTCCTAGCTTCCAAACTTCCAAAGGAATATCATCTATTCCTGGAGACTTTCATGTAGATTGGTTATACATCACAATTTTTATTTCATCTCCTCCTATCCTAACAGTAATTGAGCCTCATCTACCTCTAACCTTGGCATATTTAATTCTTCCATAAACATTTCCATTTGCATCTTCTCAATTTTCACATTTTTCTGCTTTATAGACTTGCATAGAATTTTCAAAATATTTCTAATATCTCTACAGGATCTCGTTACTTTTCTTGTTATAGGCTCCCTAAGTTTGGCGACAGCCCTTCCTAATTTCTGTTGCCTGAGTTGTGCTAAAAGTTTTTGTGATCTAGTTGCTTAACAGCAATCTTTCTAAACGCATGCATATTATCTAGGTAGTCCCTGATTTTCTGCCTAGCATTCTGCAGTTTTTTCCTCTTCTTGTTCTGTGAGATTTACCCTTTTCTGCAACACTAACATTTGTCAGTCCCTCTAAATAATTTTTGTTACTTCTTAAGCAAAGCTCCCTATTTCCATCGTATTTTTAAACTCCACCTTAATTTTATCCCACTCCCTAACTATATTTTCAGAAGAAATGTCTATCCTAACAGCTCCTGAATAATCTTCTCTACCCATTCCTTAAATACCTCTCTTTCAAACAGAGAAGTGGAAATGAGCCAATGTCTCATTTTTATTTCATTACCCTGTGCTTTTATTTTAGCTATTATTGGTGCATGATCTGAAATAGTTATTGGGTGAGTATCAAGACCTTCACTACAATGTACATGTTCCTGTGAAATGCAAATTCTGTCTAGCCTAGGCCAGTTTTTATATCTTGGGGAATAATATGTAAATTCATTCGAACTCCTATTACTGAATTCACATCCTCTATGCCAAATATTTTCAAACATTTCTTCAAAAATCTACCCTCCTTTGTTACTTTTTCCCTTCTGGGCCCCCCAGACACATCTTCACTGCTGCAAATAAACATTCCAGTCCTCACCTATAAGTAATCTTCCTTGGTGAAAACTGATCATTTCTCCTAGAATTTTCTTAACCCTATTATAGCAGTTTTAGGTGGAATGTAAATACATGCCAGTGTAATCCTCCTCCCTTGCCAGTAGCCACTTAGCACTACAAATCTGCTATTATTTTATCTTCTTCTATCACTATTGGAGTTCCTCTTGCAATTAATATACGTTCTAGGCATTCTTCTGAAAAACCTTTCTTTAACAAATTCATATGTTCATTTCTTTCTAAGCATGTCTCCTATAACATAGCTATTTGCACTATACAGTTTTTAAATTCAAACAAGAAAGAGTAGTGAACTATGTTATCTGTGAGGCCATTTACATTTAAAAAGCATCATTGTGTTAAATAGTACTACCACCTTTTATTTACACCTTTTTTGTTAACTGTCTAGTTCTAGCTTTTGTGTTACATGCATAAACTGTTTGACAGGTTGAACATTTATGCAGTTGTTTCTTGTCATATCCATTTGAGGCTATATCACATCTTATAAAATGTTTTGTTTTATTGAAAGCCCTCAAATAAAAAAAAAAACAAACACACCCTCAATACCCCTTGAAAATTGACTTAATACTAACACACAAAACTATGTACACCTTCAAATATTGACTCAGACGTGAGTTAACCTATATATATAAAAAAAAAAAGGTTATTCATGCTACGACACATAGTGCAGCCTGTGCTTCTACTAAGTACTAATTGGTTTTGCCTCATCTTTATAGCTTTCCCAGATGGAAAACCCTTGAATGTTTTCAGAGAACATTAACTATCTTGGGGAAAGCCCCTGAATGCTTTTAGAGAATATTATCTCCTCGCCAAGTTCTCTTTTCCCAGCTAATCACTCTTCTCCAGACTGTAGCCAGTTTCTTTTTAGATTGTCTCCATGGAGACATGAGAACCAGGCAGACAGTTTCTCTTTACGAGATTGTTTCCATGGAAGGATGAAGACCAGCTGCAGAATTGCTACTGAGCTAACATGAATTTGCCAGAAAAAAACCTCAATGCTTAGTGTTCTTATTAATTTCCTTGCTGTCTCTCAAAGCCTGTTACCAAATCAATCTAAGGTCTTTAAACCAGTCATTCCCCCATGCAATAATGAGAAAAAGCACGTTAATTTTTCTTTTATCATGCTTTTTAACCAGGCTTTTTTTCACATTGCACTGCCTATATTTCTTAAAACTGAACAAGAAAAAGGAAAGAAAATCAGCACCTGTTTACAATCCCTATTACACGTAAAAATAACTGAAAAAAAAACTTTATAGCATGTAAATAAAACCACATGCCACAAAACGGGTACTATTTAAGAAAAACAATCTTCACTTACAGTTAACTTTCTTCCTCCTCTTCCCCTCTCCAAAGCACTATTCCAAACATTAATGACATATGCTTTATAGTCCCCCACAAAGTACAGTTACCATAAATGTAGATGTTCGAGTGTATTCACTGTTGCAATCATCACATTTGGGTTATCTGCTTGCAGTAGCCCTCGGTCGGCCTGATTATCAAAGTCTTGGGTCCTGCATCGGTTGCTGTCTCATCTTCCATGACGTCAGGTAGTCAGGGGGTATAAAGCATGCAGCCAATCCCATTACATCAGTTTTTCTTCCCCAGATGTCAGGTGCCCCCATAATGGGAAGCAATTATATACAAGGTTACACCTCCAACAAAAAAGCAAATACACCAAAAAGCTTTAAGCATAGTAAACAAGAATAGAGGTATAGTCAGTAGAAGTCAGGGGGCTGGAGGGAGGGTAACCAGGACTGCAACAGTGAATACACTTGAACATCTACATTTATGTTAAGTGTACACAGCCGTACTATGTTCTTCATGTTTCACTGTTGCAGTCATCACATTTGGGTAGATTCCCAAAGCTAAGGATGGGAGGAGGTAATTAGATAGCATTAGGACCAGCTATAAGGCCCTGCAAGACTGCAGTGGCAAAGCCAGCTCTGGATTTAGAAAAAATTGGCAGATGGTAATGCCTGGTGAAGGTTTGTACAGAACTCCAGGTAGCAGCTTCTAGGACGTCCTTGGTAGGGACCCTTCTGAGAAAAGCTGTAGAGGTAGATGCAGCCCTGGTTGAATGTGGTCTTATCCCCTGTGGGGTAGGTTTTCCATGGTGCTTATAGCAGAAATGAATGCAATGGCCTATCCACTTAGAAAAGGCTTGGATTGAAATTGCCTTCCCCTCTGCCCCTGCAGCAAATGCAACCAGCAGCTGTTCAGATTTCCTGAGAGGTTTAGTCCTGTAAAATCTAAGTTGTCTGTGCCCGTCCAAGGAGTGCAGTATTTATTCCCCTTTGTTCTGTGGATTAGAAAAGAAGGTTGGCAAATTAATGGACTGATTAAGGGCCACAATGGATAATACCTTGAGCATGAAGGAGGGATTTGTCCTGAAGGACACCCTGTCCGCATGAAAGATGATGAAAGGCTCCACTGCCATGAGGGCCTGTAATTCAGACACCCTTCTTGTTGAAGTGATGACTAGAAGGAAGGTTGTTTTCCAAGAATGGAATTTCAACTCTGCATTTGCAGGTGGCTCAAAGGGAGGTAGAGTGAGATTTTCCAAAACAAAGTTAAAGTCCCAGGCTGCAGTAAGGACTCTCCTGGGTGGTCTTAAGTTTTTGGCCCTTCTGAGGAATTGCTTCAGCAGTGGATGAGAGAAGAGGGCTGGTTCTTTATTGTAATGAGCTGAAATGGCTGAGGCATGAATTTTGATTGAGGAAAAGGAAAGGCTCTTGTGAAGCATCTCAGTTAAGTATTGAAGAATCTGAGGTGAATTGGGCGCTGCTGTGCCCATCCCCTGAGTTTGGCTCCAGGAACAGAATCTTTTCTGTTTTTCAGCATAGGATTTTCTAGTACTAGCCCTCCTTGCCTTCAGAATGACATCCATCACTTGCTTACTGAGGGATGGTAATGGACAGATCAGGTAATTAGGCAGACTGCCAGGTTCAGGGCTTGAAGCTGTGGGTGCAGAATCTGGTCCTTCTGCTGGGACAGCAGGGTAGGGGTTTGAGGCAGGTGCCATGGTGCCAGCAGTGACACACTATGCAAGAGGGGGTACCAGGGTTGGCGTGGCCAGTCTGGTGCAATCAGTATTGTCCTTGGTTTGTCCTGTTTGATCTTTAGTAGTACCTTGGAGAGGAGAGGCAGGGGGGAAAGGCATAAACGGATAGGTTTTTCCAAGTGAAGGGCAGGGCATCCACTTTCCAAGCTTGTTTGTGGGGAGTCCTTGTGCAGAATTTGCCCAATTGGTAGTTCTGGGGGAGGCAAACAGATCTATCTCGGGCTCCCCCATTTGTTTCTCAACATGTTGAATATCTTTGGTTCCAGTTTCCACTCATGTGGGTCCATGAGATTTCTGCTTAGGTCATCTGCCAGTGTATTTAACTTTCCTGGCAGGAATTGAGCCTGTAGGTGCACTTGGTAGCTCAAGGCTGTGTTCCACAGAGCCATGGCTAGTCTGCAGAGAAGGTATGAGTGGGTTCCCCCCTGCTTGTTTATGTACCACATAACAGTGGTGCTGTCCATCTTTACCAATAATTGTCCTGGAAGAATGTGGTCCTTGAAGGCTGTCAGAGCATTCTGTACAGCTAAGATTTATTTTTGATCAATATGCAGGTGCATTTGACTTGGGTTCCATTTGCCCTGAATGCACTGCCCTGCCAAGTGAGCCCCCCATGCATAGTCTGATGCTTCTGTTAGGGTTTAGGCGGCAGGGGGTAGAGTGAATAGCAGTCCTTTGTTTTGGTGGCAGGCCTCTGCCCACCAAAGGAACTCTATCTGTAGACAAGGTATGATAGGAGTCATTGATTCTAAATCCTGAGAATGTTGACACCATAGGCTTTTTAGATACCATTGTAGTTTCCTCATATGTAGTCTTGCATATGGAATTAGTAGAATGCAGGAGGCCATGAACCCCAGGGCTTGCAGTATTTTCCTTGCAGATAGCTGGGTCTTTGTGGCCAGTAGTTTGAAGTACGCTGTCAAATGAACTTGTTTCTCTGGCGTGAGGCAGGCCATCTGGAAAGTTGTATTCAAGCTTGCTTCCAGGAATACAATTTGTTGGCAGGGTACAAGATGTGATTTATTTTTGTTTATGGTGTACGCCAGAGAAGTTAGCAGTTTCTTTACAAATGCCAGATGATTTAATAGTATGTCCTGGCTTACTGCCTGAATTAGACAATCGTCCAGGTATGGGTATATCTGAATATTTCTTTGCCTGCAAAATGCAATGACTGGAGCTAGGCACTTTGCAAATACCCTGGGCACAGTAGATAAGCCAAAGGGCAATGCAGAGAACTGATAGTTCATGTAGCCTGCTCTGAAGTGTAGGTATCTTCTGCAAGATTCCCTTATTGGGATATGCAGGTAGGCTTCCTTTAATTCCAGTGTTGCCAACCAGGCATCTTTGCCTAGCATAGGAAGCAGCTGATGAAGAGTTAGCATCTTGAATTTTGAGATTACCAAAAATTTGTTTAGGATAGACAGGTCCATGATAGGACTCCAGGAATTGTCTTTTCTGGGTATCAGGAAAAGTCTTGAGTAGAAACCTTGCCTCCATTCTTCTTCTGAGACAGGCTGAATAGCCCTGATGCTTAAAAGAGAGATAACTTGCTTTTGAGCCTCTGCCTACTGATTTGGGGGTAGGTCTGCCAACCATTTGGGGTTGGTAAGGAGTGGAAGTGGAATCTGTATCCTTGGGAAACTATATTTAAAACCCATTTGTCCTGGGTAATGAGAGTTCCCAATTTTTTGCATCCAGGGCAATCTTTCCCCCTAAAGGAACAGTCAGTTGAGTAGGGCTTGGAAAGTTTAAAGTTAAGTCATTGAGACAGTTTACCACAGGGGGGAGTCTTACTACTCCCTGCTTGGAAGTGGGAGCCCCCCACTGCTTAGGCCTGTGAGCACCTTGGGACTGAAGCCTGGGTGTTCTGCTGGTTCTGGGTTTGGACTGAGAACAAACCCAGAACCAGTAGAACACCCAGGCTTCAGTCCCAAAGTACTCACAGGCCTAAGCAGTGGGGGGGGGTCCCCACTGCTTAGGCCTGTGAGTACATTGGGACTGAAGTCTGTGTGTTCTACTGGTTCTGGGTTTGGAATGAGAAGGCCTGGAAGAGGCAGGAAAGGACCAATTCTTAGAGGGCTAATGCCTACTAAATCTGGGAGGCTGTACTTGCAGGAAATCTTTAACAGTTTGCATAGATTTTGCTTTTTCCTCCATCATTTTAAGTACTACTTCTGCTTTGTTGCCAAACAGGTGGTCTTGGTTTAAGGGAGCATCCAGTAATTTAGCTTTAACATGATCTGGCAAAGATTGCTCCTTAAAGGAGTACCACACCCACAGACTCAAAAAACATGTTTAAAACATCATGGCATGATGTTTCCTACACTTTAACAGCACTCTGGGATTATTTACAGGATTTTAAATATTTTTATATGTAATTCCAGACTCTGACTACCTGGAGGCTGGCATATTGACGTGGTTTGGATAAATCAGGTTGCCATCTAGTATCCCAGAAATCATTGTTTGGCTCAAAAATGTTACATCATGCAGGCCTCCCTTTGCCTAAAGTTCCTGTCATTTCATAGATGTTGCATGCGTACAAAGTACTGAGTAAAATAGAACAGTGTAAGTAACATTCCCGGCTGCTGGATGACTACTTAAAACAGAAACAGTGCAAATGCCACAGAACACACTCAAAGTGCTGTTTACTGTTGCCTTTTTTTCTAATTTAGTTTAAATGACACTAATTTGTGAGACCATGAATTCCAGTCCATTTACTTCTCCCCTCCCCCGTAACACTTAGCTTCCCCTAGCTGTCAAAGTCCTAAGGGTAATTTGACCTGGTAATTCCATTGTTTGGTAGATCTCAGCAGGGTGCTTGACTCATGTAATTTAATCTTTGCTCTAGCATTTCCTTTGTTAGAGGAGACTTTTTTTTGCTGCACTATAGCATTGCCCTTGCTTGACTGCAATCATATCCAGTAAGGTCTTGCACCAAGGAGCTAAAGAATAAAACATTTATACTATTAACCAGTTTAGATCTTTATTAATTTAAGTGAAAAGGTATCGCTTCATGCCTCCACCTTGTTAAAAATTGAGATTTACATGTGCATAGTGTGTTTGAATGCAGTGTTTGCCTTCATATGTTTTTACTCCACTGGTTGGTTTGCAAAAAAAAAACCTTTTGCAGTGTCCCTGGATTTATCTTTGTACATACAAACCACATTGCTATATTTCTCCTTCCTTTTTCTTGTGTCCAGAAGTCACTTAAAACAAAGTAAATTTTTTATTGATTTTTTTTTTTAAATAAAGGACATCAAGGTTAACTTGCATTGAATCAGATAATGGATGCCACTGCAAAGAATCACTGTTGAAATATTTTTGCATGGACAAACTCCCTTACTAAATCTATTTGCCAGCCTCCAGTTCAATTGGTGCTATCGCTTTAATATACTGGTGTGTTTGCTCATGCCTTCCAAATATCTCCATCATTACATACCAGTTTTGCAGTGTAGTAACCACCCGACATGCCCATACACCTTTAGCCATCAATATGCAGCTACTCCTGTTCATGTGAGTATGTGAATTCATATTCAGACTTAAGGTGTGGAAGCTGCACTGAATAATTCTAGGTGCTTGTTCAGGTTTCACATGGTGCTTGCTTAGAGCTACTCTCATGTTAAGCCACTATGAATATGTTGCACTGCCACCTCTGATACCAGGGTAATGTTTTAATCTTTCTATTCCCGCACTACACACTAGCAGTATCTGGTGCAAATACAACAGAGAAGTATGCAAGCGATACACCACCTAAGCATCATTTGCCTTACAGAATGTACAAGTATGCATACCAAATTTGTGTTTCCAAACATCAGTGTTACTACACTACTACTGAATAAAATGAACAGCACTCAGGCTGGGGGAAGGACAAGGGAGCCATGATATCACAGAATGGGTGGGTCTTATTATTTTAGTTAGAATCAGATGACAGCTGTGGTGATGTCACTTTGGGGGAGGGAACTGATTAAAAAAAAAGTGCCTGCACTGCCTGGCCTCGATGATGTCAGTAATTAGGTGACTCCAGCAAGCTTTATTCAAACGTGAGAGAATCATTTTGTAAGTGAAACCATCACAGTATGAGAAGGTAGGCTTCTGTTACAGAAGTAAGGGGAATTATAAAAATTGTAAATGCTTTATTGTTTTTGCTTTACAGAGGACAATGTAAATAGGGAGGAAAAGGGCCGTGAAGTTGAGGAATACATTAGAGAAACCTGCTGTACTCTAAGCCAAGCATGCCTTCTAAGTACAGACCCAGTGACAGCAGCCCTGCAAGATGCCTCTAATGAATCAAAACCACATTTGCAAAGTGTGTTTTTCAACTTGTTTAGCAGAATGCATTAAATCCTGTAATTATTTTCAGCACAGTCAGGAATCAACATCATTTTCTGTTTAAGCAATCCAGTAATATGCTGCTGATACTTTAACATATGAAACTGACAGTTTAAAGCCCTAATGGCCAAAGTTGCAGAAGTGTATAACTTCTTACCCCATCTATCCAGCGCCCTGGAATCTCTATCAGAGAGGGGAGGATTTTTGGCAGTAGTAGCCTTAATGCTCTTGAGTCCCTGTGAAATGGTCTCAGGATCCTGGAACTTGTGAGAGTCAGGTATCCTGTAATACCTATCAGGTTTTCTGGGAGCAGGAGCTAAAGTATCAGGGGCCAGGCTAGATTCCAAGAAGGCATCTACAATGTCTAGTACAGGAGGGATAGCTAAAGGCCTGTGTTGAGGCAGGAGTAAGAATTCCCTAAGCCTCTTTTTAGAGTCAGAGTAATCCTGGCTTTCCCAGTGGAAATGCTCCCTAAGAGTATGCAAGGTTTCACCAAAAGAGAAATCCTCTGGAGGGGAAGCAGAGGGAATGGAGTCCTCTGCATCAGAATCCTCACAGGTAGATGAGAGCAAATCCTGGTCATCAGAGAAAACAGAAATTTCAGAATCCTGATCAGAAGAATCAGAAGGAAAATCAGTCCTAGGTCTCTTAGAGGGGGAAGGGTGGCTTCCCCTGATTAGAGTAATAAGGCCTTCAGCCATTCTTATCATTTGTTTTTTAGGCATAGGGGCCTGACCATGTGGTCTGGGCGTTGGCTTTCCAGACATGGATTGAGTTTTAGGCCTTGAAGAAGAAGATGGCGTTGGTTTAATATGCAAGTCAGTAGGCCTGAATACACCCTCAGAAGCCGGTGTCTGCACAGCAGCTCCGGACCCATCCAAGGTAGAGACATCCACAGGTTCAACAGTCGAAGCATCTCACGGCATACTGGACTCCGAATGGGTCTCAGTAGAGGCCTGCAAATCTGTAGTAGTGGGTATATCAGGGGCTGCGAATGTGCCTCACTGAGTACCAGTGAACTAGTGACTAGCTTAGGAGAAGCGTCAACAATAGCTTTGGACCTATGCGGTCTGTCTTGGTCTTTATCTTTATGTTTTTTTGGGATGTTAGTAGTCGGGTGGGCTTACCGAAGCCATTTCTGGATAATTGAACTGAGTACCAAAATATTTGGATGCGTAAATGAACCGGCGATGAGTAGTACGAGTTTTGAATAAGGCACAAAACTGACAGTGAAGTACGTTGTGGTCCGGGCCTAAGCCAAGGAATGCAGTACAAATGAAAATCTTTGAGGTACTTGCTTTCCACAAGAAATACAATTGTTAACTTTTACAGACATCGGTTTAGAGCAGGAAAAAGGATCCCCAATGGGGTAACTTAGCGTAGTTGAAGATTTCGGATCTGAAACTCAAAAACGAAAATTTCAGGAGTCGGCCGACCGGCACTTGCGAACTGCTTCTGCTTCGGGCACCGCACGGCAAGAAAGACTGATGTAATGGCATCAGCTGCATGCTTTATACCCCTGACTACCTGACGTCATGGAAGATGAGACAGCAATTGACGCAGGACCCAAGACTTTGATAATCAGGCCGGCTGAGGGCTACTGCAAGCAGATAACCCAAATGTGATGACTGCAACAGGAAACATGAAGAACATCAACAAATTCTGAAAAAGTCCAACATTTCCAGATTTTCTTGTTCTGTCAATTTACAAATATAAATATTGCACTGTAATCCCATATTAAGTCACTGGTTTTATTACTGCTCATCTCAGAAATCTTGTCTCTGCTTCATTTCCAATGTACTCTTGATTCTTCTAGTCAACGCTCGTGATTCCTTCTTTCTCTCCAACATTTTCCGTTGAAAAATTTGAAAAGGTTTCACAGATACAGTCCCTCTATGGTCTTTATTACCAGAAGAACAAGAAGCAGAATCTCCTCCTGTTTCACAGCTTACTTTTTGTTGGACAAACTTTTGTATTTCGTCCTTAGCATGCACTTCATCAAAAACAATTTTATCCTCCAGGGAAGAATACCCTGAAGACAGCTGAGTACAGCAGTTTGAACCTTACACCTATATCTCGACATTCCTTGAATAGCGGAATAAATTTGCTCCTCTTCTGTCTGGTGTACAATGAGTAATCATTCTCCACAAATACTCTGCTGTCTCCCACTTTTAGTACTTTGTCCTTCTGCCACAGTTTTGACAGAATCAACTTCTGCTGGTAGGATTGTATCTTTACTATTAAAGATCTAGGCTGCTTTCTTATAGCCAGGTTTGGAGCATGCACATGATATGCCCTTTCAACTAACAACTCCTGCTATTACTCGGTATTTTATCCTGACTAGATGAGCGACAATAACTATGAGAGTCAATCAATAAGAGGAGGATAGAAAAGATTGGGAAGACAAACTGCAAAGGTAATTTGCAACAGAATAATGGGAGGACATATGTAGGGGCTGCTAAGCATGCAACAAAATGTAGAAGGTTTAGGTTTTTTGCTTGGAAGTGTTTGTGTAGGTATTGTTATACCTTAAGCAGACTTCATAAAATTTTTGCTCAGGTAGATAGCAAATGTTGGAGCTGTGATAGGGAAGAAAGTAGTAACTGGGCACATGCGTTTTAAGAGTGTAATGAGTTAGCATATTTTAAACATTCCCTACAGAATACTCTGTCAGAAATATTGAGTGAGAAAAATGGCTGTAACTACGCATATGATTTTTTGAGCAGGGAGACAAGATCTGAATTGCCTAGCGGGCTGCCAAAAAAGCAATCACTAGAAAATGGAAATCAAAGTCTAAACCAAACGTATTTATGGTACTGAATATTATAAGAAACAGAAGAACTAGAAGAGGGAGTGATCTTTGGAAAAGGAAATCAGAAAATTACTTAGAAATAAATGGAAATCATGAACAATACATGCAGAATAATGTTCAGGAGGAGGGGTGAGGTTTAAAGGAAGGTAGGAACTCAGCAATTTATGTTATGTTGGACTGATGGCAATTACAAACAAACAAAAAAAGAGATGGGCTGTATAATGTGTGAAAATGGAAAAATGTTAATATTGTTTGTTTTCTTTTCAGTTAAGGTTCTCGTCTATGTCATGTGTGATAATTTAATAAATATGTTTAAGAGAAAAAAGCAACCCAGGCCTGTAGAGCTGGTATGAATGAATTCCCTTGAGGTTTTCTGGCTCCCAGATATCCCTCAGAATCTGCACTACATAAATAAATCAGTGACAAAAGTAACTTGATACTGATATGTCTGCTGTTCCAGTTCTATGAACTCCATTTGCTTTGGACTTTTAGGGCCATGTGTGAGCTCTCCAGGTTGTCTATCATATCTGCTGCCAGAGTTTGGTTTCTATATGGGGAGATCAAAGGGCATCACTGGACTGCTCAACATCTGGTTTGCTCACAAACCAGATTCTTTATAGATAGCAGGGATAACTGGCAATTCCTGTTTCAGCAGATGCAGAAATTGCTGACACAAAGTCCTTAAATAGGAATGGATTTTTTCATGTCAATTTTGGCCAGGGAAAATATGAGTATGGAGTCAGACATGCACTCTATGGTTTTTAGCATTTCTACAACCATCATACAAGGCCTTGCTGTCTTTTTTTTTCAAAGGGGAGCTTGAAAGGCTAGTCTCCACTAAAGAAAAAATAATCCACTCTGTTTGGTATCCAACACTGTCTAGAGAAAGGTCTTCTAATACTACTCAAGCAAAACTGCACTGCCAACTCTTGGTTCAGTTTTTAGGAGACTGTAGAAATGACCAGACTGGACAGGCAGAATGTGTTGTATCACAGAGCTGTGGTCAGTTTTCCTGGGAGGCAATGCCAGGCAGAGCTAGACATGGATGCCTTTGATCCGCAGACAAAAACTGGAATGAAGCATTTGGTTAATACCCTGGGGAGAACCAGGGAGCCCAAAGGACAAGAAAGTGAACTTAAAAAACAGATTTCTAGATAGGAAATTGATGAATCTCCTGTGACAGTTAAGTGTCCTTCATGTTCAGAGTGACAATAAGAGTTAGTCACAACTGCAGGGAACAGACTCTTCAAGGACAGCACCTTGAACTTTTATAATCAGGAATTTAACTTTGGAAATCTAGTACATGTCACCAAGATCCATCCTTCCTGAGAACCAGAATGGTCTGGGATACAACCTTCTGCATAAGAATAACATGAAAGATACTGGATGGCTGCTCACACAGACTCACACTTGACAGGCTACGTAACATAGTATTTTACATATGTACGTACATAGCTCGGTTGCTCAATGCCACTGCAGGCCAAATTTGTGACAGTGGTGTAGTGGCCTGATGCAGACTCAGTGGGCATAATGTGGGCATCTGCAATTAAAATCCCCAATCAAGTCTACCTAGCAACCCATACAAGAAAAATTATTTAAATTTCCAGAATGTTGGCTAAGAGTATCTGTATTGCAGGGCTTTTGCTGTACAGCGAGTATACTCAGCGTAACAGAACCCACAGAATATATATACACACAGCAATACAGGCACCTGGAGTGTACAGTGCCATGTCAATATAAAAAGCATGTGTTTCACTCAGTCGATGTGCAGGTAGTAAATGACAGTAAATGTACATTCAGTGTGAATGCTAAAATCTAGGCAGTTCCATTGACACCACTATCTAGTTGGAGTGTGCACCACAGCATATCAAAGTACAATACAGCACACACTAACAAATCTACCTCATCACTGGGTGTATTTGCCCATCTAAAAATGTGCTGTTTTTTGCATGAACATCTCTTATTATGCACTGCAGTAAGATTGGCAGAAGGCATGCAACACAGTCCTGGTAATTTGCATGCTGCAAATTTTGATAGTGACACACTGGTCATGGTTACAGTAAACTTAAGTTGGACTAATCACACGATGAAAACATGTTTTTTTACCTTAATGCCAGAGAGTCATGATTCACACCAGTGAAAATTGTTTAGACTTCTCAACAGATACAGGATACATAAATACTTAAGTCAGGTATCTGCAGACAATGTGTATTGGCATGCACAGCTCATGATGAAGGATCCTTATATGTAAGCACATTTCTAAAAGCTTGTGTTCTGCCCTACAGAACGCTCCACAGTGCAACAACCAACCTATCAGCAGCAGCACACTGTCATCCCCACGTAAACAAACCAATACAGAACAACAGTGACAAAACATAGCTACACTGACACACTGTACACTACAGTACTTTATTGTGTAAGGTTCAGACAAGGAAGGTATTATTCACTGCCCTACAAACTGTACTAGCCTTGGTCAGACAAACAGCTTTAGTGCTAACCACCACAAGTCTATGGACACCATCCTTGCAGCCCAATGACAAACCTCCTCTTTATGGTGACACAAAGGTGAATCATGCATGAGCAGTTGTGCTGAAGAATCTGAAAATGTACTTCTACCAATGTTGCTGATCTCTGGGCTATGCTCACACATCAAGTAAGGTGCTATTATTCATACATTTCATCTCCACACTTGTAAGTGGCCTATGAATGTTTGTTTCCCTATATACCTACATGCAAATGCACATGTGCATACACACACAAGTACCTTTTATAACTACAATATTTAGACATGTATAATAACAAAAGTGGTACACAGACAGTACCTGGAATGCAAAGTACATGCTGGGTGGTCCTGGACCTATAGCAAATATACACATCTCACTGTGTGTGACAGACCGTAGCTCTGCCTATGTGGAGTTGGAGGCAGTGTGTGTTGTCTATGATATACATGTTGGTTGCCCCATTACAAAATATCAACCACTGCACTGCACAGTTGCCAATTCATAATGAGCATTGTGGAATGCATCACTACAAGTTTGAACTGATATGACACATTTTTAATACATTTTTTTATAAATCTGATACTGGTGGTGATTAAATTTGTTGGTAGGTTTTCACTCACATTGAAAAAGTTTGGTGTCACTAGACAAAGCACTTACAATTTCTGTATTCTTTGTGACATTGCTTTTAGGATTTAACATTTTACACATACAGAGCTTACCTGTTAGATTATGTTCACAGTTTCTTAACTTGCTAAGTGTATGTAAAATTTTTTAAAACTGCAAATAATCCACCATCTTTTATACACAGTTTACCTGGTGGACTATGTTAACAGTTTCTGAATTTGCTAAGTGTGTGCATTCCTTTTTAAAAACTGCAAACAGTATATTTTATCTTTTAAATTTCCATTTCTTTAGATGTAGTGTACTGTCAAGTACTATTTATCATTCATTAAGTAGAGCTTAAGTTTTGCATTTTTACACAGTGACTTTAAATTTGGAGGCAATTGGTTAATTGAGGAAATAAAGGATCTATAAAAAACAAACTTTGTAATCATGTTTCTGAAGACGTCACAAGTACTAGGGACGAAAGCACGTGACCTGGCTTATGTTTTTACTATTGGTGTTTCTCCAAATAAATGTGTGGTACCTAGAACAAGATTTGTAAGTTGGATTTTTGCCCATTTGCCAAGATTTGTGACTATTTTTGCACTTTTTTTTTTTAACTGGATTTGGGCCTGTCTGCTAAGACTAACAACTCCCTTCTGATCCTGGGGCTGTGTCACTATGTGAGGCTGTTTGCTTTGCTGATATTTTTATGCTTCATGTTTCCACACTGTCTTCCTGTTGACATATATTTAGTTTTATTGACCAGGACAGTTCAATTGGGCAAGAAAAGGCGCGTTTCAGAATTCGCCAAGAGAGAAAAGCTGAGGGGGTGTGGGGACTTGCCTACCCATAATAGGGAATGTAGGAGGGATTGCACTACAAAAAAAACTTTGAAGGAGAACAGCAATGTTCAGTGTTTACTGTTCTGTATTTTTTTTGGTTTAGGGGCTTTAAGTTAGGGTATGTCATATTTCTAGGGTTTCCTAAAATATAAAACCCTAGAAATACACTACAGTTAACATGACTAAACATTTTTACAATTTCAACCAGAGAAAAAACCAGTCAAAATCACCAAAAGCATTTGATAGAAAAAGGAAAATTCATCTTTTGGTTTAAATGTCAACAACATTGAACATTACTTCTATAGAAATGTGGTGAACTGAACTGCCAAAACCATTGTAATGACTACATTTAAAAACCAAAACGGAAAAAAGTAATTCAAAAAGGAAAAATTATGATCAGTATGTGAAGCAGAAAAAGCAGAAACACAGCAAGTCACCATTATAACACCAGGCAACCAAAACAACAATTATACAATAACCGCTCATTGCCAAACACATGCACACTGACTGGACAGACCAATAAGTGTACCCATTGTAAATCGAGCATATACCAATAGAAAAAAGTCTGGCTGCTGAAATACCTTTGAGCGGACAGACTTTTCTATTGGCATATGCTTACAGGACAGAGCAAAATACAAGAAAAATCAGACACATTAACGCAACTCTAAAGAAACAGAAACATACCTGATTTTCCCTATATTTCTGTGCTGCCCCTCCTAAAATCTCAACAGACTCTCATACCTCTCAGTTGTCCATTTTTTGCAGAATATAAAGCATTTTTGCTTCAGTTTTGGTCTGTCCCTCATAAAAAATTTATTTTTCTGGCAAGCCACTGAGGACTGAAATCATTAAATAAGTTTAAAAGAACAATATTTAAAATCTGTCCTTGTTTTTGGACCTTTGTCATGCCATTATTTTGGACTTTGTCCAGAGTTCTTGCATTAACAGTACGAAGGGCCAGAAATAAACAAATAAATAAATAAATAAATTAAAAAAAAATGAATACAGCAACAGAAATTTACATTTCTCTGTCACTTCTTCTGCACTGCACTGATATACTGTGAAGCGTTGGAACCCAAGTCACATACACATGCTCAGTAAACTGGTAAACAAGGGATAATGTGGAGGAAACACTACAGCACCCTTATACAATGACATTATTTAATTTACTTTAAACTGTTAGCTTTATTTAACACTCCAATACCCGATTGTGTTACAGGATTGAAATATCTGCTATTATGCAGCATTCGAGCAATTGCAAGAAAAGTTATAATAAGAAACAAAGGATGAATTTACTCCCTCCTTCAAATAATTTTTGAACATTGCAACTGAAGTTTGTCAACTGGAACTTACTACTATTAAGTCCGGGTCTACCAGAATCACCAAGTGCAATTCATGGAAAAGTGTAAAAGAACTATTAAACTACCAAATAATTAATACTCACGGGACATTGTTAAATCATTGAAACCTTTAGAATGTTTTTATTTAGTAGACACTATTGTAAATAGTTCTTTGTTCTGTTTTTGAAATGGTTGCATTATTTATTTTTCTTTCTAGTTTGTCAAATATGTCTTTAATACTAAATGTTATTTTTTTTCCTTTAAAATTTAATAAAAAAATTAAAGAAAGGTAAACAATTTCTTAAATAATTTCATTGCATAATAACAATAATCCAGTCCTGTGTAAAGGTATGCCAGCCATGGGTAAATACTGATATACTCAAACACAGTCAGATTATTGCTTTAATAATCTATAGTTACTATATTAAAGTTTAAAAACCTGTTCAAAAAGGTGGACATTTTTATGATGGCCTATGTTTAATGATAAGGCTGATAAAGTGAAAAAAAAATTATTCTGAAACAAAGCCAGTAAGAGCATCTTCTTGAAAGCTTGCTGTGACTTTGAATATTTTTATAAGTAGCTGTATACATCTGTATTCTACTAAATTGCTATCAATGCTTCGGTTTGCTTTATGCTCGCTGTATTTTGCACCTTTCGTCTCATCTCTTTATAATTATAATTGTACAGGTCTACTGTAAATTGTTACTTTGCCTAGGGAGAGATTGAAATGGATCAGCTGTGATCAGTGCTCTTCCCTGGGTAACAAATTCAATTAACTGGATCTAGTTTGTTTAATACACATTGCTTATGCAATCAATTACAGATCAGTGAGTAAATACCATTACTTATCACTGTAGATGGAAAATGTATTTTGCCATCTGGGGTGCCTACTGAGGGGCTTTAATATCCATCCAGTTGCTGTGACAACAGTGCACTGACATCATCTGAATGGGTGGTTCTGGTTAAAAATCACACAGGTTGTAGTGAAATGGGAAAGGGTATCGTATATATAGTCACTGACTTTAGCAAGACCATGCAACTGGAGGTGGTGGTGGTAAATAAGTTTCTTCTTACTTTAAAGGTTGTCTGATTTCAGACTGACTAAATTTAGAAATGCAGAGGCTGCTGCTCCTCACAGTGGGGATGGGGGTGAACTCTCACCCCCCCAAAAGTAATACTGTTACAGATGACTTTATATACGACATGTGTTACTGACATTAACAGTTTCAATGATTTCTGATGAAATGTTCAACACTGCAAAGCTTAATCATAAGGAAGAGCCAGGGACTTTAATAGTAAGCAACAGTAATAATATAAGCAACAGAAGAAAGATACTCCCTGGGAAAAGACCCTATATAACAGTCCTCTTAGTCACTAGAATTAGGATTTAAATTATGAACGGAGTTGGTGAACTGGTCAAAGGACCCTTTTTCAGGCACATGACAGGTCAAAAGACAACAGTAAATGCAATACAAACATGCACTTTTTTTTCCCCCAAACAAGTTGCATGCTTTTGGGATATGGGAGAAGACAAGTAACCAAGAAAATGCAGACACAAGGAGGAATATGCAAATTCCACACAGGCAGTGGCTGAAGTCAGGACTGATGCCACCCCCCCACCCCAGCCCACCAAAACCCTGGAGCTGTGAGGCACAGACTAACTACTGAGACACCATCCTTTTCCAATCAGTGCTAATGCTGCAGACAGTCCAGACTTGTAAACTTTTCTTTCCCAAATCTAGCAGGGCATGGTTAGACCTAGCTCTCGTGCTCTGGTACCCTTATTCAAACACAGATATATTAGACTCATGTTTGTTGACATACTCATTCGGGCAAACAGAAATCATACTTTCAAAAGTTTGACACTTCAGTAAGGCACACACAAACTTCACTCTAGTGTTTTCCAACCCAGGCAGTTAAACATCTTCCATCCAACCTATGCAGTTTCAACAAGCTACACTTCCTCCTATGCAATTTAATCACTATGGGAACTAAATTGGTTTGAACACTCCAACCAGCTAACACATAACCAACTATCTACTATACATAACTTAATTTATAAACCTACTGCTTGCCACGGCCTGGGTAAACTTGTCATGCACTACATACCAAGCAGATCACTCAGATCAGAAAACAAAAACCTGATAGAAATCTCCAAACCTTCTAATCTACCAGGTCAGTGTCTTTATTCTTGCTCTGTTTCTAAACTATGGAATTCTTTCCCATCAACCACCAGATCAACCCCCAGCCTGCTACTCTTTAAAGCCTATATAAAATCGCACCTAAATAAGTCTTGGTTCTGCACATGCTTAACTCCAGGTTAATCCCCCTCTACCTCTGCTTCCTCTGCTCCACCTTCCTTGTTCTCTGCAGTGTCTCTTACCCCCCCCCCCCGTAGATCTATGAGACGTCACCAAGATTTCTCCCCCCAACCTTACACTGCATTCTTGTTTGTCTCTCTAAACCCCTCTAAATGTATAACTTTGCAAAACGTCTATGCTATTTTTTCCCTTCATAAGTAAAGCTAGTTATATAATCAACTGTAAACCTATTCTCATGTTAACAAGATGTTGAGGACATCAACTATTATCTTCTTAAGTAATCTACTGTAACTACATTGTAATATTTTAGAAGTTAAAATGTATACTTAAAAAGTCAAATTTTAAGCAAAACTCTAAGCAACTAGCCATTTTTCAACTCTAATCTACTTATAATGTATTGTATAAAGTCTTAACTAACATTATTTGTTGTACATATTGTATTCTATCTGTGTATGTACCTAAATGCATTGTTTTCAAGTCTTAACTAACATTGTTGTAAAAATTACAATCTGTCTGTGTATGTACCTAAATTTCTCCTCAGGCCTCCGCTAAAAACGGGTTGTGTGACCCAGTTGGACTATCCTGGTTAACAAATGTCAAATAAATAAATATAAATATTTACTGCAATGGGGATATAAATAATCCTAATATAAAGAGGGGAAAACAGGCTACACAAACAATTACTGAAAAACTGAGATGAAGTGTGGAACAGTAACTTGAACGTTCAACTCCTATTAGCAGCAAGTCTTCAACAAAGCAAATAAAGGAAAACATAATAGCTCCTCTGGAAAATGTGTAGAACAGACACATGGTGAATCACTCAAAAACTCAAAATCACAATGTGAACAGTAAGATGATGACTGGGGTAGTGGTTTCTTTGCGATCACCAAACACTAGCCTTATCAAACAGCAAATCTACAAGACTTCAGACATTAAGTACATTACACTTGCTAAAAAAGTTCTAATCTTTCTGATGGTCTATTTCTTAAAAATTATTAAAATTTACAATTAATTTCTTATTTGTTGCATAGCTAACAGTGGTGCAAATTAAAACAATCCTTTCACAACTTCAAGCCACAGAAAAACTACACCATTTAAACGTGAAGGAAGACACAACAAAAAGAAGCAAATACACTTTACTACAAACTTTTGCAGGTCCCCTCAAAATAAACATTGCAACAGGCAACAAAAATTCTGCTTCTCACTGATTTATTTTCTGTATTTTTACAGAACATACCATGATCCCACCCCAGCGAGGGCTATGGAAAGCATTGGTCTTTATTGGAACTCCAGTGCCATCTTGAATGTACAGGGGTGTATGGGTGTATTCAGGAACATACAGCAAAAAGTTTAAAACAGGGTACAACGAAGCAGCATTAGAACCTAAACAAGGTAAAAAAAGAGTTAAGAAAGGGGCACATACAGTTAAAATACTTTTACCTGTAAGTAAACCTTAGCAGTACAATATGCAAAAGAAAAAGTGCAACATCCTAAAGTAATGCTAGAAAAGCTTACTGAGTAGCATTTCAAACGGCTATGGTCCACTATTTCACACAACTGCAAACTCTTAATGAACAGCACTGAGGTCTGCTGTCACTACTCAATCTTTCAAACAGGAATTTTAGGCTCTCCCAAGACACTGTTCTGAGGGACTAAAAGACAGAACTGCAGTGCAATAAACATTCTGGTACTTTACTTATTAGCTCTTATTACAGCTTCACACTTTACTACAGGAATCTCCTGGTTACAGGTCTCAATGGAATTTTAACTGGATAAAGTCTGCACATCTCAAATAATGAATGCACTAAAACTGAAATGGGACTATAAACATGTACTGCAATAATTGCTGAATGTTTTATAGACGCATATAAGATTACTCTGCTGCATATACTATATACTGTACATACCATGGTGGTTACCTATTAAATTGTGTTATACTGTGCATGCTTAATCTTAATTCATGCTCTTTGCCTGTGAAAAATGTATGTAATAAGAGATTTTCACCATGTGCCTCTAAAAGAATGGGCTCTGCCCAGTCAGATATTCCAGGTAATCAAAGGCAAATAAATAAAATGTACCTAATATACTGTGCAACATAGTATTACTACACACACAACCTCCAAAGAGATTCAAATCAAATATTTAAGTGAGAGAGTATGAAGATTCTGGTGTATGAAGGTTCCTGAAAGAAGAATCATGAGGTGCACACTGAGGTAGAATTCATGATTTGTCCACTGCCTTCCACATCAGCAGGGAGAACCAATGTTGCTATGTAGTATGAGAAGCATTCTTGACCCTTACTTTATTACCCTAGAGTGCAGGAGATGGGTGGGCAAGTATAAAGAAAGACCAGTTCAGTTGAAGAAGGTGTTCACTGTCCAAGCTTCTCTGCATGACATCGAAGCACATGTTCCTCTACTGTCTGTTCAGAGAAGCAAAGAGGTTTATTTCTGGTACATCACACCTATGACGTAGTCCAGAGATGGGTCCTTGGTCAAAATTAAATTGTTAGGGTCTGCAGCTGTCCTGCTCAAATGATCTGCCAATGCATTCTGCTGGAACAAAAAGACGGAAGCCCTGATGGTCATGTCTGCTTCTAGTGTTATATGATGTGCCCCCAATACCAGCCTAGTGCACCCCCCTTGTTTATGCAACACATCACCACAGTTTTGCTGTGATGAGGTGGAGGACTCTTGGTCTTCAGAATGACTTGAAGGATTTCAGAAACAAAATGAATGCCACCATCTCCTTGGTGTTGGTGCGTCTCTTTAGCTGGCTGCTGTTCTTATTGCCCTGAACTCTCAAACTGGATGAATGGGCTCTTCAGGCCATGTCTAACGCATCAGTGGTCAGGGTCTGGGCCTAAGGGCCCCTCTGAAAGGAACATCCAGACTGACCTGCACCTAGTGATGCTCCCAAGAAATCTCTTTACCTTACACAACAGAGCCTCTCCAGGGATCAAGTGTAGTTATGCTAAACACTTCCGAGATACAGTTGTTGCTTCCTTATTGTACAGTTTTGCTACGGACGACAAATGCTTTGTATCCTAGGATCATCAAGAAAGTACAGTTGCGTACACTTACCATAAATGTAGATGTTCGAGTGTATTCACTGCTGCATTCATCACATTTGCGTTATCCCTGCCAGAGTACCTTTCAGCCAGCCTGAATACCATAAGTATAGTATTTCTGTGTCGGTTGCTGTTGCTTCAGGACTGACGTCAGGTCATCAGTAGTATAAAGTAAGGCAGGCAACACCATTAGATCAGTTTTTCTTGCCCTAACCTGTCAGGAGACCCCAAGTAGGAGCCAGGTTCTGGTAGAAGAACCCCACCAGTAGAAAGTAAACACCAATATGTCCCTTGTAAGGAAAGAGAAGAAAAAAGGGGGATGGAGGGAGGGAAACCAGGACTGCAACAGTGAATAACTCTAACATCTACATTTATGGTAAGTGTACACAACTGTACTATGATGTTTATCGTGCATACAGCTGCAGTCATAACTTTTAGTTATGTACTTACCATAACTTTAGATGTTTGGGATCCATCTCGCCTACATTCTGTACTGATGGGCTCGGACCTGATCCCTCGGCTCCAACTCGGCACGCTATGCTATAGAGCGAAGCCTCTTATTGGCTGAGCTATTCTCTATCTCAGGATGCACCACCACTAATCCCCCAGATCTTGTTTGTCCGCATTCATGCACACATACATAACTTGTTTATATAACATTGCCAGATGTTTCAAGATGAAACAATAGGATTCGGACCGTCCGATCTCTTCTGATCTCCAAGGAAGGGGGAAGGAGGGTGGGTTATTGGGAATGTAGGCGAGATGGATCCCAAACATCTAAAGTTATGGTAAGTACATAACTAAAAGATGTTATGTGATCCTATCTCGCCTACATTCTGTACTGATGGGACAGCGTCCCTAGCACCTAAATCCTGGGTGGCTCACTGGAAAACACTCCTGAGCACTGTGGAACCAAATGAAGCTCGCCCCCGAGATGCCACATCCAATTTGTAGTGGGAAATGAAGGTGTGCGGGGAAGACCACGTAGCCGCAGCACAAATGTCATTAATGGCAAGCTTAGAATGGAATGCTATTGAAGTAGCCATAGCCCTTGTAGAATGAGCTTTGACAGAGGTCGTAAGCTCTTTATTAGAAGAGGAATAAGATTGACTAATACAGTCCCTGATCCATTTGGCAATAGTGACCTTTGTGACGGCTTTGCCCAATTTATTATCCGAAAAGGACACAAACAATTGATCTGTTTCCCTTGTTTGTTTGGTCCTATCTAAATAGAAACGCAATTGCCTGTGGACATCTAATGTATGGAATATGTATTCCGCTTTGTTTGAGTACTTTGGAAAGAAAACTGGAAGTTCTAATGACTGTTGTAGACAAAAACTAGAACAAACTTTAGGGACAAAGGATGGATTTGGCCTTAGAGATACTCTATCTTTGTGAAAAAACAGGTACGGAGGTTTTACAGACAAAGCTTGAAGCTCTGAAACCCTTCTGGCAGAAGTAATCGCGACCAGAAAGGCAGTTTTCCATGATAGAAATTTCAAATCACATGTTGCTGCCAGTTCGAAGGGGGAGGAAGTTAAGGCACGTAACACCACATCGAGATCCCATGGAGAAGCAGGATGAGAAATCGGAGGTCGTAAAAGCGCCGCACCTTTCATGAAGGTCTTACACAATCTGTTGCTCATTAAAGGTGGATTTATAGATTCATGAAAATTGGAAATAGCTGCCAATTGAACCTTGATGGTAGAGACTGAAGAACCTTGATTGAATAGGGAAGTTAGAAATTTCAGGACTTCCGATACAGGAACAGTGATGGGATCCAGACCCCGGAGTTGAGCCCAAATAGCAAATCTCTTCCATTTGCTAGAATACAATTTCTTAGTGGCAGACTTGTGGGCCGAAGATAAGATATGTATGACTTCCGGGTCTAAGGAATGATTCCTGACTATAGTCGGAAGAGGAGGAGCCAAGCTGTTAATTTCAAGGTGTGGAGGGACTGGTGGAGTAGTCCCGACTGATGAACTAATAGGTCTGGGATCTGATCCAGGAACCATGGACCATCCAGTGCATATTTCCAAAGATAGGGGAACCATACCTGACGAGGCCAGTAAGGAGCAACTAAGATCATTTTGCTCCCCAAGTGAGACGCCTTTTGGATCACTCTGGGAAGAAGGGGAACTGGGGGAAAGGTGTATAGCAAGCAGGTGGGCCAAGGATGGGCTAGTGCATCCATAGGGCTCTCCCCCGGAGCCGGAGTGAGGGAGAAGAACTTTTTGCACTTTGCATTCAGCGGAGAAGAACTTTTTGCACTTCGCATTCAGCGGAGTTGCGAAGAGGTCGCAACAAGGAATTCCCCATTTGCTGAAAATCTGAGTTGCAACCGTATTGTTCAGAGACCACTCGTGAGGATAGAGGATAGTTCTGCTCAGTCTGTCGGCTATCACATTGGACTTGCCAGGGATATGAGTCGCCACTAGAAATAGTTTGGTCGACGCTGCCCATTCCCAGACTCTCATGGCCTCTCTGCAAAGGGGGTAGGATCTGGTCCCTCCCTGCTTGTTCAGGTACCAGACTACTGACATGTTGTCGGAGTGAATGGCAATTACGCCCTGAGGGAGGTAATCGTGAAGGGCTTGTAGGGACAGAAACACTGCCCTCATTTCTAAAATGTTGATATGAAGATGGCTCTCTTCCGAATGCCATTTGCCTTGGACTGACCTGCCCAGGGAATGCCCCCCCACCCCATCTGGGAGGCGTCCATAGTCAAAGTGGCCACAGGAGGAGGTGGAACAAAGGGTCGTCCCTGATCCAGATTGGAGGGCACCAGCCACCAGCGAAGGTCCCGTTTGCAGGTTTCCGTGATCCATATGAGGTGACTGAGAGGGAGATCCTGAAAGGACCACTGTGTTGAAAGAAGCCATTGGAGAATTCTCATGTGCAACCTTGCTAGGGGAACTAGAAGAACCGTGGCGGACATAGATCCCAATAGCTGCAGGACCATTCTGGCTGGGGCTTTGGATCTGAGAAGTAAGGCTCGAACTTGTGCCTGTATGGTTTGTATCCTTTCTGTAGGAAGATAGACCCGCATTCGGTTTGAGTCTATCTCTACTCCGATGAATCTTATGCGTTGAGATGGCAGCAACACAGACTTTGGCCAATTGAAGGTGATTCCAAGGGAAGTGCCCAGTGATATTGTGGCTTGTAGGCTCTGCAATAGTAGATGCTTGGAGGTGGCAGTTAGGAGCCAGTCGTCTAGATACAGAAACACCTGGAATCCTAGACTTCTCAGGTGAGCAGTCATGACCGCCAAACATTTGGTGAACACCCTGGGGGCTGTGGTGAGACCAAAGGGCAGCGCGCGGAACTGAAAATGACTGTCTCCTAGGCTGAAGCGCAGATGTCTCCTGGACGCCTGATGTACCATGATGTGGTAATAAGTGTCCTTGAGATCTATGGAGCACATCCAAACACCTTTCTCCAGCAGTGGGAGAATGGATTGTAGGGTGACCATTCGGAACTTGGACTTTTTGACTGAACGATTTAGAATGCTGAGATCCAAAATGGGCCTCAAGTCCCCAGTCTTTTTTGGCACCAAAAAGAATCTTGAGTAAGTCCCTAATCCGATCTGGTCTGCGGGGACCGGTTGGATGACTCCTTTTTGAAGCAGCTTTGAGACTTCTAAGGCTGCAATTTCCCGTTGACTGGGTGGCGGGTCCGGGATTTTTTTGGACGGAGGTGGGGAGTGAGAAAAGGGAATGGCGTAACCTCCGGCGATAATTCGAAGCACCCATTGGTCCTGAGTAATACTTTCCCAGGCTTTTAGGTGCCTCGAAAAACGACCCCCGACTGGCTCCGGAGCTGCACAGTCGGGCAATCCGTCAGTGATTGTGAAAGGCTGAAGAGCCACTAAAGGACTCGCGGTCTCCAGTGTTGCGGGGGCCTCTGCCGCCTCTGGGACGGCGTCTTCCAGAAGAATTTCCCCCTCCTCTGCCTCTAGAAGGGGGATCGTCCTGCTGTGAGGGATAAGACTTCTGAGATCTACGGAACCACATTTTCCCTCTTCTTTTAGCCTTGGGATAAGGCCGGAAGGGAGTGGAAAATCGTGCCCCTACGGCAGTCAAAGTCTTACCTTCTTGCTCGCAGCGGGTCAATGTGTCCTTTACCTTGGGTCCAAACAAAGAGGACCCATCAAAGGGGGCGTCGGCAAAGGAAGACTTGAAGGCTTCCGCAAAATGACACAGGCGGAGCCAGGCTTGCCTCCATAGAGCAATACCTGTACCCGCCACTCTACTCGCCCCCTCGGCCGCATAAGAAATGAGCCTCATGGACGAGTTTGATATGGATGACAGCGTAGCCAACTGAGAGCCAACCGTCTGGGCCAGCCGCTCAGGTAGGTTACCCAAGAGGGTATCTGAAAGCTCCTTGATCAGATCCCTCTGAAACCTGGTGAAGTGCGTTAAATAGTTCAGGGATCTTAAGGTAAAGGCCGCTGAACTGAGGATGCGCTTACCATACCGATCCATGCTCCTAGACTCCTTATTAGGAGGATGGATGGACGTCGAAGCCTCTGCTACATCTTGTTGGGTAGCAGATGCCACCACCAAGGCATCTACAGCCACACCTTTCGTCAAAAACTCCTTCTCTGGGGGTGCTGACAGGAACTTATTTGGGCGAGCAGGTTCCACAGAGTCTGGGTGTTCCCACGCCCTTCGACAGATCAAATCTAGGAGCTCGTCGAAGGGCGGAGACACCCAGGAGGCAGAGGGCTGAGCCCCGAAGGCCTTAAGGAACACCGACTCGTCAGCAGAAGGGGGTTTGGAATGCCAGCCGCCTCGTTGTTTGAGGGCTTCCAGGATGTCTGCAAAGGAGACATCTCCATCGGCTCCAAAGGACTGGGGGACCCGCTCTGAATCGACTCGACCAATATCGGTTCTGAGGGAGATCCCAAAACAATTTCCCTCGGTGCCGAGGAGGGCTTCGGCGCCGAAGGGGAAGAGTCTGAGCCGGCAACCCTCATCGGCTCCAAAATCAGTGGAGCCGATGAAGGTGACCTGCCTCTTGACGCCCCAGTCCTCGGCTCCGAAACCAGAGGAGTCCAGACTGGAGGCATCGAGGCAGACCGTTCCGCCCTCGGCTCCAAAGTCCGTGGAGCTGATGGAGAAGCCTGCCTAGGTTTCTTAGCAGTCGGTTCCGACGGGCTGGTCGGAGCCGACGCTTTCTTCTTCTTGGTAGGAGAGGATGAGGAAGATAAGGCCTCCTCGAAGGAGGGTTTAATCAGCCCTTTCAGTATTAATTTATTCTTCCTCTCTTGGAGGACTCTAGATGAAAAGGCGTGACACACGCTACAGGACTCCTGTAGGTGCTTGGCGCCTAAACAAACGCACGAGGAGTGGTCATCGGTTATAGACATCTTATAACCGCACCTCGTGCACTTTTTGAACCCTGAGGGTCTATGTTCTTTTGACATAATGCCTATCAAAAAACACGAAAAACAGTTGAAAGAAGCACTATCTTGTCAGAACAAATATTTTACCACAATACAAAAAATTTAACTAACTTTTTTTTTTTTTTTAACAATACAATACAATGTCAGAAAACACTAAAAAGGAGGGCCAAGACCCTCTAACTTAAACAGGTACTTTACCTCCTTGAAAAAATAGAGAAACTAGCTGAAGAATAGGGGAAGGCCCCTCTAACTTAAACGGGAAACCTTCCCTTAAACAAACACACAATTTACCACAAAAAAGTACCAAAAGACACTCGTACAACAACAATAGCTGTTAAAACAGCTTTTGGGTAAGAATAAGGAATTTCCTGACAGGAAAACTTTAGAAAAAAACAGTACTTAGCTCAGCCAAGTTTGAGACCACGTCCTAGCTTGTAAGCGGCAAACGAGATCTGGGGGATTAGTGGTGGTGCATCCTGGGATAGAGAATAGCTCAGCCAATAAGAGGCTTCGCTCTATAGCATAGCGTGCCGAGTCAGAGCCGAGGGATCGGCTCCGAGCCCATCAGTACAGAATGTAGGCGAGATAGGATCACATAACATCGGATGGGTTATCCTGCCGTCAGGCGGGTCCTCGGTCGGCCGAATTCCAAAGTCTAGGTCCGGCGTCGGTTGTCTTCGCTTCTTCCCTGACGTCAGTATGGCAGGGGTATAAAAAAGCCAGCCGACGCCATCTTCTTCAGTCTTTCTTGCCACGCAGTGCCCGAAGCAGAAGCAGTTCGCAAGTGCCGGTCGGCCAGCTCCTGAGATTTACGAAAATATTTCAGCCGAAGTCTTCTTGAAAGCTAAGTACCCCGTTGGGGAAACTTTTCATGCCTCAGACAGTTAATAATTGCATTTCATGTGGGAAGCAAATACCGCATAAGGATTTCCATTCTTTCTGTATTCCTTGCTTAGGCCCAGACCACGACGTCTCGGCCTGCCGTTTTTGTGCTAGATTCAACAAACGCACTATTAAGTGTTGGGCGGAGTTCGCCCACCACTATTTTGGTAAAAAATGTAATTACATTATGTCGTCGGAAACTCCGACTCCAGTTTTGAGTAAAAGACGCAAAGATAAGGACCGACATACGAGGTCCGCGACTTCTACCGACACCACGCTAAAGCCAACTACCGGTGCTCCGGTTCTCAGCAAGGCGCCTACGCAGCCTCTGAGTACCGATGACACTTCATTACCGGTGTCTTCTGTACCAGAGGTCGCAGGCTCCTCGGCCCCCATTCCGACTACAGATAAAGACGCCACTCTTGGTGGGGAAACTCAGAGTTTAGACAGGCCTGTCACTTCTCAAGGTGTCTTCAGGCCTTCCTCCTTTTCCATTAAGGCTTTCACAAAATCTAAAGCAGCCATGAAAACTAAAAAACAAGGACCACAGGCCCCCCTCTCAAGGCCCCATGCCTAAAAAACAGATGCTCAAAATGGCTGAGGATTTGATTACTCTTATCAGGGGTTCTCAACCCCCCTCAGACAAAAGGCCCAGATTGGAGGAAGACTACCCTTCCTCAGATCAAGCCTCTATTACCTCAAAACATTCTGTGGACCAGGAATATACATATTCCCCTTTTGAAGACTCTGATGCAGAGGAGTCTATTCCCTTGGTCTCCCCCCCTGAGGACTATTCTTTTGGGGAAACCCTACATACCTTGAGGGAACACTTTCACTGGGAAGGCCAAGATTACTCAGATTCCAAGAAAAGGCTCAGGGATTTTCTCTTGCTTCCCCAGCACAGGCCTCTGACTATCCCTCCTGCCTTAGGTATATTAGATGATGTGTACACAGAAGCCATCCTCAACCCAGATTCTTTACCTCCAGCCCCTGTTAAGCCTGACAGGTATTACCGGGTTCCTGATTCACACCAGGTCCTATACAAAAGCCATGCTGCTGACCCAGAAACTATTTCACAGGGTCCCAAGGGAATTAAGGCCTCTACTGCTAAAAACCCATTACCTTCAGAGAGAGATTCCAGAGCTTTTGAAAGGTGGGGGAAAAAGGTGTATACCTCGGCCACTTTAACCATGAGGGCATTAAAATGTCAGTTCCATATGTTAAAGTATCAACAGTTTTTGTTATCTCAGTTGAAAAGCAAAATGACACAACCTGAGCAACCAGATTTAAAGGAGTTGCAGGATTTGTTGCATAGTGCAGAGCAAGTGGGTAAACATACCTTGCAGTGTGGTTTTGATGCTTTAGAGGCCTCATGTAGAGCTGCTGTTACAGGGTCTGTCATACGTAGACATGCTTGGCTCAAAGAGCAAACCTTACCAGATCATGTCAAAGCTAAATTACTAGATGCACCTCTTCAAAAAGATGTATTGTTTGGTGTTAAAGCTGAGGAGGTACTAAAGAAAATGGAGGAAAAGGCAAGATCAAAGCAAACAGTGAAAGATTTCCTACAGGTACAACCTCCATGTTTCAGCAGAAACTGTCCTTCAAAAAATTGGTCCTTTCCAGCCACGGACAGACCTCAAAGAGGCAGATACAGGCGCCCGAGGGGTAGAGGGGTAGAGTGCAATCTCAAGGATCATTCAGAGCCAGACAATGGCAAGCACCAACCCCAAGAGGTGGAGAAGATAGATCACAGTCATTCAGAAAGCAGACACAATGACTTTCCCCTTTGCATGCCAAGCAAAGCTTTAATGGCAGCACCTTTAGGTGGAAAACTGGCATTATTCTCAAAAAATTGGCATATTGTCACAAAAGACAAATGGATCCTGGACATTATAGACAGAGGCTACAGATTCCACTTTCACACCCTTCCAAAAATGAGAGGCATGCCAAACCTGCCACAAAATCAAAGGGCAGAGGCACAAAAACAAATGCCAGCTCTCATGGACATGAAAGCTATTCAAGAGGTACCTGCAAAAGAACAAGGTCAAGGTTTTTATTCCAGACTATTCCTGGTACCAAGGAAGGACAAAGATTGGAGACCTATTTTAGACCTATCCATCCTAAACACATTTACACGTACCAAAATTCAAGATGCTCACATTACAGCAGCTTCTTCCCATGCTGGGCAAGGAGTCTTGGCTGGTAACATTGGACCTCAAGGAGGCATACCTGCATGTCCCTGTCAGACAAGATTGCAGAAGATACCTCAGATTTCTTGCAGGTTCAACCCATTATCAATTCTCTGCATTGCCCTTTGGTTTATCTACTGCGCCCAGAGTGTTTACGAAATGCCTGGCATCAGTAATTGCCTTCTGCAGACTTCAAGGGATACAAATATACCCATATCTGGACGACTGCCTGATCCAAGCGGACAGAAAGCACATACTTCTGAAACACCTGGCGTTTGTAATAAAACTGTTGAACTTTCTGGGATACACAGTCAACAAAAAGAAATCAAAACTAATACCCTCTCAAACAATTTTCCTGGGTGCCATTTGAATACAAACATCCAGATGGCCTACCTCACGCCAGAGAAGCAAGGGCAACTATCTCAATACTTCAGCAAAATGGCAACCTTCACCAGGCTGACTGCAAGGAAAGTCCTGCAGGCTCTGGGATTCATGGCATCTTGCATCCTGCTGATCCCATATGCAAAGCTGCATATGAGGAAACTTCAATGGTACCTAAAAAACATATGGTCTCAACACAGCCACAGTTTGGAAACAATTATACCACTCATTCCATGTCTTCAAAAGGAATTTCTGTGGTGGGCTCAAGCATGCCAAAGAAACATAGGTCTCCCCTTCTGCATACCTCAAGCAAATCAAATCATCACAACAGATGCCTCGGACTACGCCTGAGGGGCGCACATGACAGATCAGTGCATTCAGGGAAAATGGTCCCAAAAAGAGAAGCACCTACACATCAATCAAAAGGAAATGCTAGCAGTGCAAAATGCTATTATGGCCTTCAAAGACCAACTGCATCCAGGCCAGCTATTGATAAGGACAGACAACACCACAGTGATGTGGTACATAAACAAACAGAGAGGAACTCATTCATACCACCTGTGCAGACTAGCCATGTCCCTTTGGAACACAGCTCTGGAATTGCAAATCCAACTTCAAGCACAATTCCTGCCAGGGAAGGAAAATACACTGGCAGACAGCCTAAGCAGAAATATGACAGATCCACATGAATGGAAGTTGCATCCTCAAGTTTTCGCAAAGATAACTCAGGCATGGGGACAGCCAGACATAGATCTCTTTGCTACCCACAGAAATTACCAACTGAAAAAATTTTGTTCAAGGACCTATCATCCACAGGCCTGGAAAGTGGACGCACTTTCTTTCAATTGGACAACATTGACAGTCTATGCCTTTCCACCTCTCTCTCTGCTGCCCAAAGTTCTATTAAAAGCCAGAGCAGAGAGGCCAAACATGATTCTCATTGCTCCAGACTGGCCAAGACAACACTGGTATCCAATCCTGAAGAGCCTGACGCATTCCCCACCATGGATCCTGCCTCTAGTGCCTCTTCTGTTGTCCCAGCACAACTTCAAAACTCTTCACAGCCAGCTAAAAACCCTCAATCTAGCCGCATGGAGAATCCCTTGATTTTCCAACAGACCCTCCTCTCCAAGGAGGTGCAGGATGTCATCTTGGAGGCCAGAAGACCTTCTACTAGAAAAGCCTACTCCGCCAAATGGAAACGGTTTTGTGCCTGGAATCAGAAAAAGGGCCAGAATCCTTGGGTAATAAATTTACCGCAAATATTACAGTACCTAGCTGAGATGTTAAACAGTGGACTTTCCTTCTCCTCCATCAAGATCCATGCTTCAGCCATTTCTGCACAATACAACACAGATCCTCCTTTATTCTCTCATCCTCTCTTAAGACAGTTCCTCAGAGGGGCTAAGAATATAAAACCCCCAAGGAAACCACCAGTACCTGCTTGGGACCTCAACTTCATTTTGGAAAAACTGACCCTGCCTCCATTTGAGCCGGCTGCTTCAACAGAACTACAATATTTGTCATGGAAAACAGCCTTCCTTCTGGCTATCACCTCAGCACGCAGGGTTTTGGAACTACAGGCCCTCATGGCTGTGCAACCTTTCATCATTTTCCATCAGGACAGAGTTTCCTTACGAACCAACCCTTCCTTTATGCCAAAGGTAGTATCCAGTGTAGCCTTGAATCAGACTATCCACTTAACTTTTACCCTAACCCACAAAACAAAGGAGAAAGACTACTACATTCCTTGGACATTCACAGACAACTTCGTTATTATTTGGACAGGACAAAGCCATTCAGAAAATCCGAGCAACTCTTTGTGTCCTATGCTACAGGTGCTCAAGGACAGGCTATCTCCAAACAGACAATCTCAAAATGGATAGCCCACTGCATACGCTTTTGTTACTCATTTCATGGAAAAACTGTGCCTTCAAGCATTAGATCCCACTCCACAAGGGCCACAGCTACCTCTGCAGCTTTCCTCAGGGGGGTTCCTACCAAGGACATTTTGGAAGCAGCCACTTGGAGTTCTGTGCACACTTTCTCCAAACACCATCACCTTCCACTTTACTCTAAATCTAGAGCGGGCTTTGCCACAGCAGTCTTGCAGGGCATCCTTGCTCCTCCTAGTTCCACTTAGTGCCTGCCACCCCTATTTAGCTTTGGGATTCTACCCATCTGTTATGACTGCAGCTGTATGCACAATGAACATAGTACAGTTTTGTACCTACCATAAATGTAGATGTTCGAGTGCTAATACAGCTGCAGTCCAGGTTTCCCTCCCTCCATCCCCTCTTAGGACAGGCCTTATGACAAACACCTTCTCATACAACTTGATTGGGGTATTCTTTTATGGTGTATTTGCTTGCAAACTACTGTTTTTTGATTATTCTATATTGCATTATTACATAAGTTTATGTTTTGCCTTCCTTCTGGGGGCACCTGACATCTGGGGCAAGATAAACTGAAGAAGATGGCGTCGGCTGGCTCTTTTATACCCCTGCCGCACTGACGTCAGGGAAGAAGCGACGACAACCAATGCCGGACCTAGACTTTGGAATTCGGCCGACCGAGGACCCGCCTGATGGCAGGATAACCCATCTGTTATGACTGCAGCTGTATTAGCACTTGAACATCTACATTTATGGTAGGTACAAAACTGTACTTTCCTCATGTTTCACTGTTGCAGTCATCACATTTGGGTTGATTGGGCTGAGGAAATGGGTGGGGGCAGTCAAGGAAACTAGGGGCTGGCTAGAGTTGAGAGAACCTGGTAGGAATTGTGCAAACAGGTGGAGTTGCATGGCCAAGGCTGTGTGCTAAAGGGTCATGGCTAACCTGGATAGAGGGTAGGAGTGAGTCCCTCCCTGCTTGTTGATATACCACATTACAGTGGTGTTGTCCATTTTGATCAGGAGAGCCCCTGGGGAGAGAAGGGACTTGAAAGCTATCAAGGAGTGCTGGACAGCCATCATCTCTTTTTGGTTGATGTGCAGAGGGATTTGCTGTGGGCTCCATTGGCCCTGTAATCACCTGCCGTCCAGGTGTACACACCAGGCATAGTCTGATGGGTCTGTGATGTGGGTCTGGGTGGCGGGGGTGGTGAGAAAGGTAGTCCCTTGTTGTGGGAGCATGCTGTTGCCCACCAAAGAAAATATTTTTTGAGGCAAGGAATTATAGGTATAAAGAGTCTCTAAGGTCTTGAGAGTGTTGACACCAAAGGCTTTTCAGGTACCGCTGAAGTTTCCTCATATGCATTCTGGCATATGGAATGAGTACTATGCAAGATGCCATGAACCCCAGAGCTTGCAGGATCTTCCTTGCAGATAGCTGGGGTCTGGTGGCTAGTTGACAGAAGTAGGCTGTCAAGAAAATTTGCTTTTCTGGTGTAAGGAATGCCATCTGGGATGCTGTGTCCATGCTTGCTCCCAGGAATATAATCCTTTGGGTGGGCACCTGTTTGAATTTCTTTTCATTGATTGTGTACCCTAGGGAGATTAGTAGGGACTTTACAAAGGCCAGGTGCTTGAACAGCTTTTCCTGGCTGTCTGCCTGAATTAGGCAGTTGTCTAAGTATGGGTAAATCTGGATATTCCTTTGTCTGCAAAAGGCAATGGCCAGAGCCAGACATTTTGTGAAAACTCTGGGAGCAGTAGATAAGCCAAAGGGAAGCGCAGAGAACTGAAAGTGGTGAGATCCTGCCCTGAAATAGAGATATTTCCTGCATGATTCCCTTATAGGAATGTGAAGGTAGGCCTCTCTTAGATCTAAGGTGGCTAGCCAAGCATCCTTGGGAGCAGCTGCTGGAGGGTTAGCATTTTGAATTTTAGGATCACCGGGAAGGTGTTTAGAATGGATAGATCGAGGATGGGGCGCCAAGTGCCCTCTTTTTTGGGTACCAGAAAAAGTCTTGAGTAGAAACCCTGGCCTCTCTGTTTTGCAGGAATGTGCTCTACTGCCCTCATATAGAGCAGGGAAAGGACTTGCCTTTGTGCCTCTCCCCACTGGTTTGGAGGTAGATCTGGGAACCCTTTTGGGGTAAGAAGGGTGTGGAAAGAAAATTTGTATCCCTGGGACACTATGTTGAGAACCCAGTGGTCGTTTGTAATGGTGGCCCAGGTGCTTGCGTGAAAGGAGTTTTCCTCCTAGGGGTAAGTGAAGGTCGGCAGAGGGAGGGGGTGGGGAAGGGGAGTCATTGCGAGTTCTTACCATAAGGGGTGGCTTAGAACTCCCTGCTTTTGAAGTGGAGGTAGTCCACTGCTTAGATTTCTGCATTCCCTGTGGCTGCTGTCTGGGGGGGTGGTCTGGTTCCCCAGGGTCTGGGCTGGACTGGCTTAGTGGGAGCAGGAAAGGACCAGTGCTTGGTGGGACAATGGCTGCTGAACCTTTGTGGCTGGACCTGTAAGAAATCCTTAACTGTCTGCATAGATTTTGTTTTTTCTTCCATCTTTTTTAAGACCTTTTCTGCCTTAGTGCCAAATAAGTTGTCTTTGTGCAAGAGGGCATCCAACAATTTAGATCTGACAGTCTGGCAAGGGCTGTTTCTTAAGCCATGTATGCCTTCTAATGACAGATCCGGTGATTGCTGCCCTGGAAGAAGCTTCTAGGGCATCAAACCACAGTGCAAGGTGTGTTTAGTTATTTGACTTGCAGAATGCATTAACTCTTGGAACTCTTTAGATTCTGCACAAGCAGGAAAGGAAGACATTTTTTGTTTGAGGAGTTCCAGGGTATGTTGCTGAAATTTTAGCATATGGAACTGACAATTTAGTGCCCTGATAGCAAGAGTAGCTGAGGTGTATACTTTTTTACCCCATCTGTCTAGTGCTCGGGAATTCCTATCTGAGGGGATGGGATTCTTAACAGAGGTTGCTTTAGGCCCTTGAGAAAGTACCTCAGGGTCAGCAGTAGGATTTTAGAAAGAAATTTGTGCGAGTCAGGGACTCTATAGTACCTGTCTGGTTTTCTGGGTGCAGGAGGGAGGGTGTCGAGAGTCAAGCTGGATTCCAGGAAAACATCCTCCACAACATCCAAGACGGGGGGATGAGCCAAGGGTCTGTGCTGTGGAAGATCTAAGAATTCCCGGAGTCTCTTTTTAGACTGAGGGTAGTCCTGACTCTCCCATTGGAAATGCTCCCTTAAGGTATGAAGGGTTTCCCCCAAAGGAAAAATCCTCTGGGGGACAGGCGGAGGGGATGGAATCCTCTGCATCAGAATCCTCATAAGTAGAGAGGGTTTGCATGTCTACATATTCACATGCATCAGAATCATCAGACTCTTGTTCAAACAAAACTACAGGGGACAGATCTCTTTTCCTTTTGGAGGGGGTAGTTTGGCTTCCCCTGATCAACATGATAAGGTCTTCTGCCACTTTTAAGCATTTGAGACTGAGGCAAGGAAGCAGGTGCCTGAGGTTGGGTCGTCAGTTTCTTGGGTGTGGTTCGTACCCTGGGCCTAAGAAACTTGGTCATCATAAAAGAAGACGTCGGTTTGTGTCGAGACTCGGCAGTGCAAAGGACTTCCTTGAAAGCCAGTGCCTGCTCAGTGGCTCATGACCCATCCAAGGTAGAGACGACTGCAGGATCCTTAGTCAAAGAAGAATACCAGACTCTGAAAGGGTCTCGGTAGCAGCCTGCGAATCCACAGAAGCGGTCATCAGGGGCTGCAAACGCGCCTCACTGAGGGCCAGAGAACTGACAACTAGCTTAACAGAAGCGTCATCGGTATGTTTGGACCTGTGCGGTCTGTCTCTGTCTTTATCTTTATGTTTTTTTCAGAAGATCTGCAGTCAGATGGCTTTACTGAAGCCATGTCGGAGTTCGAGAACTGTAAGCGAAAATATCTAGCTACAATAAGGGCCCAACGATGGATAATTCTGGCATTGAACAAAGCACAGAATGGACAGCAGGGGACGTCATGGTCTGGGCCTAAACAAGTGATGAAGTAAGAATGAAAGTGTCTGTGTGGTATTTGCTTTCCACAGGTGAGACAATTGTTAACTTTTTCTGACATCGGTTAGTGCAAGAAAAAAGGATCCCCAATGGGGTACTTAGCTTTAGAAGACTTCAGCTTCAGATTGGCAGATGAAACTCAGGTAGCTGTCGACTGGCACTCTGCGAACTGCTACTGCTTCGGGCACCATGGCAAGAAAGGCTGATGTTATGGTGTCGGCTGCCTTACATTATACTACTGATGACCTGACATCAGTCCTGAAGTGACAGCAACCAATGCAGAAATACTAAGCCTCTGGTATTCAGGCCGGCCGAGAGCTACCCTGGCAGGGATAACCCAAATGTGATGACTGCAAAAGTGAAACACGAAGAACATCTCCTTTGCTGTCAAAGAGCATCACAAAAAAAATGGGTAAAAAGGCTACTTTGTTTAGGAGTAGAAAGTCTGCTTATGGGAGTTCAACATGGCCCCCCAAGAAGCATACTGTCATCGAGTGTTCCATACGAGATACAGGGAGCCTGAGGGAAAAGTCTCAGGTTTTGAAATCAACTTAAGAGCTTAAAGTCAAGGCTCTCTATATGTTCTCTTGAGACAGGATCTGGATCAGGCAGTTCAAAATGCTTTTACTGAACCAAACATTTTGTAAAGACCCTAGGTACTGTAACTAAACCAAGTGGCAAGGGTGTAACTTGATAAGTGGGACTCTTTAAAATTGAATCTGAGAAAGCACCTATAGTCCCCCCCCCCCAGTGTATAGGGATATTGAAGTAGGCATCTTTTAGGACCAGTGGCCACCAGAGCCTGAAAGAACAGCAGAGACAGGAAATCATGCAAAGCTATTATTCTGAACTGTGATATCTCAAGGAACTCGTTTAGACTGGGCAAGTTGTGGATTGTCCTGTATAGCTCTTTCTTGGTACTAATAGCCTTGAGTAAAATCTTATACCACTTTCTCTCCTTGGAGCAAGCTCTGATGTATCCTGATGGAGTAAAACATCAAAGGATGTACCCAAATGCCTCTAGTCCCCTGGAACTTAAGCATTCCTTAAAACATACCCACTGGCCTTCTAAAATATCTTTTCATTTTTCTGGGGGATAAAAAAGCAAGACATCACTGAATTCTGACTAACATTTGCTTGAGAAAAGGGGGGTAAGGA
This sequence comes from Protopterus annectens, assembly GCF_019279795.1. Taxonomy (NCBI): domain Eukaryota; kingdom Metazoa; phylum Chordata; order Ceratodontiformes; family Protopteridae; genus Protopterus; species Protopterus annectens. Next base: position 708,018,076 of record NC_056747.1, on the reverse strand, counting down.
CAGATATGAGGGGGAAGAAGAGAGAAGCAGAAGCCAGTCGCAGTTGCTTTTTGAGTTGATATATGTTCTGACAGACCAAAGTTTCCTTTCCTGATTGCCTAGCTACACATATTTCTGGAATGCCACTTTCCTCCTTACCTGCTTGTCTTTGGACTGGCCATTAAGTAGAATGATCATTAAGAATTTATACTGTACTTGGGAATTGGAAGATGAAATAGCTGTTTCGCTTTCTCCACGGATTCACCTTTTTCTTCCAGCCTCAAATTTCCAGAGGAGTTCTGGTTTCATATCCTCTGTCAGCTAAAGTGCAGTTATGTAAGTAAGCTTCCCATAACAGTAGATGTTCAAATGATCAGTGCCCTAAGCTATCTGGGTTAAAGCTTGCTAAGGATATAACAGCTGGCTAGTTTCCAAAGCTTTAGGACACCTTCCACATTCCCAGGCCATTGGCTTGAGCGGAGTTGACTAAAAGACAGGTTTTGGGGCCAAGCCCTTCAGAGTTTTCATGCCAAGAGACAGAGAGGCTAAGCCCTGAAATTACATTGCTAGGAACAACAAAAAACAAAAGTCCAGACCCTGGCATTAAAAGAGTACAAAAAAACAAGGGGGGTGGAGAGGAGTGGCTACTCCAGCAGTGATCAAACATCTACTGTTATGTTAATTTTACTTACACAACTGTACTATGTTCATCATACTGATAACTCTGGCAGCAGCCTTAGTTACATGGGAAAACTACCACAGCATACACTGACTGGGGAAGGGGAAGGATGAGGATCCAGGAACCCCAACAGAATGGTCCTAACAAAACCTGACCTAGACCTGGAGAAGGAATCTAGCCTGTAGTACTTTGCAAAGGTATGTACAGAGCACCGAGCTGCTGCTTCTAGAATACTTCAAGTCCACCCCTTTCCAAAAAGGCACAGATGAAACCAATGTGCTGAAAGTGTGTGCCTTGACCTCACCTGGAATAGTTTTGTTGTGGTGGGAATAAAAGGTAATACCAGAGACAACCTTTTGGAAACAGTCTTCCTTGACAAAAAGTTGCACCTTCTTATTAACTTCAGAAGAAATGAACTGATTGGAAGTTCTGACAAATTTTGCTCTTATCAATATAGTACTAGGGCTGACTGCAGATATCCAAGATATGAAGTATTCCTTCTTCCTCATTTTTGGATTTAGGAAACAACACAATGAAAGCATGGGTTAAAGTAAACTCAGAGAGCAATGCAGTAGGCTGACCCACCATAACAGCTTTCTACTCAAGATACTTTTCTTGCAGAGGTTAGAGCAATCAGTAATACATTTTTTTCATGTTAAGAACCTGAAAGTCAGCCAGATGAGCTGGTTCAAATGGATACGTTTTCTCTTCTGTAACACAAAATTAAGACCCCAAGGAGGAATCACCAGATTTTGTGGGAGATGTTTTATGAAATGTCCCTTTGAAAAAGTTTGATATGAGACAGCGAGGGGGAATCAATGCGCAGACATGCTGAAATGGCTGACAAATGAACCTTGACAAAGGAGTAAGACAGGCCACAGGAAAACAACTTATACAAACATTGCAAAACCACAGAAAAGTACAGTTGTGCAAGTCCTACCTACCTGTAACAGTAGATGCTCGAATTTCACACTGCATCAGTGGCATATGAATTCTGTGTCTGCACCAACACACACTGTCAAGCTTTCCAGATCTCAGAATTCCCTCCTCCAACTCCTTGTGATGGGATTGGCTAAGCCTCTCCCATCATGGGAAGCCTAACCCTTGTCAGAGGAAGTCCATTGTTCAGGTTTTTTAGCGCTAAGTAGGAAGAACCAAGAAGGCCCAGAAGTAAGAATTACAGTACAGTTTTGTACCTACCATAAATGTAGATGTCCGATAGACATGCAACTGCAGTCATAACATGTGGGTTGTCCTGCCTCAGGCAGCCCTCGGTCGGCCGGATTCCAAAGTCTGGTTCTGACGTCGGCTGATGTCGCATTTCTCTCCGACGTCAGAGCGGCTGGAGTACATAAGCATCAGCTGACGCCATTTTCTTCAGTGTTTCTTGCCCCAGATGCCAGGTGCCCTCCAAGGAAGGCTGTAATCAAATTGGAAGACAAAAACAGGATTCCAAACAAATAAATGAGCAATAAAACAAATACACCATAACAGATATCCCCAGCTAAGAGAAACAGGGATAGGAGTGGACCCTAGGCATAGAGGGGTATGGAGGGAGGGAAAATCTGACTGCAGTTGCATGTCTATCGGACATCTACATTTATGGTAGGTACAAAACTGTACTATGTCCTTCAAGAATGCAACTGCAGTCATAACATGTGGGTAGAATACCATAGCTTAGCTGGGGAGGAGGAATGCTCTAGGAAAAAGATGGTGTGGCAATCAAACCCTGCAGGACTGCCGAGGCAAAGCCTGCTCTGGATCAGGAGTATAGAGGGAGATTGTAGTGTTTGGAGAATGTATGCACGGAGCTCCATGTAGCAGCTTCTAGAATGTCCTTGGTAGGCACCCCTCTTAAGAATGCTGTAGAGGTGGCTGTAGCTCTAGTGGAATGTGGTCTGACATTGGCTGGAACAGTCTTTCCATGAAAGGAATAACAGAATCTGATGCAATGCCCAATCCATTTAGAAATAGTCTGTTTTGAAATTGCTTTTCCTTGGACTGCAGGGCCGTAAGCGACAAAATTTGTTCAGACTTCCTACTGGCCTTGGTTCTGTCCAGGTAGTATCGAAGTTGTCTGTGAATGTCCAAGGTATGCAACAGTCTTTCCCCCTTATTCTCAGGATTGGGGAAGAAGGCAGGCAGATGAATGGCTTGATTTAAAGAAACCCTAGATACCACCTTTGGCATAAAAGTAGGGTTGGTCCTTAATGAAACCCTGTCTCTGTGAAAAATAATAAAGGGTGGTATTGCCATTAGGGCCTGTAACTCCGAAACCCTTCTTGCTGAGGTAATTGCCAATAGGAAAGCTGTCTTCTAAGAGAGAAATTGCAAGTCAACTGAAGCTGCTGGCTCAAATGGAGGTAGAGTCAGTTTTTCTAGCACAAAATTGAGGTCCCAGGCTGGCACTGGGGCCTTTCTTGGTGGCTTCATGTTCTTGATTCCCCTGAGGAATTGCCTTAGTAAAGGGTGAGAAAAAACAGGAGGATCAGTGTTGTATCTAGCTGAAATAGCAGATGCATGTATCTTTATGGAAGAATATGAGAGGCCGTTCTTTAACATATCTGCCAAATATTCCAAGATGAGTGGGATGTTCAACAATGATGCATCATGTCCCTTGCTGGTATTCCAATTGCTGAATCTTTTCCACTTTGCTAAGTAAACCTTTCTGGTGGATGGTCTTTGAGCCTCTGTTAGTATCCGCTGAACTTCCTTGGAGAGAGATAAGCTGAATTTATTTATGGGATCTCCCAGGCTGTTAGCTGCAGTGTCTGAAGATTTGGATGCAGTGTTTCGAAATTGTGTTGAGTCAAAAGTAGAGGCCACTGGGGAGGGGCCCACCTCCTGGTGTGACATATGCTCCGTAGTAGTGGGTACCAGTGTTGTCTTGGCCAGTCCGGAGCTATTATGATTCCCTTGGGTTTCTCTGCTTTGATCTTTAGTAATACTGAGGTCATCAGTGGCAGAGGTGGGAATGCATAGATTGCTAGAGAGTTCCAGTTGAATGAGAGGGCATCTATTTTCCAAGCTTTTGGATGGTATGTCCTTGTGCAGAATTTTGGTAGAAGATGGTTGAGGTGAGAGGCAAATAGGTCCACTTCTGGCTTGCTCCATGTCGAAGTGAGTTGTCTGAAGGCCTTCGGATGTAACCTCCACTCGTGTGGATCTGTGAAATTCCTGCTTAGGCTGTCCGCCAACACATTGTCTTTTCCTGGAACAAACTGGGATTGTAACTGAATGTTTAGGCTCAGTGATTTCTCCCAAAGCTGCATTGTCAGTCTGCAAAGGGGGTAAGAGTGGGTGCCCCCTTGCTTGTTTATGTACCACATCACAGTGGTGTTGTCTGTCCGTATCAGTAAATGGCCTTGCTGGAGTTGGTGTTGAAAGGCCTCGATGGCATGCATTACTGCCAACATTTCCTTTTGGTTTATATGCAGATGTGCTTCCTTTGGAGACTATTGTCCTTGTATACACCTGCCTTCCATGTGCGCCCCCCATCCAAGGTCTGAGGCGTCTGTAGTCATGGTCTGTGTTATCTGTGGTTTTTTGATTGACATACCTGTGTTTGCCTGGCTCACCGAAGCCCACCATAGGAATTCCTTTTGTAGGCATGGAATGAGTGGCATGATTGTCTCCAAGTTGTTGCTGTGTTGAGACCAAATGCTTTTTAGGTACCATTGAAGCTTTCTCATGTGTAGTCTTGCTAATGGAACCAGGAGAATGCAGGATGCCATGTAATCCAGGGCCTGTAGGAATCTCCTTGCAGTCATCTGGGTGAGTTTTGCTAAACCTTTGAAATAATGAGTTAGCTTCTCTTGCTTGTCTTCTGTCAGGTAAGCCATCTGAGAGGCTGTGTCTAGTTTGGCTCCTAAGAAGATTATTTGCTGGGATGGCTGCAGTCTTGACTTTTGGAAGTTGACTGTGTATCCCAGAGCTTGAAGTAATCGTATGACATAATCCAGGTTTTTTGTCAACATCAATTTGTCGTCCGCTTGTATGAGGCAGTCATCCAGGTATGGGTAAATTTGTATACCCTGGAGCCTGCAATGAGCAATTACTGAAGCCAGGCATTTTGTGAATACTCTGGGCAGTAGATAAGCCAAATGGCAATGCTGAGAATTGATAATGCTCTGGCCCTGCAAGAAATCTGAGGTATCTTCTGCAGCTGTGTCTGATAGGGACATGCAGGTATGCCTCCTTGAGGTCCAGAGTAATCAGCCACGACCCCTTGCCCAGCATGGGAAGGAGTTGCTGTAGAGTCAGCATTTTGAACTTTGGTACTATGAGAAAGGTGTTTAATGCGGACAAGTCCAGTATTGGTCTCCATTGAGATTCTTTTCTTGGAACAAGGAACAGTCTTGAGTAAAACCCCTGGTCTTGTTCTTGCTGCGGAACTCTTTCTATTGCTTTCATCCGAGTCAGCAGAGTGATTTGCTTGATAGCCTCTGCCCTCTGATTTTGTGGTAGGTTTGGCATGCCTTGTTTTCTTGGTAAGGTATGAAAATGAAACCTGTACCCTCGGTCTATAATGTCCAAAATCCACTTGTCCTTTGTCAGTCTGTGAACAATAAAAGATAGCAATTCCACTAATAACTCCACTAGATGAGCTGAATGCCCAAGGAACAGCACAGCAACAGATGGATAATCCAACAATTTATTCAAATTCACCAACCGAACACAAACACAGTTGTGCTATATAAATCCACAAGTGTAGAAACACACTAAGTCCACAAGGTTAAGCGCTTTCATCTGCTAGGCAGATTTGTCAGTCTGTGCCAGTTTTCTGCAAACAGAGATAATTTCCCGCCCAAGGGAGCTTCTAGTTGTTCCCTGGTAGGCGGTAGTAGAGGAAAGTCATTGAGATTGTGGTTGTGGGGCAGGTGAAACCCCTGCGTCACTTCTTTGGTTTCCTGGCTGCCATTGTCATCCCCTGTAAGGGCCTCTGTATTGGCCTCTTCCTCGGCCACGTCTGTTCTTACCCCTTTGAAACTTTTCTGGATTAGGAAAGGACCAGTTTTTTGAAGGCCAATTCCTACTGAATCTGGGGGGGTTGAACCTGGAGGAAATCTTTCACTGTCTGAACTGATTTTGCTTTTTCTTTGATGGTCTTTAACACATCCTTAGCATTTGCACCAAAAAGCTTGTTCTTTTCCAAAGGTGCATCCAGAAGTTTTGCTTTTACATGATCTGGTAGAGGTTGATCTTTTAACCAAGCATGTCTACGAATGACTGCCCCTGTCATAGCTGCCCTACATGAAGCTTCCAGTGCATCATATCCACACTGCAGGAAGTGATTGCTTACTTGCTGAGTGTTATGTACAGCTTCCTGCAAAGTCTTCCTGTCTAAAGGATCAGGAGTAGCTAATGTTTTTTGTAAATCTTCTAACAGATAATCCTGATATTGTAACATATGAAAAAGGCAATTTAAAGCTCTCATAGATAAGGTAGTGGATGTGTAAACCTTTTTGCCCCATCTCTCTAATGACCTAGCTTCCCTGTTGGAGGGCAAAGGATTTTTTGAGGTGGAGGCTGAAACTCCTTTAGGCCCCTGTGAAATAGTTTCCAAATCAGCAGTATGGGCCCTGAATAAATGGGAATGAGTTTCTGGGACCCTGTAATACCTGTCTGGCTTGGCTGGAGCAGGAGGAAGAGAATCAGGGGTAGCACTAGAGTCAGAATACAAATCATCCAGAACATCAAGTACAGAAGGAATAGCTAAGGGCCTGTGCTGAGGCTTCTTAAGGAAAGTCCTAAGGCGTTTCCTAGAATCAGAATATATTCCTGACCTTGCCACTTGAAATGTTCCCTCATGGTGTGCAGAACTTCCCCAAAAGAAATATCATCAGGAGGGGAGGCCGAGGGGATGGAATCTTCTGCATCCGCGTCCTCATAGGTCTGGAAGAGCTCTTCCTGGCCATCAGAGTGGACAGAGCCCTCAGAATCTTCATCTGAAGGAGTAGGGTCAGAGGGTTCAACCCGGGGCCTTTTATCAGGAGGGGGCTGGGATCCTCTCTCAGGATGGGCCTGTGAACCTCTAATCATGGAAATTAAATCAGCAGCCATGGACATAATTTGTGTCTCTGGAGTCGGCTGAGGTAAGGATTTAGAAGTAATATGCTTTGTTTTGCTGGCTGCCTTAGCCCTAGTGTAGGCCTTAATAGACATGGCCATAGGGGGCCTGGCAGCTCCACGTGCAGGAGTGACCTTGTCTACAGCAATGGTCTCGGGCATTTCCTCGGTTTCGGTATCCGGAGGAAAATCTATAACTGGCGACGGAGTAATGTCTGGAATCGGAATCACCGGTAATGTGGTGTCTTCGGTTCGGAGCGGTGGAGAGACAGTCTCAGAGGGAACCGGAGCACTCGCGCTAGGTTTTGGCGTGGATTCGGTAGTAGACGCGGGCAGAGGATGTCGGTCCCGGTCTTTTCGCTTTTTGGGAGTTTGCGATGTCGGGAGATCCGACGGCATGGTGTAAGCAAAATTATCACCGAAAAAATCTTCAGCGAACTCCGCCCGGCGTCTGAGAGTGCGCTTGTTGAAGCGAGCACAGGCTACACAGGCCGAGACATCGTGGTCTGGGCCCAGGCAAGGGAGACAGTAAGTGTGGAAATCCTTATGCGGTATTTGTTTACCACAAGAAAGACAATTGTTAACTTTTTCAGTAATTTCTGACATCGGTTGAGGCAAGAAAAGGTCCCCAACGGGGTACTTAGCTTTTTTGATGACTTTGGTATCATAAAGTACAGGAGCTGACCGACCGGCACTTGCGAACTGCTTCTGCTTCGGGCACCGTGCGGCAAGAAAGACTGAAGAAAATGGCGTCGGCTGATGCTTATGTACTCCAGCCGTTCTGACGTCGGAGAGAAATGCGACATCAGCCGACGTCGGACCCAGACTTTGGAATCCGGCCGACCGAGGGCTGCCTGAGGCAGGACAACCCACATGTTATGACTGCAGTTGCATTCTTGAAGGACATCTAAAACCCACCAATTCACAGCCAGAAAACACCAAGACAAATAACCAAAGCCAACCAACAATACACCAAGGTTGGATGTCATCAAACTATCTACAGATATATAAAACTAAGGGCACAGTGGGTGGGTGCTGCTACTGAGACATTGTGAAATTTGAACATCTGCTGTTACAGATAAGTAGGACATATGCAACTGCAGTATGTTCATCACTCACACTGCCTCAATGGCATGTGGGTAGATTCCCAAAGCTTACCCTTTCTGGGAGGAGGAAGGATAAAGATCCAGGAGCCCTTGGAGAATGGTCCTAACAAAGCCTGCTCCAAAAAGAATCCAGTTTGTAGTGTTTTGTAAAGGTATGAACAGATGACCAAGTTGCTTCCTCTAGAATGTTTCTAGAATCCACTCCTTTTCAAGACGTCACCAAAAAGGATAAGGCTCTGGAGGAGTGTGCCTTAACTTTAGCTGGAACAGCTTGACCGTGGTGGGAGAAACAAAAAAAAAACAATAGCAGTGGACAACCATTGCGTTTTCCTTTGCTTAGAAACAGGTTGAACCTTCTTAGCCCCACAACAGGAAATAAACTGTTCAACCTTCATGAAGGGCTTTAGTTCCGTCTAGGTAGTACCTGATCTGTCTTGTGCATATCCAACGTAGGAAAAATCTTCTTCCCCTTGTAGTTAGGTTCCAGAAAGGAAACTGAAATTGATGGATTGATTCAGGGTAAATTGAAAAACAACTTATGACATTAAAGATGGATTAGTACATAAACCAACACTGCCCTTGTGGAAATCAGATAAGACTGGCCTACCATGAGTGCTTGCAGTTCACAGACTTGCTTGCAGATGTCAGAGCAATAAACAAAACAGTTTTTCAAGTGATGAACTTTAAATTAGTCTGAAAGGCAGGTTCAAAAGGAGAAAAGGTCATTTTTTTCAAGGGCAAAGTTGAGATCCCAAGGAGGAGGAATTTGCTTTTGAGGGGGTCTCAAGAGCAACACTCCTTTCATAAACTCTTTGACCACAAATAGAGAAATGAAAGAGGGGGATCAATGGGCAGACAACCTGAGATGTCTGCAAGATGCACCCTGACAGATGCACAAGATAAGCCATCACTGAGTAGCTTACACAGATACTTCAAAGCTAGAAGGAAAGACACAATACCATGCCCTTTGTTATCGCTTAAGCACCACTTAGAAAACCCTCTTCCATTTGCAAACATAAGATTTTCTATTTGCACGTTTTCTTGCCTCCTTCAATACCTGCTGCAATCATGGATCAAGTGCCTAAAAGGTATCAAGAAAGAATCATCCAGGCTGTTACTTGCAATTGCTCTAAAAGGGGTGCACCAGTCACCCCTGACACTGTGTGAGCAGATCTAGAGTATGAGGAAGCTCCTGGTAATTGCTCTTGTCCAATTCCATTAAAAAGGAGAACGAACTTTGCCTGGGCTAAAAAGGTCATCACCACAATTATCTTTGAAAATTCTTTCTGAATCTTCAGAAGTATCTTGGGTTTCAGTGGAAAGGACAGAAATCCATAGAGGAACATTCCTGTCCAAGGAAACGAGAATGCATCTGTTCTCCAGGCATGGCTGCAAAGATGACTCAAACACAGTTTTTCTGTCTGTTTTGAAAGGAGGTAAACAGATCTATTTGAGGTGTTCCCCACATCTGGACCAAGTCCTGAAAGACGTCCGTCCTGAGTTTCCACTCATGAGGGTCCCTGCAGGATATTCTTAGTCTGTCTGCCGGTATGTTTTGCTCTGATAGGAAGAATAAGGCCTGAAGTGTCAAATTATGCTTTAAGGATAGCTCCCAGGCCATCAGTGCCAACTTGGACAGAGGATATGACCTAGTACCCCCCTTGTTTGTTCACATACCACATGACTGGGGTGTTGTCTGCAACCAGTAAAAGGGGACCTATAGACCATAAGTGGTAAACTTTTAAGGCCTGAATCACTGCTAACACCTTTTGACATTTATGTGCTTTATAGCGTTCAAAGGACCTCATTTGCCTTGCACTTGAACTCCCCTGGACACTGCTCCCCATGCAAAATCTGACAACTCCCACTGGAATGACTGAACTGGAGTCTGGAGAGAGAAGGGCAAGTCTGGATTGACAGACATCTGATCCTTACACCACTAACTCATTTCCCAAATTCCAACACTGGTACCTGGAACTCTAAGGGTTACAGGTGTTGGGGCCAACAATTCTGTTTTTAAGTACCACTTAATACTCCTCATATGAAGTCTGGCCAATGGTATCATGCAAATCATTGATGCCATGAGGCCTAGAATTTTGAGAAGCTATCTTGCACAAGCTTCTTGGAGAGAAACCACTAAAAATGTTGTCAGTCAGGGCTCTGTCTTTTGGTAAAAAGGCCATTCTTTTTTCTGCATCTGTCATACACCCCAACAAGACAATTCTTTGAGAGGGTGTGAGACAGGACTTTTGTAGGCTCAGCTTGAAGCCTATGGGAGCTAGAATGGTCAACACCATGTCTAATGATTCTAAACATCTGGAAACTGACTTTGCACAAATCGGCATCTAAATAAGGGAAAATGTGATGTGGATGCTCTGTGTCCTACAATAAGCAAGAGCTAGAGACAGGTACTTTATTAATACTCAAGGTGCAGTAAATAGCCGAAGGATAATGCAGAAAATGGATACTGTGAACCAGACACAGCAAATCTCATATTTCCTGAAATTGGAGCAACTGGAATATGATAAACATCTTTCAGATCTAAAGTAACTATGAAACAGGAATCCAAAAGATGGGTTACAACTGTGCAAAGTAAACATTTTGAATTTGGGTACTTTCGGAAAGGTAATCATGTAAGACAAGTTTAACACTGGTTTAAAGGATAGCTTCTTTTTGAGTACTAAAAGGTTCTGGAGAAAAATCTTTTTCCTTTTTGTGGTTCAAGAACCCCTGTTTGAAACATGTGAAGGAGTACCAGATAGAACACATATGCCTGGGCTGGTGGGCACTAGGAGATTTCCTTGAAGGGAGGAGGACTTTATGTCCACTGCCAAAAGTAAAGTCTGAATGATTCTCAACACCCATTTCTCTGAGACTATTTGTGACCAGGCTGTTGCACAAAAACCTGGGTGAAGGGGAAATTGGAGGAAGGAATGGGATCCCAGAGTCTTGGCATAGTCATTCTTCAGTAGGCAATCGATCCTTTTTAAGAAAGGAACCCTTTTTATTTTGTGTGGAAGCATTATCCTCCTGCCATTTCCACCTGGTACCCTAACTCTTGTTAGGCTGGGAATTTTGTTTGTTCTGCCCTTTGAAGTGGGACACCTTGTTAGGGAAGATCCTGGGAATATGACACATTCTAAATATGTCATGCATAATTTACCTCCATCATCCCACTGTTTCAGAATATGGGTAGCAGCAGGTCCAAACACCAATTCAGAACTTAAAGGAACATTCAAAATCTAATTTTTTATAGCCTCAGAAAAATTCTGGTTAAGTAACCAAGCATACCCTCTATAAAACAGAAGTGGCTGCATAGCTAGAAATCGTGTCCACACCTTCCAAGATGGTTCTCAAAGCATGTTTCAACATTTTTGTCACACTAGAAACAAACTCATTCACATAGCACTTCTGGCCAGCAGGCAAAAATGCAGCAGAGTCATCCAAACTGAGCACATTGCAAAATAAACATCCATGTAAAGCCTAGTTAATTTAGAATTCTAAACACAATTACTAAACTGAGTAAACCTCCCAGAGATTTTAGCCCCCTGCCAATTGTATCCAGGTGTGTAGGGCTAGAAGAAACCAAGGGCATCTTGTTAGGGTTGGGAGCTAGAGAAACTGCAGATGGGTCAGGTGACAAAGGAGCAGAAAGATCTGCGAGATAAGAGTACACCTTGCATTTCCTCACAGCCTTTTTAGGAACTGGTTCACTACCTAAAGGGATTTTATATGCAGCTTCATAGACATCTTCTAAGGCTGGTAATGGAGAAGTAACAGCCAAAACATTTGGAATCTCATTCTCTATAAAATCATAAACTGTGCCAATCTCTGGCACAGCTCCCGATTGCTTTCAGTCAAATACATCTCTAACCCAGGCTAGCATGTGTGGAAAGGGGAACACCTACTTGGGTTTTTGAACCTGTTCACCTTCTGAAAAATCAAATTGGACAGATTCAATGCTCAGTATTGTCTGCATAAAAATCCCCATTAAATCTGCAGCTATAGACTGATCTCTACAGAAGGTAGCCCCATAGTTATGCTGAATCGGAGCATATCAGGGATTAGTGGGCTATAAAAAGTACAGTTGTGTACACTTACATAAATTTAGATGTTCGAGTGTATTCACTATTGCAGTCATTACATTTGGGTAATCTGCTGGCAGGTTGCCCTCAGTCGGCCTGAATTCCAGAGTCTTGGGTACTGCGTCAGTTGCTGTCTTCTCTTCCATGACGTCAGGTCATCAGGGGTATAAAACATGCAGTCGACGCCATTTTCTTTAGTTTTTCTTGCCCCCCGATGTCAGGTGCCCCCAAAAAGGTAGCAGTATTATATATAAATATCTGTATACATGCATCAATATAAACTTTACCCTCAACTACAAGCAAATACACCACACAGGTTGTAGAAGATAGAGAAGGAAAGATGAGCTGTAGAATGACAGGGGGATGGCGGGAGGGTAACCTGGACTGCAACAGTGAATACACTCGAACATCTACATTTATGGTAAGTGTACACAACTGTACAATGTTCTTGTTGCAGTCATAGCATTTGGGTAGAATCCCAAAGCTATGGTTGGGAGGCTGGAGCTAAACAGCATTAGGTGCGGCTATAAGGCCCTGCAGCACTGCACTGGCAAAGCCAGCCCTGGACTTAGAGTAGAGAGGCAAATGGTAATGCTTTGTAAAGGTGTGAACAGAACTCCAAGTAGCAGCCTCTAGAATGTCTTTGGTTGGTACTCCTCTGAGAAAGGCTGCTGAAGTAGCTGCAGCTCTGGTGGAATGAGACCTAATGCCCCTGGGCACAGATTTACCATGGTGTAAGTAGCAGAAACGGATGCAGTGGCTTATCCACTTTGAAATTGTCTGCTTTAAGATAGCCTTTCCTTCTGATCCTGCAGCATATGACACTAGTAATTGCTCAGTTTTTCTTAGAGCTTTTGTCCTGCTCAAGTAGAATCTTAGCTGTCTGTGTACGTCCAAGGAATGCAGAATTCTCTCCCCTTTGTTCTGCGGATTTGCATAAAAAGTTGGCAGATGAATTGTTTGGTTAAGAGCCACACTGGAAACCGCCTTAGGCATAAAAGTAGGATTTGTCCTCAGGACACCCTGTCTGGGTAAAATATGATAAAAGGCTCTACAGCCATGAGGGCCTGTAGCTCTGAAACCCTTCTTGCTGAAGTAATTGCTAGTAGCAGAGTTGTCTTCCATGATAAGAACTTTATATCAGCGGTAGCGGCTGGTTCAAATGGAGGCAGGGTGAACTTTTCCAGCACATAATTGAGGTCCCATGCAGGTAATGGTGATCTTCTAGGAGGCCTTAGATTTTTGGCTCCTCTAAGATACTGCTTTAAGTAAAGGATGAGAAAAGATTGGTGGCTCTATTGTAATGAGCCGAAATGGCAGAGGAATGGATTTTGATTGATGAGAAAGATAGGCCTTTGTCAAGCATCTCAGTTAAGTATTGTAATATCTGAGGAATATGTGGTTCTGCTGTATCAGTTCCTTGCGCTTGATTCCAAGCACAGAATCTCTTTCATTTGTCAACATAAGATTTTCTAGTACTAGGCCTTTTGGCTTCCAAAATGACATCCATATCAGCTTTACTGAGAGGTGTCGTCTGTATGATTACAGGATTAGCCATGCTGCCAGGTTCAGAGTCTGTAGTTGATTGTGCAGGATCTGATTGTTTTGCTGGGGCAGTAGTTGTGGTTTTTGAGGCAAGGTCCAAGCTGGGTATTGAGACAAGTTTATTTTATTTATTTTACATTTGTTAACCGGGAAATTCCGACTGGACCAGGTCCATTTTCAGCGAAGGCCCGGGGAGAAAGGCTCCAACATCAATTTATACAAATACAGTACATCCAGCATAATACACAAAACAGGTTACATAATGTATGCTGAGCATAGTAATATAACAAGAATTAATAAAAACACTCCAGGTAAAAGAAGATATAGAACATGGGTAAAAAGACAATGTCAGTCATACATTGGTAAGAAAAGAAAATATATCAAGTAAGATTTTACAGTTAAAAGTACCCTTTAGAATTGGGTACCAGTATTGGTGGGGCCAGTCTGGGGCAATTAATATCATCTTTGGCTTCTCTTGTCTGACTTTTAGGAGGACCTTGGGTAGAAGAGGCAGAGGAGGAAAGGCGTAAACCGACAGGTTTTCCCAACTGAAGGATAAGGCGTCCACTTTCCATGCTTGTCTGTGATAAATCCTTGTGCAGAATCTTTTCAATTGATAATTTTGAGAGGCAAATAGATCTATGTCTGGGCTCCCCCATTTCTCTGTTGTTATGCTGAATATTTGTGGATTTAGTTTCCACTCATGAGGATCCATAAGGTTTCTGCTTAAATCGTCTGCCAGAGTGTTCTGTTCTCCAGGCAGGAATTGAGCTTGAAGATTTATTTGGTAGGTCAAAGCTGTGTCCCACAGTGCCATGGCTAATCTGCAAAGGGGGTATGAGTGCGTGCCCCCTTGCTTGTTTATATACCACATGACTGTGGTGTTGTCTGTCTTTATCAGTAGTTGTCCTGGATGAAGTAAGCCCTTGAAGGCTGTTAGGGCATTTTGAACAGCTAGCATCTCTTTCTGGTTGATATGTAGATGCATTTGATTTGGTGCCCATATGGCCTGAATGCATCTTCCTGCCATGTGGGCCCCCCAGGCATAATCTGATGCGTCTGTTAAGGTTTGGCTGGCAGGGGGTAGAGTGAAAGGCCATCCCATGTTTTGGTAACAGGCCTTTGCCCACCATAGAAACTCCTGTTGCAGGCAGGGGATGAGAGGAATCATTGTTTCCAGACTGTGTGAATGTTGACTCCATAAACTTTTTAGGTACCACTGAGGTTTCCTCATATGCAGTCTTGCATATGGAATAAGTAGGATGCAGGATGCCATGAATACCAGAGCCTGCAGAATTTGTCTTGCAGAAGACTGGGTTTTTGCTGCCATCAGCTTGAAGTAAATAGTCAGTTGCCTTTGTTTGTCTGGTGTAAGGTAAGCCATCTGGGCAGTTGTACATAAGCTTGCACCCAGGAATGTTATCTTTTGAGAGGGTACCAGTTGTGATTTCTTTTCGTTTATTGTGAACCCTAGGCATGCTAGAAGCCTTTTCACAAATGTCAGGTGTTGTAGAAGAGTGTCCTTGTTCTCTGCTTGAATGAGACAGTCGTCCAAGTAAGGCTATATTTGAATACTTCTTTGTCTGCAAAATGCAATTACTGGTGCCAGGCACTTTGTAAAGACCCTGGGTGCAGTAGATAAGCCAAAGGGCAGTGCAGAGAATTGGTAATGCATTAAGCCAGCCTTGAATCTGAGGTATCTTCTGCACAACTGCCTTATTGGGACATGCAGGTATGCCTCTTTTGTCTAAAGTCACCAACCTAGCATTCTTGCCCAGCATGGGCAGAAGCTGTTGCAAAGTGAGCATTTTGAATTTTGGAATGCCCAGGTATGTGTTCAAAATCGATAAATCCAGTACTGGCCGCCAGGCCTTGTCCTTTCTGGGTACCAAGAACAGTCTTGAGTAAAAACCTTGTCCTTTTTCCTGTTCTGGTACTGTCTGAATGGCCCAATATCCATGAAGGACGTAACCTGTTTTTGTGCCTCTGCCCATTGTTTTTTTGGCAGGTCTGGCCAACCATTTGCCATTGGCAGAGTGTGGAAATGGAATCTGTATCCCTGTGATACGATGTTCAGTACCCACTTGTCCTGGGTTATTAACTGCCAAATTTGAGCCAAAAGTGCTATTTTTCCCCCTATGGGTGCTGCCAAAAGATAAGTGCTTGGTGTAGGCAAGGGGGAAGTCATTGGGATTACTTTCTGTAGGTTTGCAATTTTTCTCCTCCAGATTTGGAGGTGGACGTGCCCCATTGCTTTGACCTGTACAAGTCTTGAGCCTGGTACCTGGAACCCTTAGGGTGTCTGGATTTGCCCCTTTGAGCTCTGTCTGACACAGGAAAGGACCAATTTTTTGTAGGCCAGTGTCTAATGAATCTAGGTGGCTGCACTTGTAAGAAATCTTTAACAGTTTGCATAGATTTAGTCTTGTCTTCCATTTTCTTTAAAAGCTCTTCTGCCTTAATACCAAACAGTGAATCATGCTGTAAAGGTGCATCTAGCAATTTAGCTTTAACATGATCAGGCAAATTTTGTTTCTTTAATCAGGCATGCCTCCTAATCGCAGATCCAGTAACTGCGGCCCTGCAGGAGGCCTCTAAAGAATCAAAACCACATTGCAAAGTATGCTTTCCAACTTGTTCAGCTGCATGCAATAATTCCTGCAATTTCTTATTTTCTGCACATTCAGAAATCAACATCATTTTCTGTTTCAGCAATCCCATAACATGTTGTTGATACTTAAGCATATGAAATTGACAGTTTAAGGCCCTGTTTGCCAAGGTTGCAGATGTATAAACCTTTTTTCCCCATCTGTCCAGTGCCCTTGAATCTCTGTCGGAGGGGGTAGGGTTTTTTGCTGATGAGGCCTTAACTACCTTTGGACCCTGTGAAATAGTTTCAGGATCAGCAGCAGGGTTTCTAAATAAAAATTTATGAGAGTCAGGAACCCTGTAATACCTGTCAGGCTTACTGGGAGCCAGAGGTAGAGAGTCAGGGGTCAGGCTTGACTCCGAAAATACATCATCCACAATGTCTAAGGGGGAATGGCTAAAGGCTTGTGCTGAGGGGGGAAGAGGAGGAAATCCCTGAGCCTCTTTTTTGATTCTGAGAAGTCTTGACTCTCCCAGTGAAAATGCTCCCTCAAAGTATGCAAGGTTTCTCTAAATGAATAATCCTCAGGAGGAGATGCAGATGGAATAGACTCCTCAACATCAGAATCCTCATAGGGAGGTAAAGATAATTCCTGATCAGAAAAGGAATCAGAAGAAATAGAAACCTGATCTGAAGATTCATAGTCAGTGTCTTGCCTAGGCCTCTTATCTGGAGGGGGATGGGTACCCCTGATCAAGGTAATAAGGTCTTCAGCCATTTTGATCATCTGTTTTTTTAGGCATAGAGGCCTGTGCATGTGGCTCAGGCGTCGTTTTTTTTTGTTTTAGAAGGTGTCTTTGCCTTTGGTTTTGCAGCTTTCGTCGGTTTGATATAAAAATCTTGAGGTCTGAATACACCCTCAGAAGCCAGTGCCTGCTCAGCGGCTCCAGACCCATCCGTGGGAGATGCATCCATCGGTCCAATACCCTAAGTATCTTGCGGCATGCCGGACTCCACATGGGTGTCGGTAGAGGCCTGCAACTCGAAGATAGCAGGCATCAGGGGCTGTGAAAATACCTGAGTACCGGTGAACCGGCGACTGGCTTAGGAGAAGCTTTGTCATCTGTTTTGGATCTTGACTGCCTTTCTCTGTCCTTTTCTTTGCGTTTATGTACTCTGGTAGTCTAATTGCTATCCAACGACATCTCTGGGTAGTTAAATCCGTTTCCAAAATACTCCGGTGCAAAAATATACCGACGCTTAGTAGTGCGTTCGTTAAATCTAGCACAAAACTGACAACCAGGCACACTGTGATCAGGGCCTAGGCAAGGAATACAGTATAAATGGAAATCCTTATGAGGTATTTGCTTCCCACAAGTAAAACAATTAACTTTTTCTGACATCGGTAAAAAGCAAGAAAAAAAGTTTCCCCAATGGAGTACTTAGCTTTATAGAAGACTTCGGTTCAAACTCAAATGCGAATATTTCAGTAGTCGGCCGACGAGCACTTGTGAAATGCTTCTGCTTCGGGCACCGCTCAGTAAGAAAGACTAAAGAAAATGGCGTCGGCTGCATGTTTTATACTCCTGACGACCTGACGTCATGGAAGAGAAGACGGCAACTGACGCAGGACCCAAGACTTTGGAATTTAGGCCGACTGAGGGCAACCTGCCAGCAGATTACCCAAATGTAATGACTGCAACAGTGAAACACGAAGAACATCACTCAGCCGAAAAAACACAAAAAAAACCCCTACTAAAATGGAAAGAAAACAGCTTCAGAAAGCTACCAGTAGTTTAAAAGTGCATCTGCACTTTTAAACTACTGGTAGCTTTCTGAAGCAGTTTTCTTTCCATTATAAAACACTCTTAGCTAAGGAAACCGCATCAGATCTATACACGGGTAATAAGATGATTATCTGCAGTGTGGTAAAGTTTGTGTTTCTTTCTTCTGTAAGCTACATTAGTGGACAAAATATCTGGGGAAAGAGTATTATATCTGGCAAGGGGTTGCTTACCCCAGGCCTCTCCTGTACATGAACCAGGTACTGGAGCAGTCCTGGAGGATGCGTCTGATCCCCGCACCATAGAAGGCTGTGGGCTTACACTAGCGGGTGACGGGGAAAAATTAAGTGGTCTGTGGGCTGGCTTAAGGCAACAGATGCACAAATCATAGGATAAAGCATGTTTTGTTTTAATTTCTTTCTTTTTAGATGCAACTGGATTTGCTTGGGGGGGGGGAGCCATATTAGGATCCATCAAGTTAGGGGAAAAAACACCAGATACAATAATACACTGATACTGTTAAGGGCTGACTAAGGGCAACAATAATAGAAAATAAAACTATGTCCCCACACATGAAATATAGCTAAACTATATAAAATATAGCAGAAAGTTTAAAATGTACTAAGCCTTGTTCTACAATCTGCACACTGTAGTAAACAGCATACAAAGTCACAGTGCTAAAAAAAATTCACTTGTCCAGTAATGCCACAAAAAATCAAATATAAGCCGTTAAATCAAACAAACCTTTTAAAACAGCATAAACAAATATTTACTTTGTAACCTACTGTGTTCTTCATCTGTAAATATGTTGTAAGTAACTGCTATGTAAATGGTTATTCACTATGTAATCCAATGTTTATTTTAACTGTGGAGCTTTTCTCCCCGGGCCTCCACTGAAAATGGACCTACAGTCAGACACTCCCGGTCAACAAATTTAAATAAATAAATTTAAATAAATAAATAAATACTTAGAGATTCCCTTGTCAAAAATGAAAAAATCTCCACAGGAAATTGCAGTAAAATTGCGATTTAACAATAAAAATGGCAAGCAGTGTTGAATCAGAAATAAATATCATACACAAGAATAAAAGTGAAAAAAAATGCAATATTTTTCTTTTGGAACTTCAAAATAAAGCAGATAAACAAAAAGAACAGGCATGATTGAACTGTAGCTATATATGCAAGAGGCAGTCACTAGGTGTTCAACTGACACCATAGGGCTTCAGTTTCCCAGTACAAGTCATAAAACACTTTAGAAAAGCCCATTAACTGTTTAAACAGCATTAAGCATATAAAAACAGAAGTTAGGATTCCCATAATAGTTAGCAGCAGTAATAAACAGCAAATATACTGAAATAAAACATTAACAGATGTGTAACATTTTTTAAATAAAATAGAATATAATGAAAGGAAGGGAAGTTTCCAAAGGGATCATATCAGAGTTTGGAAGCTGTAATCCAGCAATGCAGGCCACTGAGGAGATTCAAATGTCTGACTCCTACAGATGGCACTAAAAGATTGAACAGCTGGATTCCTGTGACAGGAGTCATGCTTCCCCTAAGGGGAAGGGCTTAGCTATTTCCCCTATCACAGGGAGTCAGAGGAGGGAATTCTGAGTTCTGGAAAGCGTCCAGTGTAGGTTTGTACAGAACCCATATGCAACCAAGGCAGTGTTAATGATGATCACTAGCCCTGAACTGGTGTTGGTTATTTTGTTGGCACCAACTAGAAAACCTTTCCCATTTGCTTATATGCGACATTTTAGTACCAGGCTTAATTGCCTCCATTAGTATTTGCTGCATGTCTTCGGTAAACAGATACCTAACAGAACCCAATTATCTGAAACAATCTGTTGCCAAAGACAGAAAAAAAAAAAAAATATATATATATATATATATATATATATATATATATATATATATATATAGATATATAGATATATATATATAGATATGTACACACATATAAGGGTGGGGATTCCTGCTTTTGTTTTTGAATCTCTCTGCCACTGCTTTTTAAAAGTCTGTTTACCGGCAATCAGCTGAGATTATTTATTTTGTTTCTTGCTAAAACTGGGCAAAGGAGCAGAAGATCCCACAGAAAATTTAGAGAAGGAGGGCTGAAGATTAGAGATTCCCTTAATCAGCTTACCGCTGTTGTCACTTTTTTGTTAACTTCTGAAGCAGAACGTCCCATATACAAAATCTCTGTCCAAAGAGGAAATTCAGTATCTCATCTTTTTCATCTTCTGGGAGGTTCTGAGAACACAGCTAGGCAAATCTGCTCAACACAGTACCAGTGGCAAGAGCTCTTGAAGCAGCATCTACAGAGTCATATACCCTCTAAATAATAACTAGTAACGAGTAATGGTAGACACTAAACAGCACGAAACAGACTTTCCTCACAGGAAGGAGCTGCAGATAAAACATTTCTCATACTTTCACAATTAGTCAGAACAAACTAACATATGAGCATGACAATTAAAAATGAAAGTAGCAGAAGCATACACTTTTTTCCTAAAATTTCAGTTGCTTTACCATCCTTGTCTGAAAAGAAGGCTTAGAATTAACAAAATGTTTTGCAGCAGTTGGATTAACTAAAGCTATAGCTTCTAGGTCAAGTCTGGGATAACTGCATAAAACTTGATAAAATATGCAATGTTCCTCAAGATGCCTACCTTTTAAGTGCAGCAGGCTAGCTGTCAGGGAATCCACAGGCTGTGACAAAAACATCCTCCAATGATGACAGCACTGGGAGGGGAAGATTCTGGGAATTCTAGTAGTAACAACTCATAGCATTTTCTGAGGGATTGAGAAACCAAGAGTTCCCCCACTGAAAACACTGACACACTCTGGGAACGGTCTCAGAAAAAGTATTCCTCACCGGGAGATTAAGATATCATGATCACCTCTGAGTCTAAATCAGAAATCTGAGGAGAAAAATCTGCATCTGTTCCCATCACATTCCTCTACAGATTCAAGACCATGAATCACTTCAGGAAGAGAGGACTCCCTTTCATTTTCACCAGGAACTACTTTACCAGAAGGTCAATACAAGTCTGTAAACCTGTCCTAATAAACTACTTCTGCCCAGACGTTCTGGTGCAGGAGAAGAAGATAAATATTTAGTTTTCTGTTTCTTTTCAACTGGAAAATTGAAGCAGACCAGTTTATTAATGGCAAAAACACCTTCCTCATGTATGGGCACAATATTCTGGCTAAGCAGGGACATTTTCCCTGCCCATTTCCCAAGACTGACAAGACTGACTCGCCTTTGCTCACTGGAGTGGGAGGTGGTGGACCCCAACAGCTGCAGAGGATGTGGCTAACCCCCGGCCCACAGTGGTTGTACAAACACCAGAGAGATCTGAGGAAAAAGTGACTGGCCTCAGCAGCCAGCTTTGGCCACAGCAGAATTACCACCTGCGGCAAAGGCAAATTAGCCTGCTGTGGTGGCAAAGGATGTCCAAGATTCCTTTTTTGACTAGAAGAACTGACCAAGGGATAAGTAGTTTGTTCCATGGTCAAGCCAAAAATGTTTTTTTTTTCCCCAGGGAAGTGAAGCAGCACAAGTAAGTCACTAAACAACAGAAAGTACTAAAAAACACATTTTTCCTCAAAACACAAGCACTTAAATACATTTTGGCATCACCAGAGTGTAAATTAAATGCAGTTTCTCAACAGAAAAATATGGTTTTAAACCACGTTTAAAAAGACAAGAACAAAAGTGTGCTCCTGTGAGCTGTGTAAAAGTACACAAGTCACATGATAGCCAGCAAAATCAGATTTTTTTTTTTTTCATCTTAGAAATACTTTCCTAAACAGGAAAGTAGCTAACTTTAAACAATAAAATTTTAAACGTGGAAGGCTTTTCCCCTAAGGCAACTTATCTGCCCAGCACTGGAACAGCACAAGTCACCAATCGATCCTCGGAAGTCCTTAAAGGAGCTGTTTTTTTGTCAGCAGGAAAGCTCTGAAGGGCTTGACACCCACATTTATCTTTTAGGCAACTCAGCTTGAGCTAATTGTTGGGCATATGGAAAGTACCCTGACACTTTGGAAGCTGGTCGGTTGTAATATCCTTAAACAGGATATAACCCAGAAAAATTAGGCTACTGCAGCAGTGATCAATATGATGACCATCGTTGGATACATCAGTAGCATAATATCGATACTTAACAGCATGTCTGCTCAACTACAATAGCTGACTGGGAAGTATGAATAAATGTGCCATCCCAGTAGCATTACTAATCCTATGGGTTTATCAGCAAATAAGTTATGTACTCACCATAACGTTCAAGATAGTAAGGCCCGGGGGGTGGAGGGGGGGTACGGTTGAAGACAAATGAAGTAGAACTACTCAGATGGAATGTTATGGTGAGTACATAACCTTTTAATCTGAAGTAGTTTACTTCATCTGGTCTTCAACCTGTGGGACAGATTCCCCAGCTACTTTACCCCTGGGTGCCCCTTATGGAAGGATATTCCGGAGCACCGCAGAGCCAAAGGATGCTCTCCTTCTAGATATCAAATCCAATTTACAATGAGAAATAAGGGTATGAGATGAGGACCAAGTAGCTGCCGAAGTAATTTCGTCCAAGGATATCCTGGACCAAAAAGCCACCGAAGTAGCCATGGACCTGGTGGAGTGAGCTCTAACCTGACCTGGAGAGGACAAGCCTTTGTCCTTTTAAACTTGAATGATCCAGAGAGAAACTCATCTAGTAATGGTCACCTTGGAAATGGGCTTACCCAGAAACGGTTTGGAGAAGGACACAAACAGCTGATCAGAATTGCGAAAGGGTTTAGCTCGATATAAACAGAAGTGAAGTTGTCTATGAACATTCAACAGATGTAATTTATATCCACCCTTATTCTTGAAATTGGGAAAGGAAACAGGTAAATCAATAGTCTGATTAAGATTCATCTCAGATGCCACTTTTGGAAGAAAGGAGGGGTTGGAACGAAGAGAGACCCTTGTCCTTATGAAAAAGACCATATATGGAACCTTGACAGACAATGCCTGAAGTGCTGAGACCCTCCTAGCCAAGGTGATAGCCACTAGGAATTTAAGATCTGCTGTTGCTGCCAGTTCAAAGGGAGGGGCAGTCAGAGCTTGTAACACCATAGTAAGGTCCCAAGGGGGAGTAGGATCTTTGACCAGAGGACATAAGCGAAAAGTACCTTTGATAAAAGCTTTGCATAACCTAGACAAAGTCAAAGAAGCCATATTCTCACCTACAAGGAAATTGGAAATGGCAGCCAGTTGAACCTTCACTGTAGATGAGCTAGCCCCTTGATGAAAAATATTCTCCAACAAATCAAGGATAGCTGGAACTGGAGCCGTGAAAGGGTCCAAATCCCTTTGAGAAACCCAGATAGGGAAACACTTCCATTTGCTATGGTAAATCTTCCTGGTGGACGATTTATGGGCTGCCACCAGAATAGTCTTGACTGAAGAAGATAAACCGGGAGTCCTCGCAATTAAGGGAACTGGAGCAGCCAAGCTGTAAGTTTCAGACTGTCCAGGTTTGGAGGAGGGACCTTCGAGGGGGTGAGAAATGAGATCCAAATGGAGATCCAATGTCCAAGGAGGAGCTAACAGGTGAGACAAGAGGAAGGGAAATCACACCTGGTGAAGCCAAAACAGGGCAATGAGGATCACTTTGCTCCCCAGTCAATGAGCCTTCTGGAGGAACTTTGGAATAAAAGGTAAAGGAGGGTAAGCATAAAGAAGACCAGGAGGCCAAGCATGGACCAGAGCGTCTCTAGGGGATTCCCCTGGTGAGGGGGTTCAGAGCGTAGAACTCACTGCACTTTGCATTGGAAGATGATGCGAAGAGATCGCAGCAAGGCCGACCCTACACTAGAAAGGTCTGCTCCGCTACTGAAGGATTCAGAGACCACTCATAAGGCATCAGAATAGTCCGGCTTAGTTTGTCCACCAGTATGTTGGACCGTCCCGGAATGTGCATTGCTACTGCAAAACGACTGGTGGAGATCGCCTATTCCCTAACTCCCATGGTCTCATGACAAAGGGGACAGGATCTGGTCCCTCCCTGTTTGTTGATGTACAATACCACCAACATGTTTTCTGAATGAATCACAATAGTTCCTAGAGGGAGAAAGGCATGAAGGGCCTGCAACGCTAAAAGGACCACCCTCATCTCTACAACACTGATATGCAAACTGGTCTCGATCGGGGACCACATGCCTTGGACTGTCCGTCCCGAGCAATGCCCCTCCCCCACCCTAGCTGGGAGGCTTCCGTGGTCACTGTGGCTTGGGCAGGGGCCATGATGAAAGGTCGTCCCTAGAGTAGTTCCGAAGAATGCATCCACCAGAGGAGAGACGCCCTGCAGACTTTGCTTATGTGTATTGAATGTGTCAATGGAAGATACAACATGGACCACTGCACCACCCACTAGAGTCCACTGTAGTACTCGCATATGCAAACAAGCACACGGGAGTAGCGTAATCATCACTGCCATAGAACCTAGTGCCTGTAGAACTGACTGCGCTGAAGGAAGATGGGATTGATAGATGAAGGCTACATGCATCTGTAAGCTTCGAATTCTCTCAGAGGTCAGGAAGACTTCTGTCTGCAGTGTGTCTATCCATGCTCCGATGTATTCTATAACCTGAACAGGGTTTAGGAGAGATTTGGCTGTGTTGACAGTAATTCTTAGATGGTGTGCCAGACGTAGGAAATAAGTCTCTGGCCTGAGGAAGTAGACACTTGGTGGGAGCAGCAAGGAGCCAATCATCCAGGTAAGGGAAGACCTGGATTCCCTGAAGCCTCAGGTGAGCCGCTACCACCGCCATTACCTTGGTGAACACCCTCGGGGCTGTGGGGAGACCAAAGGGTAGGGCTCACAAAGTACAGTTTTGTACTTACCATAAATGTAGATGTCCAGTAGATATGCAACTGCAGTCATAACATATGGGTTGTCCTGCCTCAGGCAGCCCTCGGTCGGCCGAATTCCAAAGTCTGGGTCCGGCGTCGGCTGGTGTCGCCTCCTCTCCAACGTCAGAATGGCTGGAGTATAAAGGCATCGGCCGACGCCATCTTCTTCAGTGTTTCTTGCCCAAGATGCAAGGTGCCCTCCTAGGAAGGCTAAATTTGGTGAATGGATAAACAATTCCAGACATGCACAACAGTAATAAACAGATACACCATAGGAGGTACCCCCAGCTAATAGGAATAGGGGTAGTGGACCCATAAAGAAGGTTGCAGAGGGGTAGGAGGGTGGGAAAATCCGACTGCAGTTGCATATCTATCAGACATCTACATTTATGGTAGGTACAAAACTGTACTATGTCCTTCAAGAATGCAACTGCAGTCATAACATATGGGTTGAATACCATAGCCAATCTGGGGGTGGTTGGAACTAAGAAAGTGATGGTGTAGCTAAAATGCCCTGCAGGACTGCCGAAGCAAAGCCTGCTCGGGATCTGGAGTATAAAGGCATGTTGTAATGCTTGGTAAACGTATGCACGGAGCTCCATGTAGCAGCCTCTAGAATGTCCTTTGTAGCCACTCCTCTTAGAAAAGCTGTGGATGTGGCTATAGCTCTGGTGGAGTGTGGCCTAATATTGGCTGGCACACCTTTTCCATGAAAAGAATAGCAGAATCTGACGCAGTGTCCAATCCATTTGGAAATTGTTTGTTTGGAGATTGCTTTTCCTTGTACTCCAGCAGCATAGGCTACAAACAGTTGGTCAGATTTTCTGGTGGCCTTAGTTCTGTCCAAGTAGTAGCGTAGTTGTCTGTGTATGTCCAAAGTATGCAGCAGTGCTTCCCCCCTGTTTTGAGGATTGGGGAAGAAAGTAGGCAGGTGAATGGCCTGATTTAGAGACACCCTGGAAATTACTTTTGGCATGAATGAAGGATTGGTTCTTAGAGAGACTCTGTCCTGATGAAAAATGAGAAAAGGAGGTACTGCCATGAGTGCCTGCATCTCCGAGACTCTTCTTGCTGATGTGATAGCCAATAGGAAAACCGTTTTCCATGAGAGAAATTGCATTTCTGAAGTTGCTGCTGGTTCAAAGGGAGGAAGAGTTAATTTTTCCAAGACGAAACTGAGGTCCCATGCAGGTACTGGCGGTTTTCTGGGGGGTTTGATATTCTTTATCCCTCTTAGGAACTGTCTTAGCAAAGGATGTGAAAACACAGGTGGATCACAATTGTATTTTGCTGAGATTGCTGAGGCATGAATCTTTATGGAAAAATATGAGAGACCAGTATAAAACATTTCTGCCAAGTACTCCAATATCTGAGGAATACTCAATACTGTTGTATCCTGACCCCTGTTAGCATTCCAGATGATAAATCTCTTCCACTTGGCTGTATAGGGTTTTCTGGTGGAAGGTCTGCGTGCTTCCAGTAAGATCTCTTGAACTTTTTTGGAAAGAGAGATATCGGAAGGAGTTATGGTAACCTCCAGGCTGTCAGATGCAATGTTTTCAGGTTTTGATGAACAGTCCTGTAATTGTGCTGTGTTAGAAGCACAGGCCATAGGGGCAGAGGCCACGGCTTGGTCCGAGATATGCTCAACAGCAATGGGTACCAGTGCTGCCTTGGCCAGTCTGGAGCTATCAAAATGCCTGTTGGTTGTTCTGCTTTGATCTTCAGTATCACCTTGGTCAGCAGTGGTAGAGAAGGGAATGCATAATTTGTTAGGAATTCCAGCTGAAGGAGAGAGCATCCGTTTTCCAGGCTAGAGGATGGTGGGTCCTTGTACAGAACTTTTCCAGGTGATGATTCATGTGGGAAGCAAGAGATCTATGTCCGGTCTTCCCCATGTCCTTGTTATTTGTGAGAAAATGTGAGGATGCAGCATCCATTCGTGTGGATCCAAGAAATTCCTGCTCAGTTTGTCCGCCAGAACACTGTCCTTGCCTGGCACAAACTGGGATTGCAAATGTATCTTCAGACTTAGGGATTTTTCCCAGAGAATCATTGTTAGTCTGCAGAGGGGATAAGAATGAGTGCCTCCCTGCTTGTTTATATACCACATCACAGTGGTGTTGTCTGTCCTTATTAACAAATGCCCTTGTTGAAGTGATTTTTTGAAATTCTCAATTGCATGTATCACTGCCAACATCTCTTTTTGGTTTATGTGCAGATGCCTTTCCCTTGGTGTCCATTGGCCTTGAATGCATCTGCCTTCCATGTGCACCCCCCATCCATGGTCTGAGGCATCTGTTGTAATCATTTGACCTGCTTGAGGTTTGTTGAAAGACATGCCTTTGTTTAACTGACTTGCTTGAGCCCACCACAAAAATTCTCTTTGTAGACATGGAATGAGTGGGATTACGTCCTCTAGGCTTTGGCTGTTTTGGGACCATAAGTTTTTTAAGTACCATTGCAGCTTTCTCATATGAAGTTTTGCCAAAGGTATCAGAAGAATGCAAGATGCCATGAACCCCAGGGCCTGCAGGATTTTCCTTGCAGTCAGCTGGGAGAACTTTGCTAGGCCTTTGAAGTATTCTGGTAACTGCTGTTGTTTTTCCTCTGTGAGATGAGCCATTTGTGTTTTTGTGTCCAGCTTGGCTCCTAGGAAAGTAATTTGTTGGGATAGCAGGAGCCTTGATTTCTGAATGTTGACTGTGTATCCCAAGGCCTGTAGTAATTGAATGACATAGTCCAAGTTTGCCATCAAGGTTTGTTTGTTGTCTGCTTGTATGAGGCAGTCGTCCAGGTAGGGGTATATTTGAATCCCCTGGAGTCTGCAGTGTGCCACTACTGATGCCAGGCATTTCGTGAACACTCTGGGTGAAGTAGATAAGCCAAACGGCAATGCTGAGAATTGATAATGCTCTGTCCCTGCAAGAAATCAGAGGTATCTTCTGCAGCTTTGTCTGATTGGGACATGCAGGTATGCCTCCTTGAGGTCCAGAGTGACCAGCCAAGACCCCTTGCCCAGCATGGGAAGGAGTTGCTGCAACATCAGCATTTTGAATTTTGGCACAATGAGGTAAGTATTTAGAGTAGACAAGTCCAGTATAGGCCTCCATTTGTTTTCCTTTCTTGGAACAAGGAACAGTCTTGAATAAAATCCCTGGCCTTGTTCCTGTGGAGGAACCTTTTCTATTGCGTTCATGTTTAACAGCTTTGAAACTTGAATTAGTGCCTCTGCTCTTTGATGATGTGGCAGGTTTGGCATGCCTCGTCTTATTGGTAAAGTATGGAAGTGGAATCTGTAACCTTTGTCTATTAAATCCAGAATCCAGTTGTCCTTGGTTAAGATATGCCAGTTTTTTGAGAATAAGGATAATTTTCCGCCCAAGGGTGCTTCTCTTTGAGCCTTTGTAGGTGGTATGAAAGTGAAGTCATTGTGGTTGTACTTGTGGTGCAGCTGGGCTGCCTGTGCCACTTCTTTGATTTGGTGGTTGCCACTGGCGGCCCCTGTAGGAGCCTCAGTATTGCCCTCTACCTCGGCCACGCCTGTTTTTTCCACTTTGAAACATGTCGGTGTCTGGAAAGGACCAATTCTTTGAAGGCCAATTCCTGCTGAATCTGGGAGGCTGAACCTGGAGGAAATATTTGACTGTCTGTACTGATTTAGCTTTTTCCTCAATGGACTTCAACACATCTTGTGCATTAGCACCAAAAAGCTTCTGTTTTTCTAAAGGTGCATCAAGTAACTTTACTTTAACATGGTCTGGCAGTGGCTGTTCTTTTAACCAAGCATGTCTATGTATCACAGCCCCAGTCATAGCTGCCCTACATGAAGCCTCCAATGCATCATAACCACACTGAAGAAAATGATTGTTAACCTGCTGAGTGTTATGTACTAGATCCTGCAATGCCTTAAAATCAGTAGACTCAGGGGAGGCTAGCTTTTTCTGTAAGTCATCCAGTAAAGAATCCTGGTACTGAAACATATGAAAAAGGCAGTTAAGTGACCTCATAGCCAGGGTGGTGGACGTATAAACTTTTTTACCCCATCTCTCCAGGGATCTAGCTTCCCTATCCGCTGGCAGTGGATTCTTGGCAGTGGAAGTAGCCACTCCCTTGGGGCCCTGTGAAATAGTTTCTAGAGCCACAGAATGGGCCTTAGAGATATGCTTGTGTGTGTCAGGGACCCTATAATATCTGTCAGGCTTGACAGGAGCAGGAGGGAGAGAATCAGGGTTAGCACTGGAGTCGGAGAAAACATCATCCAGGACATCCATAACTGGAGAGATAGCTAAAGGCCTGTGCTGTGGAAGCTTGAGGAAGGTACGTAGCCTTTTCCTGGAGTCAGAGAATTCCTGGCCCTGCCATTTAAAATGCTCCCTCATGGAGTGTAGGACTTCACCAAACGAAAAATCCTCTGGAGGAGAGGCAGAGGGAATAGATTCCTCAGCATCATAGGCCTGGAAGGATTCTTCTTGGGTATCAGAATGCTCAGAATCCCCAGAAGCTTCATCTGAAGAGAGGTTGTCGGCCTGCTCAGTTCTGGGCCTTTTCTCTGCAGGCGGCTGAGAACCTCTGTCTGGATGAGGCTGAGACCCCCTAATAAGGGAAATTAGATCTGCAGCAAGAGACATGATCTGTTTATCAGAAGAAGGGGCCTGAGCAGTAGGTTTAGGATGGGCCTTGGCATGGCTGGCAGCCTTAGCACGTGCAAAGGCCTTGATGGACATGGATACAGGAGGCCTAGCTGCCCCACGTGCTGGTGTAACCTTGTCCACAGGAATGGTGTCGAGTAGATCCAGAACCTCAGTTTCTGGAGGAAAATCAACAACCGGCACCGGAGTGGACTCCGAGACCAAAGGACGAGTTACCGCTGTGTCGTTGGCCTGGAGCGGTTGGATTACCGTTTCCGAAGGGACCGAAGCACTAGCGGAGGGTTTAGGAGGAGTATCGGTGGAAGACGCGGGCCGAGGATGTCGGTCCCGGTCCTTACGTTTTTTGGAAGATTGAGTTGTCGGTTGATCCGACGGCATGATATAAGCAAAAGAATCACCGAAAAAGTCTTCGGCAAATTCTGCCCGGCGCCTGAGACTGCGCTTATTAAAGCAAGCACAGGCAGCACAGGCTGAGACGTCGTGGTCTGGGCCCAGGCAAGGCAGGCAAAGAGAATGGAAGTCCTTATGAGGTATTTGTTTACCACAAGACAAACAATTATTAACTTTCTCAATTTGTTCTGACATCAGCTGAGGCAAGAAAAAATGTTCCCCAACGGGGTACTTGGCTTTTAGATGACTTCGGTACTGAAAACACAGGAGCTGACCGACCGGTACTTGCGAACTGCTTCTGCTTCGGGCACCGTGGCAAGAAAGACTGAAGAAGATGGTGTCGGCCAATGCCTTTATACTTTAGCCGTTCTGACATCGGAGAGGAGGCGACACCAGCCGACGCCGGACCCAGACTTTGGAATTCGGCCGACCGAGGGCTGCCTGAGGCAGGACAACCCATATGTTATGACTGCAGTTGCATTCTTGAAGGACATCTGGTAACAATTGGCCCCAAGCTGGAAGCGGAGGAACCTCCTGGAGCCCCTGTGCATCTTTATGTGATAGTAAGCATCCTGGAGGTCTATAGAGCACATCCAGTCCCTCTCTTGCAGGTAAGGCAGGATGGACTGTAACGTGATCATCCGTAACTTCTCTGTGGCAATTGACAGGTTCAGGGTTGATAGGTCCAGGATGGGCCTTAAATCCCCCATCTTTTATGGCACCAAAAGGAACCTGGAGTAGTTGCCCAATCCAGACTGATCTGGGGGGATGGGTTCAATGGCTCACATTTTACCAGCTTGATTACCTGTAGTGCCGCTGCCTCCCTTTGTGCAGATCGTACATCTGGGAGGTGTTTGGGTGGAATGGGAGAATCCACAAATGGGATTGTGTACCCTCTGGATATAATCTGTAGCACCCAATGGTCTGACATGGACTCCCATGCCGTCAGGTGCAACGACAGGTAACCCCCGACTGCCTCCAGAATAGAGCAGTCGGGCAACCCCACAGGGCTGCTGTGCGGGCCTGTCCGAGAAAGGCTCTCGAGACCCAAACTTCCTCAGACCCCCTCTGCCTCTGGGCCGGCGTCTGTCTGGTCCTCCTTTGACTCTAGGGGAAGACGAGTCCTGAGTGCCCCGGGAATACTGAGACTTCTGGAACCACATCTTCTTCTGCCCTCTCTGATTCCGAGAAAAGGATCTTTGAGGGTTTGAGAAGTGGATCTCAACGGCAGATAGTGTCTTGCCGTCCTTCTCACTCTGGACCAAAGTGTCATGGACAGTCTTTCCAAAAAGGAAGAGCTGTCATAAAGGGGCATTCACAAAAGATGCCTTACAGGGTTCCGAAAACTGACACAACCTGAGCCAGGCGTGATGCCTCATGGCAACACCGGACCCAGCCACCCTAGCCGCTCCCCCTCTGTGGTGTGCAAGAGGAGGCGCATGGACATATTGGAAACCGCTTTCAAAGTACTCATCCTCAAGGAGAACACAGTCCTGTCCTCCTGTGACATGGACTAAGGGCAACTCAGCTAGTCCCTTAACCAGGTCGTGCTGTAGTCATATAACATGGACCAAGTAGTTCAGCTCCCTTATGGAAAAGGTTACTGATGCATACACCTGCTTCCCTAGGTGATCCATCATCCTGGACTCTCAGTCGGGGGGATGGACCATGAAACTCTCCTGAGCTAGTTCCTTCTTGGTGGCAGCTACTACCACCATAGCATCTACAGGGGACCCTTTATTCCAGGCAGGTCTATCCACAAGGGGGCTTAAAACTTTATCAGGGCACTTTGGAATTGGCTCCACGGTGTCCGGTTCCTTCCAAACCCGCTAGGTGACAAAGTCCACTATGGGATCTGTGGGGGGGGCACCCAGGAAGTGACAGGCCCATGCCAAAAGCTTCCAGGAACGTAACCAAAAACCAAACGCTGAATACTAAAACAAAAAAATAGCCGAAACCTTGCACAAAACCACTAATGTTGTAAAAACTTGTACTGACGAAAAACACAATGAGAAAACAATGCAAGCACTTTAATAATCCATTTTAGCGCTTTCATCTTCAATAGAGACTTCTTCAGAAATAAAACAAAAGCACCAATTAACTTCATTTATATACTAAACAATCGTGACATCACCATTAATTGATTAAATTTAAAAAGATATCACCAAAATTACATTTAAAAACTTTCTTATATACACTAATTTACATTCCATAAATTATTAACCACTAAATGTTGAATATTTGTTATATAGCATTTGTCATATACATAAATGTACTTTCACTTTACTTGAAAAATATATTAATAGAAATTAATAAAAAATAATATAATATGATAATAAAGTTAAATACAAAAATAAACTTTAAAATTCTTAAATTAAAACCCATTAAATTTCTATCCATATTCTATTAAATCTATTAATACACCTTAAATTGATACTATTAAAAAACACATTATTAGTCCTATGTATTATTTCTATATATTATTAGCTCTCTCTTGTAACATAGGAACAAGTGATACATAGTCATTTAAGCCTGGTGCAAACATAACTGCCAGTCTAAATTGCCACTGGCTCTCCTTTTTTAAAATGTTTTTCCAATCTCCACCTCTAGGGTTAATTTGTACTATTTCCAGAATGCCAAACACAAATTTATCAAATTTTTCACAATTAATAGAATGCCTATATAATGCATTTGTAGTTTTGTGATTTTTTACATCATTTAAGTGTTCATATAGTCTGTTTAACATTCTTTCAGTTTTCCCTACGTAAAAATGCCCACTTGTCATGCACCAAGCCAAATATACTACCCCTCTTGTATTACAATTGCCCTTTTTGAAATAACCTTTACTCCCAATGTTGTTGTTTAAAACTAATGTAGTTTGCTTAATAATATATGGACAATAATTGCACATACCACACTGCTTTGTACCCCTTTTATCTTGACCCATGTTGTCAAATTTATACTCCAATAACTGTTTAATGTTGTAACCTACTCTATTAACAAATTTTAGCCTATTACCTACTTTATCCAAATTTTCCTTTTTAGTCCTAAAAATATTCCAATTTCTTTTAAAAGCTTCTTGGACTAAATGGGTATTTGTATTATACTGCAAAATACAAGCCTTAGTGAAATTTCCTGGTTTTAAACCATTTACACTGTTGCCTGGTATCTCTTCCATAAGGGTACCTAACAAGGGATGGTACTTAATACCCCATTGTGTATATATTTCTTGAAGAATATTGTCTAGAAGTTCCGATGGATAACCTATCTCCAAAAACATGTCGGAAATAATTTTAAATTCTTTATCCAAGTCCTCTTTACAGGATGTCATCCTAGTAATCCTAATAGCCTGTCCTTTCACTATACTAATTTTTTGGCTAAATGGATGTTCACTTTGAAAATGTAGGTAGGCATTACAAAAAGTCTTCTTTCTATATACCAAGGATTTGAATCCCTCTTTTTCTTTGGAAATGGTTGTATCCAAAAAGTTAATTGAATTTTTATGGTATTGGTACGTAAATTCCAAAAAGTGGGTAGTTGAATTTAGATAGTCTATATATTTAGGGACGTCTTCTTCCATACCAGTCCATAGTATAAAGATATTGTCCAAATAGCGTAAATACAGTTTAACACTAGCCCAATGGGGGCCACCAATAACAAAGTTGTTCTCCCAACCCAGTAGAACGAGGTTTGCATAAACAGGTGAACATGCTGCTCCCATAGGGACACCCTTGATTTGTTGGTAATATTCACCCTCAAACCAAAGGAAACTATTGTCTAGTACCAAACTCATAAATTCACAAACTAGTTTAACCATATCATTATCCAAATCCGAATACTGGAAAAGCACTTCTTCAAAAAAAGTTAACCCTTCCAATTTGGGAATGCTTGTGAAAAGATCTTTTATGTCCACTATAAGAAAGAGGACATTATCACTAAAGAGTTCTTGTTTAATATTCTTCAAACATTCCCACAAATCTTTTAACAAATGTGGTACTTTCTGAATAATGTGTTGTACACAATTGTTTATAAACACAGTTAAAGGGTGAATTTTGGATCCCCTAGCCGCTACTATTGGTCTAAATGGGGGTTTACTAATATTTTTATGTATCTTGGGGATACCAAACAAAACAGGAACTAATGAATACTTTCTATATAAAAATTCCTGAATATCTTTGCTTATTCTTCCATCTAATAAATATTCCTCCAGGTATGAATCAATCCTAGTGTACGCTATGTTTATCTGGTTTTTAGATATCCCCACATAGGTACTATTATCGAATAAATAAGTTTAACATCTCGTCGGAATAATCCAAACTACGAAACAAAACAACCCCTCCCCCCTTGTCTGGAATCATAACCCTTACATTATTATCCTTCCTTAAATTATTTAATAATTCATTTTCTCCCCTTGTTAGGTTCCAGTTGTTGATATTTTTATTATTCTTAAAGATATTATATATATCCTCCATAACTAACCTTTCATATGTTTCTACAAGGGGATACAAGGAACACAGACTCGTCTGAGGAAGGTTTTGGGGTGGACCAACCTCCCTGCTGGTGCAACAGTTTCATGATATCTCCACAGGAGACATCGTCAGAAGGTGATCTTGGGGAACCTTCCCCTTCCTCCAAGTCGGTGTCCTCAGAGAGGGACTCTGGGGAGGAGTCCAATTGCCTCCTCTTGCATGTATGCTTGCGAGGAACCTCTCTGGGGGGACTCTCCAGAGGGTGCTCGCAAACCAGCTGATGTTCCTCAAGGGGAACCCCCTGGGTCTCCTCGAGCATGGGCTGTCCCGGTGGTAAAATGATGGGAGTCACATCCAAAGCAGAGGGTGTCGGGGCAGAATCTGAAGAGATAGTCAGGGGTCTTGATCCGCTGGAGAGAACCCTTTCCACCATGTCGAATGCTGAGGGTGAGCGAGCTTCCTGGGTTGTCAGTAAAGGAGCTGCTCCCCCCGGATCTGATGAGGGGATCGGAGCCGGGCCCAAAGGAGATGGAGCACCAATGAGATGGCTGTGACCTGACAAGGTTGGTGCTGACGGGAAAACCCCCCACCTACTGGGATTCAATGCCCAGGCTACAGCTCCAAGAGCCACTCGGATCCAAACTAGTTGGATCTGACGCACTCCAGGTATCTGCTGGCATCGAGGTAGAGGGTACCATCGGCACTGGCCCCCTGACTCGAAGCCTGTCGGATCCAAATACTCCGAAACTGGGGATCGAATCGGAGAAGGAGAAATAGGTGTAAAAAAGGGAGGGGGGCTGGCAAGACTCCCATCTGGATTTGTGTATGAATAAATCTCCTCATTTTATCCATGTCAGCTTCTTATAAACTGTGGGTAGACTGTGAGGATACCACGGACTCTGACCTTGGCTGGTTGGTGTGCCGAAGCCCTACAGGATGATCTAGGCTCCTCTGGCTCCGGTGAAAACCTAGGCAACTGGAGCAGAGGGGAGTTAGATCTTTGAAAACCTAGAATTTTTGGAGGAGGTCCGGTCGGAGCCAAACGGCTCTGGAACCTCTTCCTAAGCCTGTCTCCCTTGTTCTTTCTCTTTCTCTCTGCCCTTACGCTGCTCCCCTTTCACAGGCCTAGAGTTAGGAGGGCGAGTCCTGGCCTTGGAGGGGGAAGTGGAGAGGGAGAGCTCAGAAGAGGACCCTGTCACAGCAGTGACCGAAGAGGTAATGGAGGCAACTGCCTCCATCGCAGGAAGGAGAGCTTTCAACATTAGTTTAGCCCTGTGATCTTTCACAGCTCGCAGGTTAAAGCCTGTGAAAATGCTACAGCCTGAGGAATGGTGGGCTGCTCCCAACCAAACAACACAGAGTGTGGCCGTTGGCAGGTGACAATTTATGGCCACACTCTGAGCACTTCCTAAAAACTTGTTTCGGCTTATCAGCCATCCTAAAATAGAGACACACAAACCCTCACATCGAAAAACCCCACACTCAATGGAACACCCAATACAGCTGGGGGGGGGGGGGAGGACACTACCCACTTAGCTAACTAACAAACTAACTTTAACTTTTTTTTTTTTTTGAACATGACGTGCTAGTGAGGAGAGGAAAGGGAAAAACCTATAGACCACACACACAAACACACACACACGCACACACAGAAATTTGAAAAAATTTCCAAAAAACACTACTCAATACCCAGAGTTCAGAGACAATGCTGCAAGCAATAGCCGCGGCAAACGAGATCTGCGGGAAGGAAGGTGGTGATAGTGCATTATGGATAGGGGAGGAGCTTGGAGCTCAGAGCAGATGCTTGTGAAGCTGCCGGTTCAGATCAGATTCGGATCTGTAACCCACAGGTTGAAGACCAAATGAAGTAAACTACTTCAGATCATATACTTCACTTTTTCGTCAAAAAAGTTCAAAATACAACTTTCTTGGTTATTGGGAAGGGCATTCTGGACAGGAACCATTAAGGACCTTAGCAGCATCTATGGACACCACTGACAGATCTGTCACTGTTTTTTGTACAGGACCTTAAGGGAAGGGTCATGGACCCTGTAAAATAAGTAAAGTTTCATAGGAGTAGGGAGCTGGGTGTCTGGTTCCATGGATGATGTGTTGAAATTATTTAGATAAGAGTAACCTGCAGCTTAGCATCTGCAGCAATAACCAATTAATAAATTAAATACTGGGTTTGATGCCGAGGCAAAGGACCCATTGCTAAATTGGAAGGAATAGCAGCAGAAGGAGGAGTACTTTGAGCAAAAACCATGGGCATCTGGAAAATGGCATTGACCTGTTGCACATTTGCTCAAAGGTTTAACTGGGACCTGGAGCAGGCAACCCACTATACACCTTCAAAGCAAAGGACACAGATGAGCCTAAGCCTCACTAATGACCCTGAAAATCCTAAAGTCTTACAAACACCAGCCTTTTATTTTAAGAACGTAGCTCTTCTGTGCTTCACCATTTTCCTAAATCTGAAAACACTGGGTGCTAGACCAGGTATCTGCTCTTTCCCATAGGCAGACATGCCCAATGCCTGTGAACTAAAAACCCTAAGACCTCTAGCCCTCCTAAACAATGTTTTTTGTTAGACATTTTACCATGTTTTCAGTTTAGCATTTCAATACACTCCCTTCCACACTGCAGATAATAGTCTTTAAGAATTAATTTCATTTGGGGACATTCAATAGTGACTTTTCTGAAAAAAAATCTCGACATCTGAAAAAAGGCTCACTTAATACAAAAACACAATTACAACAAACACATTGGTACTTATCATTCTGAGAGACATCCTGGCCTGGAAATGACTGGTTTCCCACAATGGAATACAAGATTCAGTGTCATACTCTTCAGCAGCAAAAACTGAACTGCAGATATCTTGCATCCATGTTATCCATGCCATGGAAGATGGATATTAGCAAGGACTATCATCTGATTTGTTGCAGTACCGATTGCTACAATGAGCAACCCATCTGTTACATCAAAAAACAAGTATCCACATATAAAGGCCCATCCTTGATGGGTTCTGCATTAGGCTGAATTCTAATTAGCTAACAGTGTAGAAGCAGGTAAAGGACCACACAAGACCAGTGTTCTGAAAATAGACTCCTGGAAAAAAAAATTATATATGGTTTACGATCAAAACCTGGAAACTGCATTGGTCGACCGACATGTTGTCAAACCTGCAGTTTTCAAGTCAGCAGAATGTCGAACCAAAATCAATGGACTATACTACAGCAAATGGGTAGGGTAGTTTGAGCATTTGGGTTAGACTCTGTGCAAGGAGGTCACAGTTCAATGAGGAACAGGGAATTAAGCCCATTTCCTCACTGTAGTGCAATGTCGGAGTTGGTATATTTAATGTGCAAGGGGGGGAGATGGAGGGTGCAGGGGGGCATGGCACCCACCCTGCAAAATAGTACAATTAACGTACCGTTCACTGTACAGTGTAATGGTACGTTAAATGTGCATAGCATGGGTGAGTGATGTCACCTTCTGCTATGTCGAACTCATTGAACCAGGGATTTTGATTATGTCATTTCTGATGTTCTACCTTTTAGACATTTCAGAATTCAAGATTTTACATAGACGTTGTGATCATTCGACCGACCATTTTCCAGATTATGACAATAAACATATTTATTTATTGCATTTGTTGACTGGGAAAGTCCACTGGGCCAAAGAGTGTCCATTTTCTGTGGGAGGCCCAGGGAGAAAAGCTCCAGAGATGCAACATAGTAACAGGTAAGGTGTTTTTCAGGCAAACCAACATTTCTTTTTTTAAAGAGAACCCAAACTTCC
The DNA here is from genome assembly GCF_019279795.1 of Protopterus annectens. NCBI lineage: Eukaryota > Metazoa > Chordata > Ceratodontiformes > Protopteridae > Protopterus > Protopterus annectens. The sequence continues at coordinate 707,980,021 of NC_056747.1, read as the reverse complement.
AGTGTCACAGTTAAAACAGTGCTCAAGGAACATGAAACCAAAAGCCCATAAACAAACATCTGTAAAGACATTATTGGAATCATGTACTGGAGGCAGACACTCCATTGCCAAGTCAATGCAGCCAGTGCTTCATTTGGACAACTGTTGCATCCTCTCAAAACTGTACACATTTTAAATATTAGAATTTGCAGTGCACATCCAGGGTGAGAATGGTCTTCTTACCACCACTTCTCACACAAGAAAAAATTGAGATAGCACTATATAATTAAAGTGCAAAATGTAATGCTAAGGGGCTATCAAATGGGGTAAGTAAACTGCTGGTATTCATCTCAGCAGGCATGACTGATATTGCAGCTGCTGAAATGAATGGCTTCAGTAGTTTAACTGTTAGCACAGAGCTTGTATGCAAGTCCTTGTTACAGTTCAGAACTTTGCTTGGGAAAACCATTTTTTCGGTCCTCAACTTTGGGTTGAGGGTGCACCAATCTCAGGACTGCTCTGCGCATTAGACGACTGTTATGGCTCTTGGAACTCAGACTGATTCAGGAACAATTCTCAAGCCTTTGAAAAGAAATGTTGGTTTGCCTGAAGAACACCTTACCTCAGTTAAAGACAAGACACTGTTCCCACCCCACAAAGGTTTGAAGCTTGAAGATCATAGGAGCAGATTCCACTTAAACACATAGGCTTGCTATATGGAATGATTCCTAGAGGCTTTAATAATCTGAGAACACAGTAGGAAAATCCACTGGAATCAAGACAGCTACATCAAAAAATAAGGCTCCAAGGTTGTTCCAGCTCTCATTTCAAGCACTTTATAAACTCTTGACTTGTAGCATCACAGACCAGTGGTCCTGAAACTATGACCTTCTTAGCCAACAAATGGCAAACTTTATTACCTAGACTTTGAGAATACAGAGAATTAGTGGTAGCATGCACAGGATTCTTTCATGCTCAAAGGAAAGAGAATAACACTTTCCTGCCATGCTAAACTGAGCAAAAATGGCGACGGCTAGACTTTCCTCAGTGACAAATATGTCAATCTCTGATACTTCCAAGACTGCAGTATACAGATCAACAGCATAACTGCAGCTCTCCCAGTGTGAAAATGGAAAATGAGAAAAAAAAAGCGCCATTGAAAATTTTTTGGGGTAAAATTCAGTTACTGGCTAGTAAATACATTGCATGGATACCAGCAAAGAAATATGAAAAACCTGAATGAAAATGAGACAGAAAAAGTGAAGAGAAAAACACCGTCTGGGAAAGATACTGCAGCTGTTCAACAAAAAGCAATTCAAGCTTTAGATATGATTCAAGATATGGCTTCCAGTAAACTAGACGAAAAAATAAATGAAATGTATTCAGAGGTGATTAAAATAAATGAAACACTGAAGGAATATATCAATTCAAACAAAAAAAGGCTAGAAAAAAAGAAGCTTTAACTAGCCATCTAGGTAACCCCCGATACTGGAATCAAATTAGATTATACTGAAAAAGAACTGCACAAACTGGATCCAAACAAAGCACAGGGAGGAGATGGAATTAGTAACAATGAGCTGAAAACACGCCAGCAAGAACTTACAGTACCATTATATCTGTTATTCACTAGGTCATATAAATATGGAGAGATTCCTCAAGATTGGAGACATGAGCTTATTAAACATGTTTTTAAGGGAAAAGGGAGTAGGACAAACCCAGAGTCATATAGACCCTTAAGTCTACTTTCATGTTGTGAAAAATAATGGAGAAGGTAACATTGGATAAGTTATTGTCAGAACTGGATAATTTGGGACTTGAAACCACATATCAGCATTCATATGTTGAAAACAGATCTATTACTACCTGTAACATGATGTTCTATAACAATACAACAACTATGAATGAAAAATTGTGCTGTGACTTAACTTATATAGATTTAACTTCAGCATGACTGGGTCATACACAAAACACTGATCAATAAATTAGTACAACTATGTATTGATGTACTATTGATAAGATGGACAGCTGCGTGGCTTACAAATAGGACATGTCAAGTATCATACAGCAAATGGACAGGCAAAATCCTTGGTTACAGTCAGACTGTCCCACAGGGCTCTGTCCTAGGCCCTTACTTGTTTAGATGGCATCTTTCAGACCTAACTTTTTCATCAGAGGTGTTCAACAGTCTATATGCAGAAGACCTGAAAGTGGGTAAACTGATTACACGTGTTACAGATTAGGCATGTCTGCAAAATAACTTGAATAATTTGACCATTTGGGCACAGGAGAAGAATATGCTGATAAATACATCAAAAACTAAGCATATGAGATTTGGTAGGCATAAATTGAAAGATGAATATTTAATACTGCACACATGATTGAAACTGTAGACTCATTTAAGGACCCGGGTACATGGGTAGATTCAGCTATGAGTTTTTCTAATCACATCAATCAATTGCTTAATGAGAGTTATAGAACTACAGGTTGTATAAAAAGATTTATAAAGTCTAGGAAATCAAAAATAATTAAGTCATTGTTTGTTAGTTACATTAGACCCAAACCGGAGTATGGAATAACAATATGGAAACCCTATAAAAAAACAAGCATGAGTAAACTGGAAAGAGTACAATGGAAATATACCAAGGGCATCCATGGATGTGAAAATTTAAGTTATTATGAAAGACGAAAATATCTGAACTTGTACAGTGTCTCTTACAGATATCGGAGGAGATCTTATTCAGGTATATAGGGCATTTAGTGACAACTACGTCTGGGAATGTTTGGGGTTAATAAAAAGTACTAGAGAATCATTAGGCAACCCATGTAGAAGATTCTGTAGGAATGAGAAATGTACTAATTGGTTATCTGACAGAATAGCTGGTGCATGGAACAAACTACCAAATTACATTAAAGCAAGTACTAGTTTAGATTTTAAGAATAGCCTGGATACTTATTGTGGGAACAAGTGTTTTGGTATATTGGCAAGACAGAAGGGCATTCATGCCAGTGCTTGAAATATTTGTATGTATGTATTCAGATACACTGATAAAACTGCAAAAATCAGGAGGCTGACGAAGAAAAAGCTGGCTGAATATGAGGATTCTCAAGAGCTGTTTAAAAAAATGATAGAGTATGCACAGAAAACCTAAGATTTTACACTGTACCAGAGAAACTGAAAGAAACAGACAATTAATTTTATCAAAACACAAATAAACAACTGGATTGGTGTTCCACAGCTGAATTTGTTAACTGAAAGGGCACAGAGTGTATGCTACAAACCTGGCCATGAGAAAGCAGCCAAGACCTATATTAGTAAAGATGCAATCATACCACCAGAAAGAACCGATCCTGATTCAATTATGGCAGAACAGCAAAGTATTAAAAATTGGAGACAGCAGAGTATTTCTAGAAAATGATAATTCAGTGTACACAGGGAATCCCAAGAGGCAAGTGTGAGATTCAAGCTGCTTTATCTAGCTGTATTCAAAGTGTTTTTTTCCTGGAGGATCACAGTAATTTTTTGATGCAGAACACAATAAGGAAGAAATAAAATGTATCCAATAAAAAGTGAGTCACCAGCAAAAGGGACTCTGCTTCAAATTCTACTGACAGGAAGATTCGTAGAGAGACTTTGCCAGTGTCATGTACAACAGGTGGGAACAACATTGTTGACAAACTCAAGAGGTTGGGTACAAACTTGTACGTCACCTGATGGACAGCCAACTGGCTCACAGACAGGATGCAGGAAGTTAGAATTGGGGAGTCTACCTCTACAAAGAGGCCAGTCACAAGTAGAGTCCCTCAGGAATCAGTCCTTGGACTCCTTTTTTGGCATTTACTTCTCAGTAGTCAAGGCCAACATCAGTGGTCTCTGGCTGACTAAACTTGCAGATGATTGCAAATTAGGAGCTGTCACTGAATCTGACATGGACACAAATGCTCTCCAGGAGGGGCTGACACAGACAAACAAAAGTCAAAGTCATGGACTAAAACTAAATGCCAAGAAATGCATAATAGTATCCTTTAGGAAGTCGTCCATCCCTGGTAAGTATCATACAGACAACACAACCCTTAGAGTTGACCTAGTTTTTAGGGACTTAGGGACACACACAGATAGTAATCTAGCCTTTGACCATCATGTGTCTACAGTGGTGAGGAAATCATTCTATGTTGCGCAATTTATAAACAAAGGTATGATATCCAAGTCCAAGGAAGTCATTGTGCTACTGTATTCGGCATTCATCCGACCCATCAGTGAGTACAGTGCTCCCTTTGGTACGTACCTAACTAGGCATATCCAACAACTGGAACATCCACACAGGTTCCTCACTAAAAGAATACAGGGAGTAAGTAAAATGTCCTATGCAGACTGCCTCAAGGCCCTATCCCTGTATTCTGTCTCCTACAAGCTTTTGAGGGGAGATCTATGCCTGGCATACAGGGCATTGTCAGACCCCACTCAAATGCACCTCTTGCATATCCACAAAACAAACAGCACCAGAATTACCCATTCTAAAGACTTAAACCTTGCCTGTGATATAAATAGGACCTGCTGGAGAGAGAGGTGTGTATCCCAGAGACTACCCCGTATATGAAACAGGCTCCCCATACATTTGAAGCAGAGTTTTTCCCTAAACCAATTCAAGTGCAACTTGGACAACTTAATGGAAAACTGGAAATTCATCCTTGGTTTGGCACCTATGTCTCTAATGGACACAGGCAACCTGTAAATGGTTAATTTTTCAGGCCCATGTTTCTACTTATCAAGGGTATCAGAACTTGTCAGAGATTTGGGATGCATGGCTAGGCTTAAAAAGGCCCTTGTGGTCGTTAGCCTAGTAAATGCCTATGAACCTACAACAGCTTTTTATCATGATGGCCATGTCCATATTACCCTGGAATATGAATGGAGTCTGATAAAAGGAAAGACTATTGCATTATATTAAAAATGCACAGTGCAAAGAGCAATGGTGCAGGAGACACATTTGAAAAGAAATGACCATGTGAATTTGACAGAGGATTTCAGAATGGATATTCAGCAGAACACCAGGGACAGCGGAAAGGGGGAGTAATAACACTAACTACTAGAGGGGTTCCAATAGTGATAGATGAGGGGGAAAAGACAAAAATGGTTGATTTGTGGTAGTAAGGGGCTACTGACAAGTGAGGAGGATTACAATGGGATGTATTTATATTCCAATGAAAATTGTTATTATGGATCTTACGAAATATTTGGAGAAAATCAGCATTCAGCAGGAAATATTTATAGGTGAGACCGGTATTTGATTTGCAATAGTGAGGATGTATCAGAGGGACCAAGAAGAGATAACATAAGAGGGTAGACTTCTGAAGAAATTTATGAAAACATTTGGTATGGAAAATGTGAATTCAGTAACAGGCACAGAATTTATAGTATTCCACAAAGTACAATAACTGGGCTAGACTAGACAGAAATTATATTTCACAGAAGTAGGTGCAGTTAATTGAAAGTTTCAACACATCCAAAAATTATTTCTGATTATGCAGCAATAAAAACAAAGATAAAAATGCAGGGTGATGAAGGAAAAATAAGACAGTGGTGCTTTCACACCTACCTGTTACAAAGAGAGGAATTTAAGGAATGGGTGGTGGAAATTATTCAAGAGTTATTAGGGATGACAGAAATATCCTCAGAAGTTATGGCCAATAACTGGGATAAAATTAAAATTGATTTTAAAAATAGGGTTGAAATAAAACAGAAAGAGCTATGGTTAAGAAGTAATAGAAGCTGACAAAGGTTAGTATTGTGGAATAAGGGACTCTCAGAATGAGAGGAGGAGTAAATGCAGAGTGCTAAAGAGGAAATAAGGTAGTATCTGGATAATATGCATGACTTTAGAAAGATGGCAGTTGAGCAACTATGAGAACAACTCCAGGGTACAAAAACTTTTAGCACAACAAATTAGACGAGAGAAAGTTGAAAGGAGTGTTGCCAAACTTGAGGAACTTATAACAAGAGAAATAACCAGCGGTACTGTACAGATTTTAGAGATAATCTGGAAATTTTATGAATATTTGTATAAAGCACAGAAATATAGAAATAAAGAAAAAGTACAAATGGAAATATTTATGAAGACTTAATTATGCCAGTGTTAGTTGTTGAGCCTTGTCTACCTCTAACAATTAAGATAGAAGGTGAGGAGATAAAAACAGTGATATATAATCTATCTTCAGCAATGTCTGCAGAGTGGAAGTTTGGAAATTAGGGAAGGAAGAAAGTGATAAAGATCTGGAAGACTTTAACAGTATTTTAAAAGGAGGGGAAGCACCAACATCTAAGAAAAAATACGTACTGGCTGTGTTACCTAAAGATAGCAAAGCCTCTTTAGACACAGCTTCATATAGACCCATTTCAATTTTAAACCACAACAAAATATTTATATCCATACTAGCTAAAAGAATGGCAAAGGTGTTACCAAAATTGATAGATATGGCTCGGTGTGTTTTTCTGGGAGAAGAGGCAAACATCTGACAACATCAATAGAGCAATGATGATCCAGAGTGAAACAGAAAGCTGGGATTTTATGAGTAGGGCATTGGAAGCATTTGCATTCCCTGATACAATAAGGTTAATTAGAAGGATATATGAAGGATCGGAGGCAAGAATTAAAGTGGGGGGGGGTTCCTCTCAAATAAGCTGTGTTTGAACAGAGGAACCAGGCTGGGATGCCACCTCTCTCCTCTAATTGCTTTATACTTAGAGCCACTGGCAAAGCAAATAAGGGACTCAGAAATACAAGGTTATAAATGGCATGGTAATCAAGAAAAGTTGGCTTTAATTGCAGATGATATTTTGTACCTGATAAGTCCAGAAAAGTACATCCCAGTGTTGTGGAACATTTTGAGGCAGTTTCAAGTCTTCTTGAGATTTAAAATTAATGAAGATAAAACAAAGGCTATAGCTGTAAATTATGTACCCACACACAAGTTGGTTCAGCAATATTCATATTCATGGGGACATAATTAGATGAAGTTGTGACATCCCTACTCTGGGCCAGTAATCAAGGAGCCTGAATCCTCACTGCTGACACTGGAGGGGAATGTTCACTTGGAACACAAAGTGATACACTCAGTATTTCGAGATGCACACCTCTCTGCATCAAGCACAATTTCCGTTAAGAGCACAGAGGAACACAGTCAGCCTGGGGTCTGGATTTCTTTACATCTGTCTCCCTCCAGGGCCCCAATAAGGCTCCCCACTAGCACAGCTATAGGATTAAGCCCTCAGCCGAGTGTCCAAGCCAAGTCCTCCAGCACCCTCTCTGTTAAACAAGTGCTTTGTGTCCTTGCTCCAAGTAGCTGATACAGACACACACACACACACACACACACACACACACACACACACACACACACGAAAGGCTGGCACAGATTTACCCACTGTTCCCCCTTCTGCCTGACTACAAAGCAGTTATTAATGCAACCAGACACTACAAAGCCAACTACCTAAGGCTCTGGCAAGGGTATCCAATTATACTGAGTGAAATTATTAATACAAATGTTTACTAAACAGCCAAGCTTCAGGAGTGGCCAGTGTCACCAATAGATACAAGTACTCTCAAAGGTTAAAATATTCTCTAAAGGACCAGCCACAATGAAAAGTTTAAGTATGTTTAATAATAAAAGAACATGAAAATACAACATATCTAATTACAATAAACACCAGAGTTTCAATCACAGGAAAGAGAAAAAAATAACACATCTGAAAATATTCACACAGTTACACAAAAACAATACTTAACTATTCTCACTATGTTTTCCTGACTGATCTAGAGAAAGTACAGTTGTGTACACTTACCATAAATGTAGATGTTCGAGGGTAGCCCTTGGCCAGCCTGAATACCAGAGGCTTAGTATTTCTGCGTCGGTTGCTGTCGCTTCAGGACTGACGTCAGGTTGTCAAGTACTATAAAATAAGGCAACTGACACCATTATGTCAGTTTTTCTTGCCCTAACTGTCAGGAGCTTATGGCTCTCAATAGTCCCGAATTAACCGGGAGCACCCATTTTTAAGCTTAAATAAGCTTACTTTCCCGAGTGCCCAGTTTGCGTGCAAGTACACCCGAGATCTCCAGTAAAGCATGCTCTGTTCTGGCTGTAGACGTATATGCCAGAGTGTTGCTTTACTGCACCTGTTTTGCATGCAGCCAGCCAGCATGCTTCAATCATTATTTTCCTTGTATGCGGAAGCAGAGAAACTTATGTGGCTGCAGCTGACCTGGTGTGGATGGAGGGCTCAATTAGGTCTGCTCAGTCTGCATATCAGCAGCATCGGGATGGTGGAAGGCCACCAATCTCTGGGGACTGAGTGAGCAAGCTAGAAGAGATGGAAGGAATATCGTTCTTGGTTGCCGTTTTTACTTTGTGCTCTGAGAGAAGAGCTAATATCATTTGTGGTCTTTGATCGAGAGGGACACTGAGAGCAGAGGGGGAATTTTATAGCTCCAGCTTGCCTTGTCATGGTTCATCATTTCTGTTCGACTTCGTGTCTGTGGGATTTGGAATTGTTCCTGGGAGGTCTGTGGTCTGTGTTTTTCACTTTCTCCTTCTCTGGACCATCACTGTGAGTTTGATCTGATCGAGGATTTTATTTTCAAACAGTTGTAACAAAGTAAGCAGCTCTACAAAAATAGTCAGAGAAGAAACGCAAGTTTGTGTGTGAGGTAAGGGGGGTATTAAGTTTACTGTGGCTAAAGAAGTTGTTTTGGCTGATATAAAAGACTGAAACAATACTAATGAATGACTTTTATTAGAGAACTAGCAGCAGTAGCATAATCCATGCAAGAAACATTGCACAAAAGTGCATCAAAATGTCTGTAAAGTTTAAGAGATAGACATTTGAGTATATATGTGATGAAACGGATTCTTTAAGCCCATGTGATGTGGTCATTATAAAAGCAGATCGCTATTGATGACAAAAAAGTGAATCATTTCAGTAGGACACTGTTTTATTTATTTATTTTTTTTTGAAAGCAAGAATATCAAACCTAAAGATCTGTTTATAAGCAAATTATTTAGTGATATTGGTGATCTTTGCCTTACACAAAGAATGAATTTCATTTTTGAGAAACTGGGTTGTGAGCTTATGGAAATTCTTTTCAGTGTTCGTGCTAATCCTGCTACCTAATTTACTTTGTGTTAAATGGTGTATTTGGAATTTTTATAGACATTGTTTCCAGCTTTCTTGCGCATTATCTCTCAGTTTTTACAAGTGTTTTAAGCAGGTTAATCAAGGTACCAGTTGTAGTTGCATGAGTAGCCAGTTTGGAGAATTACTTGCAGCTATTACTTAAAGGGAAAGGCTGACTTTTTTTTTTTTTTTTACTAGTAGCGTAAGTCTCACTATTGTATAAAGACTGGCCTGTTATGAAAAAAAAAAATGTTCTTATTGATGCAGTCAGAGTTGCAATTTTCTTCCTTAAGCAAGGTTTTGGTGAAGAACTTTACGGTTGTTTTGATGCATCCCAAACTCAGGTGCATAGATTAGACAAAAAAAACATATTAGTCGTAGGTGATTCCATCGTGAGACACACAGATGTCTCTCTCACCAAGCTGGATAAGGAAAAGGTGATGGTCAGCTGTCTGTCAGGTGGTAGGATCCATCATATCACACATGCACTCAAGTCTGTCAACAACAGGTACTATTATGACTCCACCATAGTCCATGTTGGTGTGAACAACTTGAGGCATATCTGTCTGGACTGTATAAAGAGAGACATGACTAAGCTCTTGGATTATATATCTCAGGCAGGTACATCCCTAGTATTAAGAAGCATTTTACCTTCACCTAGGATGATGCCTCACTACAAACAGAAAATTATTAACTTTAATAATTGGTTTTGTTTCTGGTGTCATTCTAAGGGGATCCAGTATCTGTCAGCCTGGGATGATATGATCGACAGACCTCGATGCTCTGCCAGAGGTGGTCTTCATCTACCCCTGGGATTTTGACTACTGGCTAAGGCTCTTGCCACCCCATAACACCTTTTTTAGGCAGTGTCTCAACCTGTTAGTGCAAGAAATCTGGACAAAGCCTGACAAAATGGGAGGGGGGGCAATGGTCTAAAAATAGGGGCAGATTTCAAATATTGCTGTTATAAACTTATAAAGTTGCTAGAGTAACAGGGTTTGTGTTAACATGCATTTTCTTAAATATTTGAAGTGTGAAACCCGTGTGTCATTATTTAATAACTTCTATACTCTGCCGTGTATGTTGTAGAGTTAGTTTTTTAGATCTTTGTGCTTTATGGGTTACAGACATTGCAGAACCACAACATAATATATGTCTGCCTTCTGGAAGTGATATCACATAGCTGTTTGTTTACCTCCGCCTCTGCATTTTAGTGTTTTGAGCTTTATTATGGATTTAGTCTTTTGCACATCTATGTTTTATTTTTTTTTTACTTTTTAAATGTTTTGTTTTATTTTAGTTTATTTTTAACTAAGTATGCTTAGTCACATTTTCTGTGGTGGTTGTGGTCATCAGAAAATATGAATAGTTTATTGTAAGGATAACAATACATTGAATGATAATGCTTTACAGTGATGAATCGTGCCCTTTCTGAATGGCATTTTTCCAGGTGATTTGCTTACCTTGTTGCCGAAAAAATATTGCCTTTTATCTAGACGTTTTAGTGAACAATGGATTACTAATTTGCTAGTGTCATGATGTACTTGTTGAAAAACTCTTGATCAACCTCTGGTTACTGTCTCTCTATTTTAAACTCTGCGGACAGTGGGGCTGTGGCCAGCAACTGGATAAAGCAAACAAAATAAGCTTTGGGACTAATGATCGTCATGTACTATTAACAAAAGTTATAGGTTCATAGGTTGGTACTAGGCTATCAGCCCTAGGGCCTATACAAGCCTAGCAATAACAATTCCCTGGCTATTTCTTCCCACACTATTATACTGTGACTTCTCTAGCAAAGTTATTTATTGCTTGTAATGGTTATTTCATATTGAAAACATCAGGTCAAATCCAAAAATAATAGGGGGGTATTGCTCTTATAAAATTATAAAGTTGCTAGAATATGAAACTGAAATGGTTGTCATTATTTAGTGAATTCAGTCCTCACTGATTTGCCACAAAAGTCATGAAAACCACAGCTTTTAAGAGGAACAGACCAAAGGTATGGGGTAAACATTTGTAAATTCTACGAATTTCTGGACAGTTGAAGTATGGACACAGCTGCTGGCGAAACTGGCACAGTAATATAGGTTCTGAGTTGATTCACAGGAGGGCCCTGATTTCTGGCAGTAAGAACTAGGTTGATGCTCTGCAGAATCATATCCATGATCTCAGTTTTATAACATGCTTCTTGTCTGCATTTCCTGTGTGCATCATGAATCATTTGCAATAATGAGCTTTCTCTTTGGCCTCTTATGGAATCATCTGCAATAAGCATTTTCTTACATGTTACATGTTATGAATCATTTGCAATAATGAGCTTTCTCTTGGAAATGTTAAGAAACATTTGCAGCAATGAATTTTCTATTGGGTCTCTTATGAGTCATTTGCAGTAAGCATTTTCTTAGACATGTTATGAATCATTTGCAACAATTACCTTGGGTGCATTTTGAATTATGTGCAGTAATGTCTTTTTCCTTGGATCCACAGTCATTTGCAGTAATGGCATTTTCCTGGATACATTACGAATTATTTGCAATAAATTTTTCTTGGATGCATTGAGTTATTTTGAATATTTTTTCCTGGATGCATTATTGACTTCCAGTAATGCTTACTCACATTTTGGGTATGTGCGATGCTGTGTATTACTCAGTCTTACTGAGTTGCACACACGTTTAGAGGTTCCTAAATTGGATTCTCACCTTTTATCTGAATCATTAATTTTCTTCAGAAGCAAAGGCATGGCTGAATCACACAACAGCACTGTACAAGCCACAATGGAAGGTGGTGCAATGTAAAGTTTCTTGCACTGTTATAGTGCAACAACTCAGAAGGGTAAGAATTTTTTTGACTACTGTTTGCTATCATAACAGCTTTGTTTACTGTAAGTAAAAGTGTAGCATCACGGCACACCTGTGAATTACCTTGAAGCCTTCTAATTACACACCCCTTTTTTTCTTCCCTGAAAAGAAGAAGCGAATGACCACATTCCAAAGTAACTGGAAGGTTACCTTTGCCTGGGTAATGGAAAGCCGGCGTGGTCCAGGCTATGCGCATTTTGCAAGACATGTGCTATTAATATTAATGTCAGACATGGAAGGAGGAATGATTTGCAGCGGCATATGGACACTGAGAAGCACAAGATGAGCACCAAGCATTCGACTGGGAGGAAGGTGACAGAAATGTTTGCCACTCAGCAAAGCAATGGTAAAGTTCTGGAGGCTGAAGTAGCCTTTATGGGCTTACTTGCTGAACACAACTTGCCATTAATGACTGGGAATCATTTCCTGAAGTACATGAGGATGTACTGCATGGATCCGGAGGTGGTACAAAAAATGACCTGTGGGCCAACAAAGGCTGCTTGCATTTTAAGAGTTGTAATGGGGCCAAAAGTATCAGCAGAATGTTGCACAAGCTTGTCAGAAAGTGCCATACTGTTTGTACCTTGACCAAAGTACAGATATGGGGGATGACAAGTTGCTTGTGATTTTACTTGTTTTTTTTTACCATGCCACTGGTAAAAATGTTGTAAGATTCCTTGATATGCCTGCTTGTATCAGTGGAACTGGCCAAGCCATTTATGACTGTGTAATGGAGACTCTGAGCAAGTTTGACATTCCTGTGACCAACATGGTGGCTTATTCATCAGACAATGCTGTATCCATGATTGGCAAGCGGAACTCAGTGCTATCCAGATAAGAGGTTAATCCAAATATTTTCAATATGGGCTGTTTGTGCCAAATTGCAGATTTATGTATCAAATCTGGTGTAAAGGCAATGGCTGTACCTATAGAAGAATTGATATCTGACATTTATTGTCACTTTTCCAGCAGTGCACAGCGTCAGCAGAAGCTGAAGGAATTTGCACTGTTTGTGGATACTGAACGTCTCAAAATTATCAGGTATGTCTCCACTCAATGGCTGAGTTTGGCAAAAGTCATAAAAAGAATGCTTGCCTTGTGGCCCGCCCTGAGATCATACTTCTTGTCATATGAACCACGGTATGTTAAAGTGGATCTAATAGCTGACAGACTGCAGAGCCATGACATCAAGCTGGCATTCTTATTCCTGCAGTATGCCATTGAACCACTGCATAACTTCAATATGCTAATGCAAAGCAGGGAAAAGCAAATTGCTCACACTGCATAATGAGATCCAAAAAGTACTGCAGGCATATGCCAGTAGGGTACTGAAACCACCAATTGCAAGGCAGTTTTGGGGCAATATAAGTAGTATTAATGCAGTTCTTGAAGTGCAGGACAACATCTTAGAAGATAATGTGCTGAAACCAGATGGATAGTGAGACTAGGAGCAGATAGATCACCTGGTATTAATGGCTTTGTACCTTTAAAACCCATCCTTAAGAAAAGGAGGGTGATTTACTGAAATGTGATAGGTTGTTACTTATTTTAAATATGTGATGTTTTAGATTGTGTGTTATCTGACGAAGGGCATATGGCCTGAAAGCGTTCATCAGTGAAAATAAAGTTTTATGGTATTTTATTCCATGTGGAAGTTCTCTGCTTGCTTGTTTTTGAACATCTTAGAAGATGGCAAAATTCGTATTGGTCTTGATGCCGAAACATATTTGGACGAAAATTCGGATATCAGGGGTACTAAACTATTTAACAGGGCCAAACAATTTTACTGCAGTGCTATTAAAAATGAAAAAGCATTTCCCTGCAAAAGATCCCCTTGCTGCAGAACATGGCCAGTTTATTGGATCCAGCTATGAAACTGCAGCATTCTTCAACTGTGATAGCAGATATTGGCACTTGTCTCGGTTTTTGTAGCTCACGGGTGGAGTGATGCAAGCTGATAGATGAGTTTTCAGTACATCAGATGACTGACTGATCATATGGATGTGATGCATCTATTTTTTTAAAGTACTGGTCGATGGTGCTTGGGTGCCCTCCAGTACAAAACCTCCCAAATTTTCAAAAGCTAATGAGAAGTGTTCTGTTTGCCACACTCAAAACAGTGAAGCAGAACGGGCATTCAGCATGGTTTGCAAAGTAAAAACTGAGCTCAGACAGTCACTTGGCCCAAAAACATTAAACTCTTTATTAGCAATAAAGATGAAGGAGGACAATGACTGCTACTATGTAAAACATCCTAAGGACATGCTGGAAGCAGCAAGAAAAGCAACAGCTGCTTACAACAAAGAACATTCCTCCACGGCATCAGCTGCAGAAACTACCTCTGCCTGTCAAGATGCTGAAGTTGAATGAGTAGTCTGAATTGTTTGTGTCTTTCGGCTTTTCCCAGTTAGGGGTCGCCACAGCAGAACTCCAGTCCGCTAATGATTGGCAGTAGAGTTTTACGTGCTGGCTTGCTGGGCCTAACGCACAACCTTCAACGAAGGTACGCCCATTCACGCATGTCGCCACACAGAAGACACTCTGAGAATCGAACGGGCAACGTCTAACTGTGAGGCGATGTACCTGCCTTATTCCATGTATTGCTTCTGTTCCATATAAGCACCGTTTTTTAAGGGTATTTGTGAGGGTGGGGGGGCTGAACATGTCTGACTTAAATTTTATACAGTTTTCATGAAAAAATGAATAATCCTCTATTTTGACGTGTCAATGTATATAATTCTCTAATAAAAAATGCTTAAAATGATGCCCTGTCTTTGTGTAATTGAATGAATGGTGGGTGTGTTCATTAATGCACTTATTTAAATATGCATATATTATATTAATGAGATGTCCCTGATTTTAAGGTCCTTTGTCCCTGATTTCCTGATCTAGAGGTTGAGGGGTATGCAGCAGCCCCCCCCCCCCCCAAGTGGGAGCCAGGTTATGGTGGAAGAACACCACCAGTAGAAAGTAAATGCCAAAATGTTCCTTGTAAGTATAGAGAGAGAGAGAGAGAGAGAGAGAGGGGGATGGAGGGAAGAAAACCAGGACTGCAACAGTGAATACACTCGAACATCTACATTTATGTTAAGTGCACACAACTGTACTATGTTCTTCGTGTTTCACTGTTGCAGTCATCACATTTGGGTTGATTTCCAAAGCTGAGAAAAAGGGTGGAGGCAGTCAAGAAGACTAGGGGCTGGCTAGGATGCCCTGTAAGACTGCAGTGGCAAAGCCTGCCCTGGATTTGGAGAAAATGGGCAGGTGGTAATGCTTGGTGAAAGTGTGAACAGATGTCCAAGTGGCAGCCTCCAGGATGCCCCTGGTGGAGACTCCTATGAGGAAAGCTGTAGAGGTGGAGGCTGCTCTGGTGGAGTGAGTCCTGACCCCCTTAGGGGGAGGTTTTCCATGTTGCTTTTAACAGAAATGGATGCAGTGTGCTCTCCATTTGGAAATAGTTTTTTTGGAAATGGCTTTGCCCTCTGTCCCTGCAGCAAAGCTAACAAGTAATTGATTAGACTTTCTGAATGGTTTTAGTCCTGTCTAGATAGAATCTGAGCTGTCTGTGCACATCAAGAGAGTGCAGAATCCTTTCCCCCTTGTTCTGTGGGTTAGGAAAAAAAGGTGGGCAAATGAATGGATTGGTTGAGAGCCACAATGGACATCACTTTGGGCAGGAAAGATGGGTTAGTCCTGAGGGAAACCCTGTCAGCATGGAAGATGATGAAGGGCTCCACAGCCATGAGTGCTTGTAGCTCGGAGATTCTTCTGGCTGAAGTGATGGCCAGAAGAAAAACTGTCTTCCAGTAGAGAAATTTTAGCTCTGCTGAAGATAATTGTTCAAAGGGTGGCAAGGTGAGCTTTTCCAACACAAAGTTAAGGTCCCAAGCTAGGGTGGGTGCTCTTCTTGGTGGCCTCAAGTTGCTAGCCCCTCTCTGGAATTGTCTGATCAGAGGGTGTGATAAAAGGGGCTTCTCAGTGTGGAAATGAGCAGAGATAGCAGAGGCATGAATTTTAATAGAGGAAAAGGAGAGACCATTGTGTAGTAGGTCAGCTAGGTAATCCAGGATGAGGGGTAGGGAGGGCTGTGCTGTATCGGCTCCCTTGGCCTGAATCCAGGTGCAGAACCTTTTCCATTTGTCAGCATAAGACTTTCTAGTGCTAGAGAGCCTGGCCTCATGTAAAACATCTAGAACCTGTTTACTGAGGTTCGCAGATTGATCACTGGTCAGGAAATAAACCAGGCTGCCAAACTGAGGGTCTTGAAACTGGGGATGCATGCATTCTCCTTCCCTCTGGGTCAGGAGGGTTGGGTTCTGAGTGAGATGCCACGGTGGCAGTGGGTACAAGATGTGCAGCAGTGGGTACAAGTGCTGGCGAAGCCAGTCTGGAGCAATAAGAAGTGTCCTTGGTTTTTCCTCCCTTATTTTAAGCAGTACCCTGGTGATGAGAGGTAGTGGAGGAATTGCATAGACCAATAGATTAACCTAGGGGAAGGATAGGGCATCCACTTTCCAAGCCATGCAGTGATGTTCCCTGGTGCAGAATTGCTGAGCTGATGGTTGGTGTGGGAGGCAAAAAGGTCGACCTTCGGGGTGCCCCATTTCTAAGTTATTAGGGTGAAGGTTCTTTTGTCTAGCTGCCACTCATGTGGGTCCAGAAGATTTCTGCTTAAGTGGTCTGCCAGAGAGTTTACAGAACCTGGCAGGAATTGTGCTAACACGTGGAGATGCATGGCAGAAACTGTGTGCCAAAGAGTAATGGCCAGCCTGCACAGAGGGTAGGAATGAGTCCATCCCTGCTTGTTGATATATCACATTACAGCAGTACAGTCTGTTTTGATCAGGAGAGCCCCTGGGGAGAGTAGGGGCCTGAAAGCTGTCAATGTGTGCTGGACAGCTAACATATCTTTCTAGTTGATGTGCAGATGGATTTGCTGTGGGCTCCATTGGCCCTGTATGCACCTGCCATCCAGGTGAGCATCCTAGGTGTAGTCTGATGCGTCTGTGGTGAGGGT
Organism: Protopterus annectens; assembly: GCF_019279795.1. Taxonomy (NCBI): domain Eukaryota; kingdom Metazoa; phylum Chordata; order Ceratodontiformes; family Protopteridae; genus Protopterus; species Protopterus annectens. The sequence continues at coordinate 707,962,995 of NC_056747.1, read as the reverse complement.
CTGGGTGGTAGGGGGTGGTGAGAAAGGTAGTCCCTAGTTGTGGGAGCATGCTGCTGCCCACCAAATAAAATCTTTCTTAGGCATGGTATCATTGGTATAAGAGTTTCCAGGTCTTGAGTGTGCTGGCACCAAAAGCTTTTTAGGTACCACTGAAGTTTCCTCATATGCAGTCTGGCATATGGAATGAGTAGAATGCAATATACCATGAACCCCACAGCTTACAGGATTTTCCTTGCAGATAACTGGGGTCTGGTGGCTAGTTGAGAGAAGCAGGCTGTTAGGTAAAGTTTGCTTTTCTGGTGTAAGGAATGCCAACTGGGATGCTGTGTCCAGACTTGCTCCCAGGAATATAATCCTTTGGGTCGGTGCTAGTTTGAATTTCTTTTCGCTGATGGTGTAACCTAGGGAGGTCAGTAGGGACTTTACAAAGGCCAGGTGCTTGAGCAGCCTTTCCTGATTATCTGCCTGAATTAGGCAGTTGTCTATGTATGGGTAAATTTGGATATTCCTTTGTCTGCAAAAGGCAATGGTGGGAGCCAGAGATTTTGGAAAACTGAAAGCAGTAGATAAGCCAAAGGGAAGCACAGAGAACTGAAAGTGCAGGAATCCTGCCCTGAAACACAGATATTTCCTGCATGATTCCCTGATAGGGATGTGGAGGGTAGGCTTATTTTAGGTCTAGGGTGGCAAGCCAAGCATCCTTGGATAGCATGGGTAGCAGTTGCTGGAGGGTGAGCATTTTGAATTTTGGTATCACCAGGAAGGTGTTTAGAATGGATAGATCGAGGATGGGGTACCAGGTGTCCTCTTTTCTGGGTACCAGAAATAGTCTGGATTAGAAACCTTGGCCTATCTGTTCTGCAGGAAGGTGCTCTATTGCCCTCATAGAGAGCAGGGAAAGGACTTGCTTTTTCGCCTCTGTCCACTGGTTTGGAGGTAGATCTGGGAACCCTTTTGGGGTTGGAAGAGTGTGGAAAGAAAATGTGTATCCCTGGGACAACTATGTTGAGGACCCAACTGTCATTGGTAATGGTGGCCCAGGTGCTTGAGTGAAAGGAAGGTTTTCCCCCAAGGGGTAAAGTTGTAGGTGGGCAGCGGGAGGGGGTGGAAGAGGAGAGTCATTGCAAGTTCTTACCATGAGGGGGTGGCTTAGAACTCCCTGGTTTTGAAGTGGAGGAATTCCACTGTTTTGATCTCTGCATTCCCTGTGGCTGTTGTCTGGGGGGTCTGCTTCCCTGGGGTCTGGGCTGAACTGACCTGGTGGGAGCAGGAAAGGACCAGTGCTTGGAGGGGCAATACCTGCTGAACCTTGGTGGCTGGACCTGTAGGATATCCTTAACTGTCTGCATAGATTTAGTTTTTTCTTCCATCTTTTTAAGACCTCTTCTGCCTTAGTGCCAAATAAATTGTCTTTGTGCAAAGGTGCATCCAATAATTTAGATTTAACATAGTCTGGCAAGGGCTGTTCCTTAAGCCATGCATGTCTTCTAAAGTACAGTTTTGTACCTAACATAAATGTAGATGTTTGAGTGCTTATATAGCTGCAGTCATAACAGATGGGTTATCCTGCCGTCAGGCGGGTCCTTGGTCGGCCAAATTCCAAAGTCTAGGTCCGGCGTCTGTTGTCGTCGCTTCTTCCCTGACGGCAGTGCGGCAGGGGTATAAAAGAACCAGCTGACGCCATCTTCTTCAGTTTTTCTTGCCCCAGATGTCAGGTGCCCCCAGAAGGAGGGCAAAACATAAACTTATGTAATAATGCAATATAGAATAATCAAAAACAGTAGTTTGCAAGCAAGTACACCATAAAAGAATACCCCACACTCAGGTTGTATGAGAAGGTGTTTAACATAAGGCCTGTCCCAAGAGGGGATGGAGGGAGGGAAACCTGGACTGCAGCTGTATAAGCACACTCGAACATCTACATTTATGGTAGGTACAAAACTGTACTATGTTCATCGTGCATACAGCTGCAGTCATAACAGATGGGTAGAATCCCAAAGCTAAAAAGGGGTGGCAGGCACTAAGTGGAACTAGGAGGAGCAAGGATGCCCTGCAAGACTGCTGTGGCAAAGCCCGCTCTAGATTTAGAGTAAAGTGGAAGGTGATAGTGCTTGGAGAAAGTGTGCACAGAACTCCAAGTGGCTGCTTCCAAAATGTCCTTGGTAGGAACCCCCCTGAGGAAAGCTGCAGAGGTAGCTGTGGCCCTTGTGGAGTGGGATCTGATGCTTGAAGGCACAGTTTTTCCATGAAATGAGTAACAAAAGTGTATGCAATGGGCTATCCATTTTGAGATTGTCTGTTTGGAGATTGCCTTTCCTTGAGCACCTGTAGCATAGGACACAAAGAGTTGCTCGGATTTTCTGAATGGCTTTGTCCTGTCCAAATAATAACGAAGTTGTCTGTGAATGTCCAAGGAATGTAGCAGTCTTTCCTCTTTGTTTTGTGGGTTCGGGTAAAAGGTAGGTAAGTGGATAGTCTGATTCAAGGCTACATTGGATACTACCTTTGGCATAAAGGAAGGGATGGTTCGTAAGGAAACTCTGTCCTGATGGAAAATGATGAAAGGTTGCACAGCCATGAGGGCCTGTAGTTCCGAAACCCTGCATGCTGAGGTGATAGCCAGAAGGAAGGCTGTTTTCCATGACAAATATTGCAGTTCTGTTGAGGCAGCTGGCTCAAATGGAGGCAGGGTCAGTTTTTCCAAAATGAAGTTGAGGTCCCAAGCAGGTACTGGTAGTTTCCTTGGGGGGTTTATATTCTTACCCCCTCTGAGGAACTGTCTTAAGAGAGGATGAGAGAATAAAAGAGGATCTGTGTTGTATTGTGCAGAAATGGCTGAAGCATGGATCTTGATGGAGGAGAAGGAAAGTCCACTGTTTAACATCTCAGCTAGGCACTGTAATCTTCTTCTTCTTCTTCTACTTTCGGCTTTTTCCCGGTTAGGGGTCGCCACAGCGGATCGCCTTGTCTGCACACTGAATGGCAGTGGAGTTTTACGGTGTCGAGTTGCCAGCCCGGCGCCCAACCTTCCACAGAAGGCACACTCACACGCACACCTAGGGTCAATTTAGAGTGTCCAATCCACCTACAGCATGTCTTTGGGATGTGGGAGGAAACCGGAGCACCCGGAGGAAACCCACGCGACCACAGGGAGGACATGCAGACTCCGCACAGAAGGCACCCCAGCTGAGGATCAAACCGGAGAACCTCTTGCTGTGAGGCGGCAATGCTAACCACTGCACCACCGTGGCCGCCCAGCTAGGCACTGTAATATTTGAGGTAAATTTATTACCCAAGGATTCTGGCCCTTTTTCTGATTCCAGGCACAAAACAGTTTCCATTTGGTGGAGTAGGCTTTTCTAGTAGAAGGTCTTCTGGCCTCCAAGATGACATCCTGCACCTCCTTGGAGGAGGGTCTGCTGGGAAATCAAGGGATTCTCCATGCGGCTAGATTGTGGGTTTTCAGCTGACTGTGAAGAGTTTTGAAGTTGTGCTGGGACAACAGAAGAGGCACTAGAGGCAGGATCCATGGTGGGGAATGCGTCAGGCTCTTCAGGAGTGGATACCAGTGTTGTCTTGGCCAGTCTGGAGCAATGAGAATCATGCTTGGCCTCTCTGCTCTGGCTTTTAATAGAACTTTGGGCAGCAGAGGAAGAGGTGGAAAGGCATAGATTGTCAATGTTGTCCAATTGAAGGAAAGTGCGTCCACTTTCCAGGCCTGTGGAGGATAGGTCCTTGAGCAAAATTTTTTCAGTTGGTAATTTCTGTGGGTAGCAAAGAGATCTATGTCTGGCTGTCCCCATGCCTGAGTTATCTTTGCGAAAACTTGAGGATGCAACTTCCATTCGTGTGGATCTGTCATATTTCTGCTTAGGTTGTCCGCCAGTGTGTTTTCCTTCCCTGGCGGGAATTGTGCTTGAAGTTGGATTTGCAATTCCAGAGCCGTGTTCCAAACGGACATGGCTAGTCTGCACAGGGGGTATGAATGAGTTACTCCCTGTTTGTTTATGTACCACATCACTGTGGTGTTGTCTGTCCTTATGAATAGCTGGCCTGGATGCAGTAGGTCTTTGAAGGCCATAATAGTATTTTGCACTGCTAGCATTTCCTTTTGATTGATGTGTAGGTGCTTCTCTTTTTGGGACCATTTTCCCTGAATGCACTGATCTGTCATGTGTGCCCCCCAGGTGTAGTCCGAGGCATCTGTTGTGATGATTTGATTTGCTTGAGGTATGCAGAAGGGGAGACCTATGTTTCTTTGGCATGCTTGAGCCCACCACAGAAATTCCTTTTGAAGACATGGAATGAGTGGTATAATTGTTTCCAAACTGTGGCTGTGCTGAGACCATAAGTTTTTTAGGTACCATTGAAGTTTCCTCATATGCAGCTTTGCACATGGGATCAGCAGGATGCAAGATGCCATGAATCCCAGAGCCTGCAGGACTTTCCTTGCAGTCAGCCTGGTGAAGGCTCCTATTTTGCTGAAGTATTGAGATAGTTGCCCTTGCTTCTCTGGCGTGAGGTAGGCCATCTGGGTGTTTGTATTCAAGCTGGCACCCAGGAAAATTATTGTTTGAGAGGGTATTAGTTTTGATTTCTTTTTGTTGACTGTGTATCCCAGAAAGTTCAACAGTTTTATTACAAACGCCAGGTGTTTCAGAAGTATGTGCTTGCTGTCTGCTTGGATCAGGCAGTCATCCAGATATGGGTATTATTTGTATCCCTTGAAGCCTGCAGAAGGCAATTACTGATGCCAGGCATTTTGTAAACACTCTGGGCGCAGTAGATAAGCCAAAGGGCAATGCAGAGAATTGATAATGGGTTGAACCTGCAAGAAATCTGAGTTATCTTCTGCAATCTTGTCTGATAGGTACATGCAGGTATGCCTCCTTGAGGTCCAATGTTACCAGCCAAGACTCCTTGCCCAGCATGGGAAGAAGCTGCTGTAATGTGAGCATCTTGAATTTTGGTACGAGTAAATATGTGTTTAGGATGGATAGGTCTAAAATAGGTCTCCAATCTTTGTCCTTCCTTGGTACCAGGAATAGTCTGGAATAAAAACCTTGACCTTGTTCATTTGCAGGTACCTCTTGAATAGCTTTCATGTCCATGAGAGCTGAAATTTGTTTTTGTGCCTCTGCCCTTTGATTTTGTGGCAGGTTTGGCATGCCTCTCATTTTTGGAAGGGTGTGAAAGTGGAATCTGTAGCCTCTGTCTATAATGTCCAGGATCCATTTGTCCTATGTGACAATATGCCAATTTTTTGAAAATAATGCCAGTTTTCCGCCTAAAGGTGCTGCCATTAAAGCTTTGCTTGGCATGCAAAGGGGAAAGCCATTGTGTCTGCTTTCTGAATGACTGTGATCTATCTTCTCCACCTCTTGGGGTAGGTGCTTGCCATTGTCTGGCTCTGAATGATCCTTGAGATTGCCCTCTACCCCTCGGGCGCCTGTATCTGCCTCTTTGAGGTCTGTCCATAGCTGGAAAGGACCAGTTTTTTGAAGGCCAGTTTCTGCTGAAACGTGGAGGTAAGAAATCTTTCACTGTTTGCATTGATCTTGCCTTTTCCCCCATTTTCTTTAGTACCTCCTCAGCTTTAACACCAAACAATACATCTTTTTGAAGAGGTGCATCTAGTAATTTAGCTTTGACATGATCTGGTAAGGTCTGCTCTTTGAGCCAAGCATGTCTACGTATGACAGACCCTGTAACAGCAGCTCTACACGAGGCCTCTAAAGCATCAAAACCACACTGCAAGGTATGTTTACCCACCTGCTCTGCACTATGCAACAAATCCTGCAACTCCTTTAAATCTGGTTGCTCAGGTTGTGTCATTTTGCTTTTCAACTGAGATAACAAAAACTGTTGATACTTTAACATATGGAACTGACAGTTTAATGCCCTCATGGTTAAAGTGGCCAAGGTGTACACCTTTTTCCCCCACCTTTCTAAAGCTCTGGAATCTCTCTCTGAAGGTAATGGGTTTTTAGCAGTAGAGGCCTTAATTCCCTTGGGACCCTGCAAAATAGTTTCTGGGTCAGCAGCATGGCTTTTGTATAGGAATTGGTGTGAATCAGGAACCCGGTAATACCTGTCAGGTTTAACAGGAGCTGGAGGTAAAGAATCTGGGTTGAGGCTGGCTTCTGTGTACACATCATCTAATATACCTAAGACAGGAGGTATAGCCAGAGGCCTGTGCTGGGGAAGCAAGAGAAAATCCCTGAGCCTTTTCTTGGAATCTGAGTAATCTTGGCCTTCCCAGTGAAAGTGTTCCCTCAAGGTATGTAGGGTTTCCCCACAAGAATAGTCCTCAGGGGGGGAGACCGAGGGAATGGACTCCTCAGCATCAGAGTCTTCAAAAGGGGAATATGAATATTCCTGGTCCTCAGAATGTTCTGAGGTAATAGAGGCTTGGTCTGAGGAAGGGTAGTCTTCCTCCAATCTGGGCCTTTTGTCCGAGGGGGGTTGGGAACCCCTGATAAGAGTAATCAAATCCTCAGCCATTTTGAGCATCTGTTTTTTAGGCATGGGGCCTTGAGAGGGGGTCTGTGGTCCTTGTGGTTTAGTTTTCATGGCTGCTTTAGATTTTGTGAAGGCCTTAATGGAAAAGGAGGAAGGCCTGAAGACACCTTGAGAAGTGGCAGGCCTGTCTAAACTCTGAGTTTCCCCGCCAAGAGTGGCATCGGTATCTGTAGTCGGAATGGGGGCCGAGGAGCCTGCGACTTCGGGCACAGAAGACACCGGTAATGAAGCGGCATCGGTACTCAGGGGCTGCATAGGCACCTCGCTGAGAACCGAAGCACCGGTAGTCGGCTTTAGCGTGGTGTCAGTAGAAGTCGCGGACCTCGTATGTCGGTCCGTATCTTTGCGTCTTTTACTCAAAACTGGAGTCGGAGTATCCGACGACATAATGTAATTAAATGTTTTACCAAAATAGTGGTGGGCGAACTCCGCCCGACGCTTAATAGTGCGCTTGTTGAATCTAGCACAAAAACAGCAGGCCGAGACGTCGTGGTCTGGGCCTAAGCAAGGAATACAGAAAGAATGGAAATCCTTATGCGGTATTTGCTTCCCACATGAAATGCAATTATTAACTTTGTCTGACATCGGTCTGAGGCAAGAAAAGTTTCCCCAACGGGGTACTTAGCTTTCAAGAAGACTTCGGCTGAAATATTTCTCAGGAGCTGGCCGACCGGCACTTGCGAACTGCTTCTGCTTCGGGCACCGCGCAGCAAGAAAGACTGAAGAAGATGGTGTCGGCTGGTTCTTTTATACCCCTGCCGCACTGACGTCAGGGAGGAATCGACAACAACCGACGCCGGACCTAGACTTTGGAATTCGGCCGACCGAGGACCCGCCTGACGGCATGATAACCCATCTGTTATGACTGCAGCTGTATGCACGATGAACATCTACAGAACTGGTGACTGCTGCCCTACAAGAAGCTTCTAGGGTGTCAAAACCAGTGTAAGGTATGCTTAGTCACTTGACTTGCAGAATGCATTAACTCTTGTAACTCTTTAGATTCTGCAGAAGCAGGAAAGGAAGACACTTTTTGTTTGAGGAGTTCCGTGGTATGTTGCTGAAATTTTAGCATATGGAACTGGCAATTTAGTGCTCTGATAGCAAGAGTGGCAGAGGTGTATACTTTTTTGCCTCATCTGTCTAATGCTCTTGAATCCCTATCTGAGGGAGTGGGATTCTTAGCAGAGGTTGCTTTAAATTCCTTTGGGCCCTTGAGAAATTACCTCAGGGTCAGCAGGTGGGTTTTTGAAAAGAAATTTGTGTGAGTCAGAGATTCTGTAATACCCGTCAGGTTTTCTGGGTGCAGGAGGGAGGGTGTCAGGAGTCAAACTGGATTCCAGAAAAACATCATCCACAACATCCAGGACTGGGGGAATGGCCAGGGGGGTCTGTGCTGTGGAAGATCCAGGAATTCTCTGAGTCTCTTTTTAGACTAAGTGTAGTCCTGACATTCCCAATGGAAATGCTCCCTTAAGGTATGAAGGGTTTCCCGAAAGGAATAGTCCTTGGGTGGAGAGGCTGAAGGAATGGATTCCTCTACATCAGAATCCTCATAAGCAGACAGGGGTTGCATGTCTTCATATTCAGATGCATCAGACTCGTGCTCAGACAAAACTACTGGGGACAGATCTCTTTTCCTTTTGGAAGGGGTAGCTTGACTTCACCTGATCAGCATGATAAGGTCTTCCACCATTTTAAGCATTTGAGACTGAGGCAGGGAAGCAGGTGTCTGAGATTGGGTCATTGGTTTCTTGGGTGTGGTTCATACCCTGGACCATAGAAACTCAGTAGTTTTTGAAAGAAAAGTAGACGCGAAAAAAGCCATCAGTTTGTGATGATAATCGGTAGTGTGAAGTACTTCCTCAGAAGCCGGTGCCTGCACAGTGGCTCCGGACCCATGAGAGGGTGAGACAACCACAGGCTCCTTAGTCAAAGAATTTTGCGGCATACCAGACTCCGAAAGGGCCTCTGTAGCGGCCTGCGAATCCACAGAAGCGGGCATCAGGGTCTGCGAAATTCTAATATTTTGTGTCACTTGGTTTACAAAAAACTAGGAATAGTAAAACAGTACAAAGACTCCATGTGTACAGAATCAACCACACAAAGACATATAAGACACTGACTAGTAATACTAATTATATCTTGCAGCACTAACCTGATTCTGAAGTCAAACTCAAAGCAAACTTTGTTATACAGATCAGAGGAAAAAGTGCATATCACTGCATGAAATTTCGATACTCATGTTCATACCATAAGAATGACAGTTTACAGAAGGAAGACATACTAAATTAATAAAAAAAATGTAAATAGTAAAAATAAAAATCAGAATAAGATACTAAAAATAAAGTAAAAAATTTGAAAGCTTTTTTACAGCAGAAACAAAACAGAACAGACTCAGTAGAAATAAAAGGATATATAAAAAAACAGTACTACAAATAAAAAAAGGCACACGTGTAAAACTTAACCACCACCAATACATGCTAAAAACTTAGTTTACAGTTTTCATAGTGCAGATAGACACATATAAAGTGAGCTATTCAGAGAGTTATGTAAACAGTGACATACTGCACATAATGTTTTACCCATTTAGTGGATTAGGCTATGGGTTTGCTCAGCAGTCTAATAGCGTGTGGGAAGAAGCTGTTACAGAATCTGGATGTCCTGCATCTAATGCTTCTGTAGCGCTTCCTTGTTGGGGTCTACTTCTAAAGCCCGACTCCCAGATGACAGACTTTCACAATCCCAAGACGAAAATCATAAGAGCTCTGAAACCCAAATGTCGATTTTTACTAGGGTAAGTAAATACATGGCCAACTGTAAACTAAACACACGCCGAGATAAGTAAAACCCACCTTGGTTGGGGGCTATGCTCCACCACACCCTCCCAACTAAATATATCAACTCTGGGATCTCACTACAGTGGAGAATGGCATGTTGGCCAAGTGTTTACTTACCCTAGTAAAATGTCGATGTTCAGGTTTCTGAATTTTCTTGATTTTCGTCTCGGGATTTTGAAAGTCAGTCATCTGGGAGTCATCTGGGAGTCGGGCTTTAGAAGTAGACCCCCTTGTTGTCAGGAGTTTGAACTGTAAGCCAAATGGTGTACATCCCTCAACAGTTTTCAGACTCTACCATAGCATCTGTTTAAATACATCTCCTGTATGGATTGAAGGTTGGAGCCAATGTTTTTTGTGGCTTGTTTAATGACCTAGTGCCTTCCAATCTGCTTGAGAGCAATTTCCGTACCAGATAACAATGTGGTTTGTCAGCACACTCTCAATCGTGGCTCTGTAGAAGGTAAGTAGGACCTATGGGGGGAAGTTAGCTCCACAAAGTCTCCTAAGGAAGTGGAGACGTTGTTGGACTCTCTTTATTAGATAGGAAGTGTATGTGGCCCAACTTAGGTCTTGCAAAATATGTACCCCAAGGAATTTGGTTCCATTTACTCTCTCCACAGCAGCACCATTGATGATGATTATAGGGGTGTGTGGCTTATTCTCCTTCCTAAAATAGATGACAATTTCTTTGGTTTTCCCAGCATTTAGTGCTAAGATATTGTCACTACACCAGTGAACGAGTTGGTTCATCTCCCCCCTGTAGGTTCCCTCATCTTCCTTCTTGATCAGGCCAATTACTGTGGTGTGATCTGCAAATCTTATGATTCTATTTGACTGATGCATAACTGTGCAGTCATGTGTTAGAACTGTGAAAAGAAGTGGACTGAGTACACAACCTTGTGGGACCTTGGTGTTTAGGATTGATGCTGTTTGGATGATGTTTTTCTGCTCAAACTATTTGTTGCCTTTCAGTCAGGAAGTCAAGGATATAGTTGCATATTTTCTTTTCTATGCCTAGATTACTCAGCTTAGACAGCAGTTGCTGTGGAATTACCATACTGAAGGCAGAGCTGAAGTCTATGAACAGCATGCGTATTAACAGTCCTTATTTTCCAGGTGGTCCAAGGTGTGATTAAGTGAGAAGGCTAGGACATCCACAGTAGAACAATTTGGCCTGTATGCGAATTGTAAAGGATCAAACATAGCAGGTAGGCAGGATGTTGTGTGATATTTGACCATTTTTTTTTAAAAACACCATCACTACTGAGGTAATCATTTAATGATGCTGGAGATGGTTTCTTGGGCAGAGGGATGATGGTGGTGGTCTTAGAGCATTTGGGCACTTTTTCCTGGCTCAGAGATGTATTGAAAATGTCTGTGAATACTGGTGCCAGCTGATCAGCACAGTTTTTAAGTAGTCTCCCTGGGATCATATCCAGACCAGCTTGCTTTGCCCAGGTGAACCCTACATAGGTTCCTGCATACCTCTTCCAAGTTGAAGCATAGTGATGTAGCATCTGCGTTGGTGGGTAGTCTCTTGAAGCTTGGAAAGTTTGCCAGAAAAATATCTAGCTAAATAAATTCTAATGTTGTGCCAATGATATATGTTCTCTTACAAGTATTACTGGCTCTTGTCATTTCTGTCTCAAGCACGTGGTCACAGCAACCATTCCAATTGATTTTATTATTAATGCAGAGTTGCATCACACTTACAGGTTACTCTCAAGAGTCTTTTATGACATGACACTATCAAAGGAGAACTGCACCCACAGAATGAAAAAAAACATGTTTATTTCATCATGCCTTCATGTTTCCTACATTTTAACACTTTTGGACTATATATACTTTTTTATATTTTAAAATGTAATTCCAGAGTCTGCCCACAAGGGGTCTGGCATCTTGATTTTCCAAGTCTACCTCTTGGTATCCCACATTGCAGTGTTTGGTTTTAAAATATTACATCATAGCCCCTAAGCTCCTGTCAACGCACTGACTTTACAGGTGTTTTCATGTACACTCTGCTTTCTTCTAGTCAGTCAAGTTTAATTACCATTTCTTGCTTTTCAATGACTACTTAAAAAGACAAACTGGGATAATCACACAAATAGCACTGCCACCTATCCATTTTTTTTTCGGACTATCTGGAAATCAAACTGATTGCCTGCTAGTCTGAAAAACACTGTACAAACTCCAATATTCACTTTCAAAAAAAGAAAGAGACTACTGGAGTTTGTTAAATCGGTGGATTTACAATGGCTTTTTTTTTTTTTTTTTTTTTTTTACAAAAAGCATAGTAAATCCGTAGAAAAAGGCATTAGGATCGGAAAAATAGGGTGTTTCCCTCAGTTTACTATCAATATTGCGAAAGGCAAAACATTTTCTGTTCACAATATCAAAGTAAACCACCAAACCCGGAATCTCGACTGCTACACAATGTTGACCCAAACGATTGACACATTTGAGTCGGCATTGTCACCGAAAACATCATGTGATATCCGTACAGGAGCTGATGTAAATCAAACTCCTATACCACATATCATGTTTTTGCAGGGGGGCAAGCCCCCCTGCGCCCCCCCACCTCCTGTTAATAATATATTCCAACTCCGAGATTGCACTACAGTGGGGATATGGATGAATTTCCAATCCCCACTGTATTGAGATCTCCTTACAGTTTGTCGACTATCCCATACACTTGACATTGTGCAAACAATTTGATTTTCGGCACCATACATATCAACAGCTTATTGTTTGCACAACTGATAGTAAACTGTTCCCTTGGTGTGATCAAGGAATGGGTGGAAAGTGGGCAAGGAATGGGTGGAAAGTGGGCAGGGAATGTGTGGGGTTATGGGAGGTGCAAGGGGGTGTGTCATAAGTCAGGTTTTAGCCACAATGAAAGGTGGCAACCCTACACACAAAAGAGTATTCTCAGTGCCTGTTACTTTTTTCTTTCTCAAGTGGCAAATTTTCATTCTTTTGTTATGCCCAAGTTGTAGTCCTTAACTTCATCTCCCCTCCCCCCTAAACACCTCCCCTGAGTATATCAAAGTGGCAAATTCAAGCTCTTTACTGCTGTGATTGATAGCTCACAGCAGCATCCAAAGTTCATGTGCTTAAAATGTATGTGTGTATACATGTACACACACACACACACATATATATATATATATACATACATACACACACACATGGATGTACGTGTATCACAACACACACCACACACACATTCTTAAGCACATGAACTTTCTGAATAAATGTTGTATCTAAATAAAAGTAATATTGCAAACATTACCAGGTACCACTGCAGCCAAATATGGAGAAAGTCTGAAGCCTTCTTAAAGTCTTTGGTGGTTACATTTATACACTAATTAAATGATGGATCACAATTATGCCTGGATTTCATCCAGATACTTCACTTTTTAAGTCAAATTCTGCCAACATCCCACATATCTAATTTTAAGGCCTTTTTTTCGATGGTTACATTTATACACTAATTAAATGATGGATTACAATTATGCCTGGATTTCATCCAGATACTTCACTTTTTAAGTCAAATTACTACTGTTTCTGCCAACATCCCACATATCTAATTTTAAGGCCTTTTTTTCGATAGTACTATAAACTTATCAGTTCCAAAAAGAAAAAAATCCAGCATAACACAATAAAGTAGCAATGCAACGTCTAACATGTCTTTGGAAAATCAAAATTAAAGCTCATCTTCTAACATATCAAAAAGGACTGCTGGGAAGTGGCAAAATTATCTTTTCAAAAAACTTCTCGAGACTTCTGCTTGGCTCAAATATTGATCTGACGTTGAGGGGAATGGGAAGGGATTTTCTTAAGGCAGAAATAGCTGGCTTTTCTTCTGTCTGCACAAATAATAATGTGAGTTTTACTTTATGTACCAAACACTAAGTCAAGTATTCTTTTTTTGCCTTCTTAATTTATCTGACCTTGGTACAAGTCTCACCTCCATCATTTCATTTATATTTTGAAGTACTCGCAGATTTTTTACTACATAGTTTATGTATTACTCAATGCATACATTGAATAGTCTCAGGAAAAAAAAACAGTAAAAAAAGCAAGCAGATGTCTTACTGCCCCAGTTTGTTATGTCTGTATCTCAGATTAAAGTCAGAATCAAATTACATATTGCAAATTAGAGATTTTTCTCAACATGCTGCATTACATTTTATTTCCTATGGATAACCTCAGCACAGCACTATCATGTGTTTTTCAAGATACCAATTACCTCTTCCTACTCAAGGAAAAGCATAGCAATGCTAGAGAGCCCTTTAGCTAAACATTTTTGTGAATATCACAATGGACAATATCATACTTTAAAAGCTACTATTTTGCAACAAGTGGCTGCTGAGGAATCTGATGTAAATATTGTTGTGAAATTGCTTTTAAAAAAAGAAACTGTTTTTATTTTAAAATATGGTACTTTTGTTACCTAGAGGTCTTAATACAGACTGCTGCTGGAAATGTGTTATGTAATTAAGTATTTTATTGATTGATTGATAAATTGTTTCATTGTTGATGTTTGGGACTATATAAGATGTACGGGGTGTGTTTTATTTTACTCCTTGAAGGCTTACTGTGGCCGAGGCGCTAGAGTGTACAGAATAAACGGATTTACTGGTTCTGCTGTGTGTTGTTTTGTTGCATTGGAGCTGCTACTTTTGTTGTTCTTCATCAAAGCTACAATTTAGTATCTCAGCACAACAGTTTTACAGTTCACATCAGATGGACTAGAATCTGACATAGTGGTCACAGTTTTACAGTTTCCTAGCTACAGATGCATTATACAATAAAACATATTTCCTATTCAAAATATGCACACCAATCAGACAGTGCAATCAGCGTGCTCATTGTAAATCCTGAGTTCCCAAAAAGATGTCCGGCTACCAACAGATATTAAAAACAACTGTTATCCAATGTCTTCAAATCTCAAAAAAACAAAACGGTTTTAAAGAAAAACAACTACCAGGGGTTTGGGAGTGTGCAAACATCCTCATATATACAGTAGAAGAGTCTATATTAGAACATCGAAGTTTCAGGTCTTCGAATGTTCTAATATCGACACCTAGTAACTGAAAACCGGTAAGACCGAAAATTTAGAACATCAATTTTTTTCCTAGGGAAAAAATGTGCTGTTCCAAAACACATACACTCAACACAAACACACCAAACTGCAATGCACACACATACACCTAAAATCTTACATCTAAACCTACACTAAACTGTACATACATCACTATCTACCCACTTACCTTAACCCAAACCCTAACCCTAAGGTTCGTCATTATCGCACACACACCTCACCTGCACCCTAACTCACCTATCCCACCCTAACCCTCACATCCAAACATTCGCACACTTACCTGACCCGCGCCCTATCCCTAACTCACCTATCCCACCCTAACCCTCACGTCCATACAATCACACACTTACCTGAAACCGACCGTAACTTTCCACCGCAGAGCTGAAAATAATGAAGTGACAGAAACGGACAACCGAATTCTTTCCCTAGGAAAGAATTTCGTTATCTAAAACTTCTCTATTTTCAGCTTTCGCTTATTAGGTGTTGATATTAGAACATTTGAAGACCTGAAACTTTGATGTTCTAATATAGACCCCAGCAGAACACTTAGATTCCTTTAACTTAAAAAAAAAAAAAAAAAAAAAGTCAGAGATCATCTCTGCTTTACTAAAGAATAAAAAAAATACTAACACCAAACAGAGTTTTATACTTCGCATTACTCAATGTATAAATAAGCTTAGTTAAAAAGAAAAAAAAACTCAAATGGATCTGAATAGAAAGAGATCACCCTAGAAGATCCATGGATATGCAGATTCTGGGCAAGGAGTTATCGTAATGGTCTCTTGGAATGCACCCTGCAAAGAAGACACCACACTGAGCTCTTCATTAATTGTAGGGGGAAGAGAGAATGGCAGAAACGTCTATATACTGTGTAGGCATTCACATGGATAGGTTTAGCACTGCCCAGTACATGTATTACGTACCCAAGAATAACAAATGGTGTAAGAGAACTAAAGACAGTTTATACAATGCCGTTTAGAAAAGGTGAGAATTTTTTTTAATATAATTGCATAATACCAGTATTTCACTCTTTTTGTGGGTTACACATGATTTACCCAGAATTGGCTTAATCACGTGGGGTTCACCCTTGTGGTCAAACCATACCAACTATGTGTAAATGCCGCATTACCCACAACCAATCATGGATTACTGTCAAAATATAAAATATTATAGTCAGTACATAGGCTGCCCATTAATATACATTTAACTCTTTATTTGCAAGAGAGAATCACCTTTTCTAGCACTGGTCATGCAAATAGCTTTCTTTGTAGTTTTTCTCCATGCTGCCTCTCTCTCTCTCCTGGGATGTTTAGTTATTACAAGATATTGTCCACTCAGCGAATCTCTCAATGAATCATTTTGATTTGCACTTGAAAGATTCCCTATTGACTCTCAAAGCTATCTTACTGCATTTACATTTTAGAAAATAAAAGCCACATGCTACATACTGTAAAGCCTCTACACTACACGAAAAGCTTAGACCAACAGAGCTAATATGCATGCAAACTAATTAGATCCAGTTCTGCAAATACTACATAGAGATAATTACTGTACTTGCATGCTGTTTTCTGTACAGCACAATACAATATGTTTTCTGTATACTACAAAACAACCTATGTTCTTCACCATAACTCCAAGGTAATTTTTTTCTTATACATCATCAGAACCATTAGAAAATGCATGTTTTTTCAGAATAAAATGCCTCACTTTTGTTCGAAATTACAGTCTAGATTGCTGCTGGTTATTAACTGCATCTTACTATATTGACAAATACATCTCAGAAGCGTATCTCAGTGTTCTGCTATTCTCCATTAAAACAGAACATAAAAGAATGTCACATCTTTGTTTCCATAATCAACTTATTTCACACATATAGAAAGGCAAAATAGAAAACAAGTCACATCCTACATTTACAACTGTCACACACAATACACGTGCTGTCTACTTAGGGAGTCAATTTTATATATGCCTAGCACATAGGTGTTATGCAAAAAGTACAGTTGTTTACACTTACCATAAATGTAGATGTTCGAGTGTATTCACTGTTGCAGTCATCACACTTGGGTTACCTGCCTGCAAGTAGCCCTCAGTCGTCCTGAATACCAATGTCTTAGGATTTCTGCGTCGGATGCTGTCGCTTCTTCCTTGACGTCAGGTCATCAGGGGTATAAAAAAAGAAGCCGACCCCATTACATCAGTTTTTCTTGCCCCAAATGTCAGGAGCCCCCAAATAGGAAGCTAGTATAGTATATGGTGGGGAATACCACCAGTAAAAAGTAAATAATAATGCCATTAGGAATGGCCATAGAGAGGAGCGGTAGAAAGAGAGAAAGACAGGGGGCTGGAGGGAGGGAAACCAGGACTGCAACAGCAAATACACTCGAGCATCTACATTTATGGTAAGTGTATACAACTGTACTATGTTCTTCATGTTTCAATGTTGCAGTCATCACACTTGAGTTGATTCCCAAAGGTGAGGAAGGGTGGAGGCAGTCAAGTGTTAGGGCTGGCTAGCAGGCCTTGCAATATTGCTGTAGCAAATCCAGCTCTGGATTTAGAAACATTGGTAAATGGTAATGCTTGGTGAAGGTGTGTACAGAACTCCAGGTTGCAGCTTCCAGAATGTCCAAGGTAGGGACTCCCCTGTGAAATGCTGTAGAGGTGGAAGTAGCCCTAGTGGAATGTGGTCTGATCCCCTGTGGGGTAGGTTTTCCATGGTGCTTGTAGCAAAAATGGATGCAGTGTGCTATCCATTTGGAGATAGTTTGCTTTGAAATGGTCTTACTCTCTGCCCCTGTAGCAAAGCTGCCTACCAGCTGGTCAGAGTTTCTGAAAGGTTTAGTTCTGTCAGGGTACAACCTGAGCTGTCTGTGCATGTCCAAGGAGTGCAGTATCCATTCCCCTTTATTCTGAGGGTTAGGGAAGAAGGTTGGCAAATGGATGGACTGGTTTAGAGTCACACTGGATACCACCTTAGGCATAAAGGACAGGTTAGTCCAGAGGAAAACCCTGTCAGCATGCAAAATAATGAAGGGTTCCACAGCCATTAGTGCCTGTAACTCAGACACTCTTCTTGCTGAAGTTATGGCTAAAAGCAAGGCTGTTTTCCAAGAGAGGAATTTTAACTCTGCTGAAGCCGCAAGTTCAAAAGGGGGAAGCGTGAGCTTTTCCAGTACAAAGTGAAGGTCCCAGGCAGGGGTGAGTGCTCTCCTAGGGGGCCTTAAGTTGTTAGCCCCTCTCAGAAACTGTTTGATGAGAGGGTGAGAAAATAGAGGTGGCTCAGTATTATAATGAGCTGAGATGGCAGAGGCATGGGATCTTAATGGAGGAAAAGGATAGGCCTAAGAAGTAGCTCTGCTAGGTAATCCAGGATTAGAGAAAAGGAGGGTACTGCTGTCTCCTTCTCTTGAGACTGATTCCAAGAACAATATCTTTTCAACTTTTCAGCATAGGATTTCCTAGTACTAGGCCTTCTGGCTTCAAGAATGACGTCCAGCACCTGTTTGCTGAGGGTTGCTGGTGGTGTATTCAAGGGATAAGCCAGGCTGCAAGGTTTAGGGATTGCAATTTTGGATGCAAAATCTGTCCCTCCTGCTAAGACAGCAGGGTAGGAGTCTGGTGAAGGTGCCAGGGTGGCACTGTTGTCAGACTGCACAAGAGTGGGTACAAGTGCTGGCGTGGCCAGTCAGTGGCAATAAGAATTGCTCTTGGCCTGTCCTGTTTTATTCTGAGTAGTACTTTTGAGAGGAGGGGCAGAGGGGGAAAGGCATTAATTGAGAGGTTTTCCCATTGAAAGGATAGGGCATCCACCCTCCAGGCCCTGCTGTGAGGGTTCCTGGAGCAGAATTTGCTCAACTGGTGGTTCTCTGGGGTGGCCACCTCTGGATCAGGAGGTTGAAGGTGTTGGGCACCAATTTCCACTCGTGTGAGTCTAGGAGATTTCTGCTTAAGTCGTCTGCCAGAGAATTTTGTTTGCCTGGCAGGAATTGGGCTTGTAGATGGCACTTGGTTGCTCAAGGCTGTGTTCCACAGGGCCATGGCTAACCTGCAGAGAGGGTAAGAATGGGTTTCCCCCTATTGTTTATGTACCACATAAAGTACAGTTTTGTACCTACCATAAATGTAGATGTCCGAACAGGATAGCATCTGCAGTCCTAACAAATGGGTTGTCCTGTCGTCAGGCAGCCCTTCGGTCGGCCGGATTCCAAAGTCTGGGCCTGGCCTCGGCTGGTGTCGCACTTCACCCAACGTCATCTCTGCTGGTCTTCGGGTATAAAGGCATCAGCCGACGCCATTTTCCTCAGTGTTTCTTGCCCCAGATGCCAGTTGCCCTCTTGGAAAGCTAAATTTTGGGTAAATGCCAATGTTTCCAAAAAAGTAGAAGGCAAACACAAAAAATAAGCATGTATGTACATATATACAAATACACCATAAGAGATCCCCCCCCAGCTAGCTATTAGGAGGGTAAATACCCTAGGAGTACCACAGAGGGGAAGGAGGGTGGGTAATCCTGACTGCAGAAGGAGGGTGGGTAATCCTGACTGCAGATGCTATCCTGTTCGGACATCTACATTTATGGTAGGTACAAAACTGTACTATGTCCTTCAAGGATGCATCTGCAGTCCTAACAAATGGGTAGAATACCATAGCCAAACTAGGGGAGGAGGAAGAAGAATTATGGTGTAGTTAGGATCCCTTGCAAAACAGCAGTGGCAAAGCCTGCTCGGGATCTAGAGTATAGAGGTAAGTTATAATGCTTGGCAAATGTATGCACGGAGGTCCAAGTAGCCGCCTCAATAATGTCCTTGGTAGCCACTCCTCGTAAGAAAGCTGTGGTAGTGGCTGTAGCCCTTGTAGAATGAGGCCTTATGTTCTGTGGAATTTGCTTTCCATGGTAGGAGTAACAGAATCTTATGCAATTTCCTATCCACTTGGAGATTGTCTGTTTGGAAATTGCTTTTCCTTCCCTTCCTGTTGCATAAGCTACTAGAAGCTGGTCAGTTTTTCTATTGCCCTTGGTTCTGTCCAGGTAGTAGCGGAACTGTCTGTGTACATCCAAGGTATGCAGCAGTCTTTCCGGCCTGTTCTGTGGATTGGGAAAGAAGGTAGGTAGGTGGATTGCCTGGTTTAGAGACACTCTGGATACCACCTTAGGCATAAATGTAGGATTAGTTCTCATGGACACTCTATCTTGATGGAAGATTAGGAAGGGTTGTACTGCCATTAAGGCCTGTAGTTCGAAACCCTCCTTGCTGAAGTAATTGCCAGTAGGAAAGCAGTTTTCCAGGATAGGTGTTGAAGGTCTGCTGTTGCTGCTGGTTCGAATGGAGGGAGTGTCAATTTTCTAGCACAAAGTTCAAGTCCCATGCTGGTAATGGTGGTTTTCTAGGAGGTTTTACATTCTTGATTCCTCTGAGGAACTGCCTGAGTAGAGGATGTGAGAAGACAGGGGATCAAGCTGTATTCTGCAGAAATAGCTGATGCATGTATCTTGATGGAGGAATAGGACAGGCCTGTATGGAGAAGCTCTGCCAAATACTCCAGGATGTTGGCAATATCTATCTTTGACACATCTTTTCCTCTTTCAGTACTCCAAATGACAAACCTTTTCCATTTTCCTGCATAGTTCCTTCTTGTTGAAGGTCTGCGGGCCTCAAGGATAATGTCTTTAACCCTTTGGGATAAATCTGGGTTAGTTGCTCTTATGTAATGTTCCAGGCAGTCAGTTGTAGAGTTTTCAGGTTTGGATGCATGATGTTGTAGTCGCTCTGAGTTAACATCAAAGGAATCAGGGGTAGTGTCCACGTTCCCCCCCGAGACATGCTCCTCAGCAATGGATACCAATGTTGTCTTGGCCAATTTGGAGCTATCAGAATTATTCTTGGACGTTCCTCTTTGATTTTCAGTAGTACCTTGTGCATCAGAGGACGAGGTGGAAATGCATATGCTGTCAGGTCTTTCCAACTGAAGGATAGAGAGTCCACCTTCCAAGCAAGTGGGTGGTATGTCCTTGTGCAGAATTTCTTGATCTGGTGATTGAGTGGGGATGCGAATAGGTCTATTTGTGGCATTCCCCATTTTTTGTGATGGCCTTGAAGATGTCCGGGTGTAGCATCCATTCGTGAGCATCCGAGGTAGTTCTGCTTAACATGTCTGCTAGGATGTTTTCTTTTCCTGGTACAAATATTGCCTGTAACTGAATGTTGTAGCTCAGAGCCATATTCCATAGGTCCAGAGCCATTCGACATAGGGGGTATGAATGAGTGCCTCCCTGTTTGTTGATGTACCACATGACTGTGGTGTTGTCTGTCCTTATCATTAATTGGCCTTCTTTGAGAAATGGTCTGAAATTCTGGATTGCTAGTTTTACTGCCAGCATTTCTTTTTGATTTATGTGCAGGTGCAGCTGATCTGGAGTCCATAATCCTTGAATGCATTTGTCCAGCATGTGGGCCCCCCCAACCTAGGTCTGAGGCGTCCGTTGTGATGGTTTGGCTTGCTTGAATGTTGTGGAAGGGCAAACCTGGGTTTGACTGGCATGCTTGAGCCCACCATAGGAACTCTTGTTTCAGGCATGGGATTAGTGGTATTTCGGTTTCTAAGCTGTGCCTGTGTTGAGACCATAAATTCTTTAGGTACCACTGTAGCTTTCTCATATGCAGTCTGGCATGGGGGACCAGGATTATGCATGATGCCATGAAGCCCAAGGCCTGCAGTACTTTCCTTGCTGTTAGTTTGTTCTGCTTTGTTAATGCCAAGAAGTAAAGAGGAGATGTTCTTGTTTTTCTGCAGTTAGGAATGCCATCTGTTTTACTGTGTCCAATTCTGCACCCAAGAATGTTCTTGTTTGGGATGGTATCAGTCTTGACTTTTTAAATTGACTGTGTATCCCAGGGCTTGTAGTAAGCAAATGACTCTTTGTAAGTCTTGTGTCAGCTTGCTTTTGTTGTCCGCTTGTATCAGGCAGTCGTCCAGGTATGGATAAATTTGGATTCCCTGTAGCCTGCAATGAGCGATTACTGATGCCAGGCATTTTGTGAATACTCTGGGCAGTAGATAAGCCAAAGGGCAATGCTGAGAATTGATAATGCTCTGATCCTGCAAGAAATCTGAGGTATCTTCTGCAATTTGGTCGTATGGGGACGTGCAGGTATGCCTCCTTGAGATCTAGAGTTACCAGCCAACACTCCTTGCCCAGCATGGGAAGAAGTTGCTGTAGGGTCAGCATTTTGAATTTTGGAACAATGATGAATGTGTTTAAAGCGGACAGGTCGAGAATAGGTCTCCAACTTTTCTCTTTTCTTGGTACTAGAAAGAGTCTGGAATAAAATCCTTTGCCCTGTTCTGTAGGTGGCACCCTTTCCACAGCTCTCATCTTTGTTAATTGAGCTATCTGTTTTAGAGCTTCTGTTTTTTTGATTTGGTGGTAGGTTTGACATTCCTCTTTTTACTGGTAAGGTGTGGAAATGAAACCTGTAGCCTTGGTCTATAGTTTCACAAAAAAAATAAAATTCCACAAAAACAAATAAAGTAAAATTCCGTGTGAACAGACCTCAGTACTTTAATCAAAACAACAAATTCAAAAACCACAGATCTAGCGCTTTCGTCTGCCGTATGCAGACTTCATCAGAATAATGAATGTAAGGTGCCACTTGTTTTTATACAGTTCAAATCAATTGAATTAATTACTTAATTAAAACAATTTCATTTGACAATTTAAAGCAAAAACTGTTATTTTAAAAGTTACATTCCGTATGTGGTATACTATTTTAAAAATCAGTCACAGATTGTGTAAGGAACCAAACTTAATAAAGTGCTATGTGCCTATTGTTAGTTATAAAGTTCTTTGTTTTATGCTTGTATATTTATTAATATTTTATATTCTAAAATATATGAAAATTAAATAATGTTGTAAAATGCATTTTGTGGTTTACATAGTATATGTTAATGCATGATCTTAATTGAAGATAAAAATAAAATAATGAAGTGAATGTAAACTGTAATAACTTGTAGTATATACACTTGAAAGAATACAAAATTGTTAAAACAGTTTTTTTAAAAACAATATTAAACAATGCATGTTGTAAAATATTTTGTAATACATGTATTTACACATATAAATGTGCTTTTTGTATATTAAGTAATTATTAATATTATTTTTATCTTCAATTAAGATCATGCATTAACATATACTATGTAAACCACAAAATGCATTTTACAACATTATTTAATTTTCATATATTTTAGAATATAAAATATTAATAAATATACAAGCATAAAACAAAGAACTTTATAACTAACAATAAGCACATAGCACTTTATTAAGTTTGGTTCCTTACACAATCTGTGACTGATTTTTAAAATAGTATACCACATACGGAATGTAACTTTTAAAATAACAGTTTTTGCTTTAAATTGTCAAATGAAATTGCTTTAATTAAGTAATTAATTCATCAATTGATTTGAACTGTATAAAAACAAGTGGCACCTTACATTCATTATTCTGATGAAGTCTGCATACGGCAGATGAAAGCGCTAGATCTGTGGTTTTTGAATTTGTTGTTTTGATTAAAGTACTGAGGTCTGTTCACACGGAATTTTACTTTACTTGGTCTATAGTTTGCAAAATCCACTTGTCTCTTGTGATATAGTGCCAATTTTTTGAAAATAAGGCTAACTTTCCGCCTAAGGGTGCTGCTATTTGTTCCCTGGAAGGCGGTGTCAGAGCCAAGTCACTGTGTTTGTCCTGTTGTAGTGGCAGTGGTTGTGTCTGTGCCTCGTTGGTTATTGCCTTGCCACTGGCGTCCTCTGTAGGCACCTCCTCTGGATTGATTTCTGCCTCTGGAACGTCTATTCCTGCCTCTCTGAGATTTAGAGGAGTCTGGAAAGGACCAATTTTTGGAAGGCCAGTTCCTGCTAAACCTTGGGGGCTGAACCTGTAAGAAATCTTTAACTGTTTGTACAGATTTTGCCTTCTCTTCCATTTTCTTCATTACTTGCTGGGCAGGAGAACCAAATAGACTGACCTTATCCATAGGAGCATCTAATAGCTTTGCTTTAACATGATCCGCAAGACCTGTTCTTTCAACCATGCATGCCTTCTTATAACTGTGCCAGTCATGGCTGATCTAAATGAAGCCTCCAGTGCATCATAGCCACATTTTAAAGAATGGTTACTAACCTGCTGAATGTTATTCACCATTTCTAAAACATATTTCTTATCTAAGGAATCATCAGAGGACAGTTTCTTAGTTAACTGATCAAGCATAAACTCTTGGTATTGGATCATATGAAACTGACAGTTCAAAGCTCTAGCTGAGAGAGTAGCAGAGGTGTATACTTTTTTACCCCATCTCTCTAAGGACCTGGATTCCCTTTCAGAAGGGAGAGGGTTTTTCGCTGAGGTCGAAGCTACTGCCTTAGGCCCCTGGGAGATAGTCTCAGGATCTGCAAGGGGAGCCTTGTGTAAGTGGTGATGAGTGTCCGGTACCCTGTAAAACCTATCGGGCTTGGCAGGGGCTGGAGGTAAAGTATCAGGAGCAGTGCAAACATCATTAAATGCATCATCCACAACAGGAAGAACTGGAGGTATAGCTAAGTGCCTATGTTGCGGTAAGTGTAGAAAGGTCCTAAGCCTTTTTCTTGAATCTGAGAAATCTTGTCCCTGCCATTGGAATTGCTCTCTCATGGCATGTAAGGTTTCCCCAAAGGAAAATTCCTCTGGTGGAGAGGCAGAAGGTATAGATTCTTCAGCATCGGAATCTTCATAAGTAGAAAAAGGAGCCTCTGGATGGTCTGTATTGTCTGAATCATCAGAAGAGTCATCTGAGGACACTGGCTCAGGGGGCTCTGCTCTAGGTCTCTTTTCTGGAGGTTGAGAGGCCCTGCCTGGGTGAGATTGGGATCCCCTTATTAAAGAGATGAGATCCTCTGCCAGAGTAAGCATTTGGGAACTGGAACTGGGCCTGTGAGAGGGGGGCTTAACAGGCACAGACTTAGCAGTTTTGGCTGCTTTAGCCCTGGCAAAGGCCTTTATAGACATGGCTGCAGGAGGCCTAGCAGCACCACGTGCTGGGGTAGAGACATCCAAAGGGATGGTGTCCGATAATTCTAGAGAAACCACATTAGTAGGCAAAACTTCAGAGGCCGATTCAACTAGGGTAGCAGGAGCCTCGGTAGTAGTCATGGATTCGGCTGAAGATTGACCCGTTTGCTCGGTTTCGGCCGAAACCGAGACACTCGCGGTTTGCTTAACCGTGGTTTCGGCCGAAACAGCGGACCGCGAGTGTCGGTCTTTTTCTTTGCGTTTCTTAACAATTTGAGAAGTCGGAGGATCAGACGGCATAATGTACGCAAAATCTGAGCCGAAAAACTGTTCAGCAAACTCCGACCGACGCCTAAGCGTTCGTCGGTTGAAAGAAGCACAGGCTAAACAGGCTGCTACGTCGTGGTCTGGGCCTAAACAAGGTAAGCAGTAAGAGTGGAAATCTTTATGAGGTATTTGTTTCCAACAAGTTAAACAGTTATTCACTTTTTCTGACATCGGCTGAGGCAAGAAAGAGTCCCACGGGTACTTAGCTTTTTAGAAGTCTTCGAAGTAGTATTCGGTAGTAGTAATCTCTGGATCTGACCGACCGGCACTTGCGAACAGCTTCTGCTTCGGGCACCACGCGGCAAGAAAGACTGAGGAAAATGGCGTCGGCTGATGCCTTTATACCCGAAGACCAGCAGAGATGACGTCGGGTGAAGTGCGACACCAGCCGAGGCCAGACCCAGACTTTGGAATCCGGCCGACCGAAGGGCTGCCTGACGACAGGACAACCCATTTGTTAGGACTGCAGATGCATCCTTGAAGGACATCTGTGGTGTTGTCTGTTATTATAAGAAGTTGTCCTGGAAGGATTAGGTATTTGAAGGCTGTCTGAGCATTCTGTACAGCTAGCATTTCTTTTTGATTGATGTGCAGGAGAATCTGGGCTGGGCTCCAGTGGCCCTGAATGCATTTGCCTGCCATATGAGCCCCCCATGCATAGTCTGATGCGTCTGGTGTCAGGGTTTAGGTGGTGAGGGGTTGAGTGAAAAGCAGTCCTTTGTGGTTGTACGCTTCTGCCCACCAAAGGAACTCTGTCCTTGGACAAGGTATGATTGGAATGACTGTTTCCAGGTCCTGAGAATGCTGGCACCAAAGGCTTTTTACGTACCATTGAAGTTTCCTCATATGCAGTCTTACATATGGAATTAGCAGAATAGATGGGGCCATGAACCCGAGGGCTTGCAGTATTTTTCTTGCAGATAGCTGGGTTCTGGTGGCCATTTATTTGAAGTAGTTTGTCATATAGACCTGTTGTTCTGAAGTGAGAAATGTCATCTGGGAAGTTGTGTCCAAGGTTGCTCCCAGGAATATAATCTTTTGACTGGGCATCAGTTGTGATTTATTTTCATTGATGGTGTACCCCAATGAAGTGAGAAGGCTTTTTACAAATGCCAGGTGCTGAAGTAGCAATTCCAGACTGTCCGCCTGAATCAGGCAGTTGTCCAAGTATGGGAAAATTTGGATATTTCTCTGCCTGCAGTATGCAATAGCTGGCGCCAGGCACTTTGTGAATACTCTGGACGCAGTAGATAAGCCAAAGGGAAGTGCAGAAAATAGAGCCTGCCCTGAAGCGTAGATATTTTCTGCATGACTCCCTCATGGGGATGTGTAGATAAGCTTCTTTTAAGCCTAGAGTGACTAACCAGGCATCCTTGGCTAGCATAGGGAGAAGGTATTGCAGGGTAAGCATCTTGAATTTTGGGACCGCCAGAAAGGTGTTGAGAGTTGGATAGATCCAAGATTGGGCACCAAGAGCCCTGTTTTCTGGGCACCAGGAAACGTCTGGAGTAGAAACCCTGCCCCCCTTTGTTCTGCTGGAACAGGTTGAATAGCTCTGATATTGAGCAGGGAAAGTACTTGCTTTTGAACCTCTGCCCACTAGTTTGGATGAAGATCTGGAAACCTGCTTGGGGTTGGCAGTGTATGGAAGTAGAATCTGTACCCCCTGGGATACAATGTTTAGGACCCATCTGTCCCGAGTAATAAACATCCATTTTTTTGCATGAAGGGCAAGTTTTACTCCTGGGGGCAGAAGTAATTGGGCAGGGCTGGGAAGGAAAATTGAAAAGTCATTGTGAACTTTTTCCATAAAGGGGTGGCTTACCACTCCCTGTTTTTGAGTTGCGGGCACTCCATTGTTTAGATCTCTGCATACCCCGAGACTGTAGTCTGGGTGGCCTGTTTCCCCTGGGTTTGGTCTGAGAAGGCCTGAAAGGGGCTGGAAAGGACCAGTTTTTAGCAGGTCAATGCCTACTGAATCTAGGTGGTTGCACTTGTAAGAATTCTTTAACAGTTTGCATAGATTTAGCTTTTGCTTCCATCTTTTTAAGAGCCTCTTCTGCTTTGGTGCCAAATAAACAATCCTTATTTAAAGGAGCATCTAGTAATTTGGATTTGACATGATCTGGCAAGGTTTGTCATTCAGCCAAGTATGCCTTCTCAGTACAGACCCAGTGACTGCAGCCCTGTATGATGCTTATAGGGCATCAAAGCCACACTGCAAAGTATGCTTACTAACTTGGTTTGCAAAATGCATTAGCTCTTGTAAATCTTTATTTTCTGCACAATCTGGAACTAACACCATTTTTTGTTTAATTAGTTCCATAATATGCCGCTGCTGCTTCAACATGTGAAACTGGCAATTCAGTGCCCTGATAGCAAGAGTTGCAGAGGTATATACCTTCTTACCCCATCTGTCTAAAGCTCTGGAATCCCTGTCTGAAGGGGTAGGATTTTTGGCTGTAGTAGCCTTAATACCTTTAGGTCCCTGGGAAATGGTCTCTGGATCTGCAGTAGGATTCTTAAAGAGAAATTTGTGGGAATCAGGGACTCTGTAGTACCTGTCAGGCTTCCTAGGGTTGGGAGTAAAGTATCTGGGATAAGACTGGATTCCATAAAAACATCTACAACATCCAGGACAGGGGGGTATAGCTAGAGGCCTGCGCTGAGGCAGCTTTAAAAATTCTCTGAGTCTCTTTTTGGATTGAGGGTAGTCCTGGTATTCCCAGCGGAAATGCTCTCTTAAAGTATGCAAGGTTTCACCAAAAGAAAAATCTTCTGGAGGGGAGGCAGAGGGAATGGATTCCTCTGCATCTGAATCCTCATAGGTTGATAAGGCCATGTCCTGATAATCAGAAGGGTTATAGTCATCGGACTCCTGGTCTGTAGAATCAGAATGAAACAATTATTTGTCTCTTAGCAGGGGAAGGCTGGCTTCCCCCAATTAAGGTAACACTTTCTTCAGCCATTCTAAGGATTTGTTTTTGTGGCATGGGAGCTTGAGCATGCACTTTGGTTGTCGGTTTTCTAGGCATAGTGCGTACTCTGAGCCTCAGGAACTCAGTAGTTTTAGCTAAAAACAAAGTCGTCTGTTTAATTTGAACATTGGTAGGTCGGAAAACATGCTCAGAAGCCAGTGCCTGCACAGCGGCTCTGGACCCATCCAAGGTAGAGACATCCACAGGTTCCATAGTCTAAGAAGCATCTCGCAGCATACCGGACTCCGAATGGGTCTCAGCAGAGGCCTGTGAATCTGTAGAAGCGGGCATCAGGGGCTACAAAGGCACCTCGCTGAGTACCGTTGGACTGGCGACTAGTTTAATGGAAGCATCGTCGGCAGTTTTGGACATATGCGGTCTGTCTCTATCTTTACGTTTTCTCAGAAGATCGGTAGTTGGATGGCTTATTGAAGCCATTTCAGAATACAGAGAATGAGAGCAAAAGAATTTAGCGACAAAGATAGCCCGATGAATGGTTCAGGTAAGAAGCATCTCGCAGCATACCGGACTCCGAATGGGTCTCAGCAGAGGCCTGTGAATCTGTAGAAGCGGGCATCAGGGGCTACAAAGGCACCTCGCTGAGTACCGTCGGACTGGCGACTAGTTTAATGGAAGCATCGTCGGCAGTTTTGGACATATGCGGTCTGTCTCTATCTTTACGTTTTCTCAGAAGATCGGTAGTTGGATGGCTTATTGAAGCCATTTCAGAATACAGAGAATGAGAGCAAAAGACTTTAGCGACAAAGATAGCCCGATGAATGGTTCAGGCATTAAACAAGGCACAAAACCGACAGCGAGGGACGTTGTGGTCTGGGCCTAAACAGGTGAAGCAGTAAGAATAAAAATCTCTGAGGTATTTGCTTTCCACAGGTGAAGCAGTAAGAATAAAAATCTCTGAGGTATTTGCTTTCCACAGGCAAGACAGTTGTTAACTTTTTCTGACATTGGTTAGAGCAAGAAAAAAAGTATCCCCAGCGGGGTACTTAGCTTTAGAAGACTTCAGGATTACAAAATCAAAAACAAAAATTTCAAGTAGCGGCCGACCGGCACTTGCGAACTGCTTCTGCTTTGGGTTCCTCCTCAGCAAGAAAGACTGATGTAATGGCGTTAGCTGCCTATTTTATACCCCTGACGACCTGACGTCATGGAAGAAGTGACAGCATCCGATGCAGAAATCCTAAGACTCTGGTATTTGGGGCTGACTGAGGGCTACCTGCAGGCAGATAACCCAAGTGTGATGACTGCAACAGTGAAACATGAAGAACATCTGCTGCACAAGTAACTGAAGACATTGTAAATACACAACCATCTGTTAGTATATGAAGAGACAAAAGAACAGCTTGAGAAGAGTCTGATACAACTGTGGACCTGTTTCAGTTAGCCTAAGTTAAATACAAGCAAATGAAAAAAAGAAAGTATAATTGTGTAAAATCTCACCGCAACTTTAGATGTCCTTCTCTTTTATATGCTGCTGTATCCATAACATGGGGTGTCTCTGCCTCTGGTCGACTCCTATGTTCGTCCATTTTACAAAAGATAGTTGCTACTGCGAAGGTAAGTGAGACGTCCCACGTCTCAGCGAACGTCGGCCGTAAACAGACGTTGGGTATAAAAAAAGACGTCAGCACGCACCTACCTCAGAACTGAATGCCGCCAGAACCAGCAACTACAGAGTGGGTACTCAGGAGTCAGGCAAGTGTCAGGGGGAAGGCAGGATGGGAAACTATACAGCAGCAAATAGAAGAGGACATCTAAAGTTATGTTAAGAGTTTACACAACTATACTATGTCCTTCTATTCATATGCTGCTGTATCCATAACATGAGGGAGAATGCAAAAGCTCATACTGTTAAGCACAAAGCCATGAAAGATGGCTCTGGCAAATCCTGCTCTGGACCTAAAAATGATGTCCAACTTATGTTTGGTGAAGGTATGGAAGGATCACCATTAGCTGCTTCTAAAATGGTAGCTGTATCCAAACCCTTTAAGAAGGCACCAGAGGAGGACACGGCCCTAGTGGAATGTGCCTTTACTGGGGAGGGAAGCCTTTTACCATGGACTGTGTAGCAAAAGGAGACAGTTTTAGAGATCCATGAGGAGATGATTTGCTTGAATGGTAGGAAACGGTCTGCCTAATTTATGGATGGAACTGGTGTTGGCCAAACAGTATCAGAGTTGTCTATGTACATCCAAGGAGTGGAGGATCCTTTCAGCAGGGGTTTGGGATGAAGGTAGGAAAGTTGATGGCTTGATTCAGGGAAAGTTCATTAACAACTTTGGGCATTAAGGATGGGTTAATACGTAGGCAAACCCTGTCCTTGTGGAAAACTGTAAAAGGCTGAGAGGCCATGAGGGCTTGCAGTTCAGAAACCCTTCTGCCTGAAGTAAAGGCCACCAAGAATAGTTTTCCCAAGTAGAGCATCGGAAAGAACAGTCCTTGGTTGGCTCAAAAGGTAGTAAGGTTAACTTTTCTAGAACAAACCTTAGATCCCAAGGGGGGGGGGCTTCCTTGGAGGTCTAAGGTGTAGTACCCCCCTTCAGAAAAAGCTTCATTTCTATTCTAGAAGCTAGTGGGCGGGTGAGAGGAAGACATGCTGAGATGGCAGACAAGTGTGTGTCAATGGAAGAATAAGACAACCCAGAGTTCAGTTCACACAAGACAGACAAAACCACTGGAGGTTCTACTGTTAGTGGTTGGATATTTTATTTTAGACACCAGACAGAAAACCTCTTCTACTTGGATAGATAGGATTTTCTGGTAGTTGGTTTTCTGGCCTCCTGCAGAACCTGAAGCACATCCTCTGTATAAAGGTGTCTGAAGGGAATTAACACCCTTATCACCCACAGTGTAAGGTACAGGGTGGACAGTTGGGGGTATATGAGAGTTCCCTTCTCCTGTGTCAGCAGATCCATCCGGTGGGGTAAACTTGTGGTGATTGCCCTTGGCTAGACGATGTAATGGGGGGAACCAATGCTGCCTTGGCCAGTAGTGGGTCACCAACAAGATATGTGGTTGTTCTCTCTGAATCTTCAGCAGAACTTTTTGTATGAGTGGGAAGGGAGGGAATGCATAAGCTAGCATCCCCTTCCAAGGGAATGAAAGAGCATCCACCCTCCATGCTTTGAGAGAAGGTTGGGAGCTGTATGTTCATGCGGGAGGCAAAAAGATCTACTTGCGGAATACCCCATCGATGATTGAGGTCCAGGAACACATCCCTATTTAGAATCCATTCATGGGATTGAGTCAAGGTCTTGCTTAAATAATCTGCCATCACATTTTCTGCAGAAGGTATGTAGACAGCTAGAGGGTTTGCTTGTCTCTTTAGTTCAATTTTCCATGCCTGCAGAACCAATCTGCACAAGAGGTAGGACCTTGTCCCCCCATTTTGTTGATGTACCACAAACAGTGGAATTTGTCTGTGTACAACCTCAGCACTCCTGCCAGGATTCAGTCCTTGAAGATCTGGGGCCAATATCAAGGCCCTCATCTCCTTGTTATTGCCGTGCTCCCTCTCTTGGTTCAGGGTCCAAGTGTTTCTCACTCTCCATACTCCTAATGTCACTCTTCAACCTGTGTCTGAAGCATCTCTATACAAATCCTGATTTGGGGGCAGGGGTTGTAGAGGTAGGCCTGGGTTGGCCAATATCTGGGTTATCCACCAATTTAGTTCCCTGGAAAGGCATGGTAGCAGGGCAACCATAAACTCCAGGGGGGTGTAGGTGCTACTTCCAGACTGTCCTTAAGTACCATGGGAATTTCCTCTTGTAAGGGTAACCACGGGGATGGTGGAGGCCATGAACCCCAGGAGCCTAAGAAACTCTCTGGCCAACAGGATTTGGACAGGGAGTATCCCAAAGAAATAAGAATTCAGGGACATAATCTTGTCTGGAGGAAGACAGGCCATAGTTTGCCCTTGTTAAGATCCTGCATCCTAAGAACACATGATCCTGTGAAGGTATCAGGAAGGATTTTTGAAGGTTTATGGTGAACCCCAAACCTCTCAAGAGGGAGATGATGAAGTCTAGATGTTGTAAGACCAATTGAGTGAACAGTGCCTGGATCAGGATATCTTCCAAATAGGGAAAGAGTTGGATCCCCCACGTTCTGGCAAAGGCAATGACTAGGGCTAGACATTTGTGAACACTCTTGGGGTTGTAGAGAGACCAAATGGCAAAGCACAAAACTGAGAGTGTGCAGAACCCACTGAAAAATGGAGGAATTTCCTAAGGAGCGGATGGACTGGGATGGGCAAGTAGGCTTCTTACATCTAAGGACACCAAGAAGGCCTGAGGGAGGATCAGGGGAAGCAGAGTAGGAAGTTTGAGCATCCGAAAGGAGGGGACCTGGAAGAAGGTGTTGAGATGGGACAAATCCAAGATTGGTCTCCATGGACCTTCTTTCCTGGGGACCAAGAACATCCTGGAGTAGAATCCTTTCCTCTTAATTGAGGAGGTATCTCGAATTGTGCCTTGAGACAGAAGGTTCTGCAGAACTGGGGGAAAGGAGTCCATTTTGTCCCGAGGGGGTTTAGGAATGCTTTTGAAAGTGGGTCTGGTTTCCCACACCATGAAATATTTCAGTTTTATAATAGAGAGGATCCAAGAGTCCTGGGTAACCTGTTTCCAAGCTGGGTAGCACAGGGAGAGACGCATGGAGAGAGAGGTGTCTGGATGTAAGGGCTGGTAGTCGCAGACTACCAGGCTTGGCCTGAAAAGCGTATTTTTGAGCTGGGATAGAGCAAGTAGACCTAGAGGGGATCTGTTTCCTAGTATCCTTTTCCTCTTAGATGGCATATGTCTTGAAGGCTTTGTCACAAATGTAGTTTTAGCTGAATAGTTGCTCTGAAAGCGGGGAACCGGGGAAATAAAAATGTGTCTGAGCTCTTGGAGCTCCTTGCCCTTCTCCCGAAGGCCCTTAAGGAGTTCAGGAGCTGCTGAAACAAACAAACAAAACATTCTTGTCCAATGGTGTATCCATGAGTTTAGACTTAATGCAATCAGGGAGAGGCTGCAACCTGAGCCAGGAATATCTCCTGATGACAGTACCTGAGGCTGCAGCATTAAATTAAGCCTCAACTGCATCATAACTGCACTTATTGGAGTGTTTAGTTACCTGAATGCATGAATTTAAGAGATTAGAATTTTTTGCCTTGACAGGGGAATCAGGGAGCTCACCCAATTGCTTAATAGCATCAGAAAGAAGGAGCAATGAGTATTTGGCCATGCACGACTGGCAATTAATAGCTCTCACTGCTAAAGTGGCAGACATGTAAGCTTCTTTGTCTAGGCATTCTATTAATCTGCTCTCCTTGTCAGATGGAAGGAGGGAGGTGGAGGAGAGAAATGGTGGCAGGGTCTGTAGGAGCTGGGAAGAGAAATTCTGCATCTTCAGGGACTTTGTAAACCCTGTCTGGGTGCTTACGTGCAGAGGGTTGTGAATCTGGGTTTTTAGAGGAAGTCAGGAAGGCATCCAAAAAGGCAGGACGCACAGGAGGGACTGCAGATAGGTCAGGGGATTCCATTTGTAAGAGGTCATAATAGCCCTTTTGAGTCTCGGTAGCCTGGCTGTAGTCCCACTTAAAAGTCCTTCATCTGCACAATAGTTTCCCCAAAGGTAATGTCTTCCCCCTGGGGAATCTCTATCAATTGACTCTTCCTCCAGGGAAGCACATCCCAGAGGGGAGGCAATTTGAGAAGTGTAAGTAAGGGATTCATCCCTTGAAAAATCCTCTTCGTCAGAAGATAAGTCAGTAACTAGTTTACTCATAGGAGTAGAAGCTGAAAGGACCTGGGCAGGAGCAGAGGCCTGGCATAATGCAAGGAAGTTAAGTAAGCCTTGAATAAAAGCCTGCCAAGTCAGGCGCCTGGTCGGAAGGTACGGACGTCAGAGGAGGAGCAGTATGCTTTGTCTTTTGCTTCTTTTGGGCCTCCAACACAGACGTGTCTGTGATGCAATGCAAGGACGGAGGGCAAGACGAAAAGCCAAAAGACACAACAACAACTGACACTGACTTATAGATGCAGTTACAAAAAGGCATTACAAAGAAAGGCTGGCCTGAGTAAAAGTCATCAGTAAAGAATTACATTTTTTTTTTCTTCTTGACAAAAACAATGAGAGTTGTATGCACAGCCTAAGGTTCAAAGCTTGCAAAATACTTCCAATCAACTGTAAAGGAATTTGGGCGTCACTCCACAAGGTCTGAGATAACTTCTTTGCAAACAATAATTTAGGAAACCCCATGCAGACCCTTGGAAATAATCCTAGGTTCCCCCCGGCACCGGAGTCAGACACCTGCGACTCCCTCTGGGACATACCGGAAGCTTCTTTGACTGCTTCTGCCTGGGTACCAGTTAGTGGAAGATCCAAGGATTCAGACTCGGACTCTGGGCCTTCACTGGCCTTGAGAGGTACAGTCAGAATAGAGGACAGTTGTGAGATCACATCGCGATTTTTTTGGCCTTTTTAGTAGGCTGCTCTTCCGAGGTTCCAGACGTTGGGTTCATATCTTTAGACGTTTCAAGCGCTGGTTCTCTAGGTATAACTAATGCTACAAGATGACTTGTGAAGGTTTTGGAGACAAAGGGCTGACAGATTTCACAAAGTGGTGTGGCCGTGGTCTTGGCCTAGACAAAAGAGGCAGAGCTTGTGCGAGTCTATATGTGGAATCTGCCTTCCACACCAACACTTGCCCTTTCTACCTGACATGAACCCAAAACACAGTAGCAAAAGAAAAATTAAAAACCACTATGGAGTACTTATTTAAAAATGGAAAGCACAAAGTCACTTCTGCAACCAAGCAACAACCGAAGCTGGCAGTCACACAGGTGGCAGAAAAGTTCTGAGGTAGGTATGTGCTGACATCCATTTTATACCAGACGCCTGTTTATAGCCAATGTTTGCTGAGAGATGTGGGATGTCACACATACCTTCACAGTAGCAACTATCTTTTGTAAAATGGCCGGACATACAAGTCGACCAGAGGCAGACTCCCCCATGTTAAAGATACAGCAGAATATGTATAGAAGGACATCTAAATAGATCATATTCTAATATCAGATGATTCAAAGACTGCTACAAAAAAGGTTGGTGCAGTTCTGTAAATGTCAAAGCAAGAAGATGAGCAAGCACTACAGTGATTTCTACAAATGATGCAACATCTTCAAAGTTTATACTTAATATATATGAGATAGCTATATTTTTAAGAAAGCTGTTAAACAGCAATATGTAGTCTGGGAATACAACTACAAACAGGAAAAGAGTTCTGAATGCTCAAGAAACAAGTTACAAATATTCTGACATTAAAGAACTTCTGTAAATAAGTCAGCTGTACTGCAAGTTTGTGTCAATCATTACAGTATGACAGCTCTGATTCTACAAGACAACTGACCAGTTAGCTGTGGATACACGTACTCAGTAGTTCATGTAATTGGTAAATTCCAGGAATGTGTCTGAGATAAAATTCAAGTGAAAGAGACCATAAATCCTTGCAGAGCCTCTTTGGAAAGTATTTGTACAAGGCATTTCCCAGACTGCATAGGTTGCCCCCTAATCTACATAAGTACAATCTGAAAGAAAAAAAACAGGCAAGGGACTGCACAAGCAGATATGAATATGGTATATTTGCCATAGATGTATTAAAACAGATATCTTGTTAACTTCACAGTCATCGTTTACTGAATAAATTATTTCAAAGATGTTCTGACACTGACTTATTCTTCTGCATGCGTGAATGGGCGTACCTTCGTTGAAGGTTGTGTGTTAGGGCTGGCAACTCAGCACGTAAAAATCAACTGCCAATCATTAGCGGACCGGAGTTCCGCTGTGGCGACCCCTAACTGGGAAAAGCCAAAAGACACAACAACAACTGACACTGACTTATAGATGCAGTTACAAAAAGGCATTACAAAGAAAGGCTGGCCTGAGTAAAAGTCATCAGTAAAGAATTACATTTTTTTTTTCTTCTTGACAAAAACAATGAGAGTTGTATGCACAGCCTAAGGTTCAAAGCTTGCAAAATACTTCCAATCAACTGTAAAGGAATTTGAGAAAAAAGTAATAAAAAATAATAAATGACCAAACTTGTCCAAAAGAAGAAGAGAGTCCTGGTACCACAAAATAAAATAAATAGTCCACTTTATTGTTTTAACCACAGGAGCAACCAGAATAAGCGCTTTCGTCTTTGCCACAAGACTTCATCAGATACCCCTTCCACGTGTTACAAACCTTTTATATTCACCTAATTAACCACTAATTAAAATTTAAAAAGACAATGCAAAATACACTTTACTTTCATCCTATATAAAACTGTAAGCTAAAACACATTCAAACTGTTATATTATTGTTTCAAAAAAAATGAAGCAATTACATAATATTGTTCAAATATTAAACATGAATATCGTAAAAGTTATACCATTAACTGCAAAAAATTTATAATAAAATAAAACATTTAATGAAGTGGACGAATTTAAATATTTTGTTCGTGGTATTCTAGCTGTTAAGGCTACATATTACGCTACCTGGCAATTTAAACTAAAGATGCCTTCTGAATTAATACCGGTTTGACAGAAATATACTCATTCAATCCAGGGAGTATGTTCGATTTTAACCTAAGTTGCCATTTTAGTTCTTTGTTTAGCAGCATGTTTTTTATATCTCCACCCCCTGAATTGTTTTTAACTATATCTATGATGCCAAATTTATATCCACTAAAGGACCTACAATTGATGGAATGTTTGTATAAAACACTAGTCTCCTTCTTGGTTTTTACATCATAGCCATGTTCGTATATCCTGTCTTTGAATGCCCTCTCCGTTTTGCTCACATAAAACGTGGGGCATCCATTACACCTAGCCAAATACACTAGCATCTTTGTATTACAATTACCTTTGCAAAATCTGACCCAGCTGCCAAGCCCATTTTGCAGCTGCATGTTACTCTCCTTCAGGATGTTGGAACATTGTTTACAGCTACCACAAGGGACTGTTGCTTTTTCAGCATACTTATTTTGAGATCATGGTAACTCGGATGTTCTTTTAAAATTAATACCTGTCCTAAAAGAAAAAGAAGGTGTTTTATCAACCATTTCAAATAGTTCTTTATTCGCCTTCAACATACTCCAATTAGCTTGTATTATCTGCATAAAAGGTCCAGAGAAACCATTGTATTCTATGACACATGCTCTTTGATACTTATTTGCAATAACTGTCTTGGAATTGTAAATACAATGTTTGTTATCTTTGTAAATATTTGCCCCAACTACCAATGGCTTCCCTAGAGGTGGTCTGTATTTGTTACCCCAGCCCCTGTAGACTTCATCCAGTACCCCCTCAATAAATGTATCCAGATATCCCCTCTCAACAAACAAATTTCAATTTCCTGAACTCATGTTCAAGATCGTAGTGATTTGACATCATACGGGCAACTGCTTGCCCTTTAATTAAGCTCCTTTTCATACTAGAAAAATGTAAATAACTATTACACCAAGTTGTTTTTCTGTATATTTTGGACTTAAAACCATCTTTGGTTTGTAATATGGTGGTGTCCAAATAATTAATAGCTGCCTTGTCCCATGTATAAGTGAATCTAAGGAAGGGGGTGCTTTCATTAATGTATTCTATGAAGGTTTTCACATTGTCTTCTTCTCCTTCCCATAATATAAATATATCATCCAAAAATCTTACATATAGACGAATATTTTTCATCTAGGTACTTTTAAATACAAACCTATTCTCCCATTCCAGCATGACTAAATTCGCATATACTGGTGCGCACGCTGCCCCCATTGCTACACCACTTATCTGCTGAAAATATTCACCCTGAAAATTAATATAGTTGTTGTCAAGTACTACCTCCATTAATTCCAAAATAAGTTGAATTTTGTCATAGGGCAAGGTGGATAACTTGTAAACACTATCACTGAAATATTTATATCCCTCGAACATAGGTATGCTGGTAAATAAATCACTAACATCAATGGTGAGAAAGCTCAAATTTTCTTTCCAGATCTCATGGGTTAATTTGCTCAAAAATTCCCAAGAATCTTTAATTAAATGATTGGTGTTAGTTACTATCTCTTTCATCCAATAGTCTATAAATACAGCAATAGGATGTGTTTTTGAGCCCTTAGCCGATACTATTGGCCTAAAATGAGTTCCTTAATACATTTATGTACTTTTGGTACTCCAAAAATGATAGGAATTTTTGGGTTCCGTTGTTTTAAAAAATAAAGGGTCTTGCCACTAATCCTATTTTCCAAAACATACTCCTCCAACAGTGAATCTATCCTTCCGTACGCTATGTTGATCTCATTTTTGGAAACTAGAGAATATGTTTTAGTGTCCATCAAAATATTTGTGATGACATTGTTATATTCCTCCATATTGTACAATACAACACCCCCTCCCTTATCAGGTTTCATAATACGTAAAGTACTGTCATTCTTTAATTCATTAAGCAAAGTTCTTTCTTCTTTACTTAAATTAGTCCATCCCCTATTTTTATTCATACCATATGCTTCATTTAACTCGTCAGTCACTTGTTTTTCAAAAATCATGAGTACTGGATGAAGGGGGGGATTTATGGTACTTCCCCTTGAAGGACCTGTATTACTTTCAAAATCTGTTGTTTCACTGTTTTTACATACCATAGCTAACTTAAGTTTCCTTAAATATAATTTCAAGTCAATTAAAGCATTGGCAATGTCTCCATCACTAGTAGACACAAATTTTAACCCCTTAGACAAAAACAAAAAGTCTTCTTTTCTCAAAATTGTACCAGTATAATTGTATATTTTAAAACCATTATATTCAGCCACTATACCCATCTGTGTCAGTCTCATAAAGTACTGCACTTTCATTTAAACCCTTGTCCACCCCCTGTTGCCTGGGTGTGGTGTTTGTGGATAGTTTTGGCCCGAATCCATGTTGTTCCTATTCTTGTTGGCCAATCTCTCTGACCTTCTTGGTGCATAAAAGTTTTTTTGCTGGTCTGAAAAAGAATCTAATTCATCCAAGCCTCTATGTACCTCATTCCTAATCCTATCCTTTCTAGCATGCTGAAGGCTGCCCCCTCCCCTCACCATATGAACTGTTCCCACATTGTTGTAAATATTGTTTCCATTTGTTCTAGGCCCTGGATATTCTTTTTTGACTGCATACTGTTTATCTCTCATCAACTTTTTCTGTTTTTTCAAAAAAAATATTATCAACTCTTTTATTAACTCTATATAACACTTTTTTTGTATAAATTTTCATATTCCATATACAAAAGATCCTTAAGTATGTTATTGTTCAGCTGTTCCACTTCATTCTCTAATACTTCTATTGTGGCTTCATTATGTTTAATCAGCTTTTTAAGCAATTTAATACCACAATCATCGAAGAAAGTATGAAATTCACTGATATCCTGAGTGTAATACCAAAAGGATATTTAAAAATTCTAAGCCCTTGCAGAACAATATTTAAATTACAACAACATTGCACATATCCATTTGAACACATTTCAACTTAAAAAGTCTTTTTTTCAAAACTAAAAATCTGTCACGAAATTTGCTTGAAAAAGATACATCCATCACACCTAGAAACTGCAAGTGCAAAGAAAGAGCAACAGATTAAATGTTTTTAAAACATGTTCTCACTTAAGACATAGGCAAACATATTTTAACAGAAAAGAAAATAAATCATCTTAACATTGTTCCATTAAAATACAATATACATAGAGTGATGTATAATGGTTGCAACTAAAACTATGTCAATATGGTTTGTTTTCATTTATATGAATTTATGATTGCCTATGTCATATGTGATAATTTAATAAAGATGCTTCTTGTTAAAAAAAATTATATTATATATATATATATATATATATATATATATATATATATATTCTTTGCTACTACCATCAGTCCAACATTACAAAAAATGCTGAATTCCTGCCTTCCCTTAAACTCCACTCCTCCTGAACATTGTGCATGCACTGCTCCACAATTTCCATTTACTTCCATGTAATTTGACCCTTCCCTTTTCTAAAAATCTTTTTCCAGTACCTCATATACAGTTGGTGTAGATTTTGATTTTCCATTCCCTAGTAACTGCATTTTTGGCAGCCAACAGAAATACACCTAAGGTCTTGCTTTGTCTAGGTAATTCAGATCCTGTATCCCAGCTCAAAAGAATTTCCTTACTTAGACCCATTTCCTCACCCAATATTTCTGATAAAGTACTCTGTAGGAAACTTTTAAAATCTGCCAAACTCATTATACTCCCAAAACATATGCTCCCACTTATCTCTTTCTCCATCATACTTCCAGTGTTTGCTATCTACCTGAGGAAAAAATCTTTGAAGTCTGTATGGTGAATAAAAATAACTATTCAAACACTTCCAGACAAAGATGCTAAACCTAATGGACTTTGTTGCACACTTGGGAGCTGTACGTGTCTTCCATTGTTTTCTTGTAAATTGCTTTTCCAGTCTCTCTTCACAATCTTTTCTAGCCTGCTCTGAATGATTCTTATGGTTATGCAATATTTTACATGCCCTACTAATTATCCCTTTTTAACAGCTGCAACTTCTAGATTCAACTAAAAACTCTACCATAGCAGGTCTTTCACTTAAAATTCCCCTATCCTTTCCTATTCGCCTGCAGTCGGAGATCATACCCTGAACAGGGAAGACAGTTTCTAGCCTGCGATCCAAATGTCTTCTGGGACTCACCCCATTCTTGCTTGAGTGATTGCTCTCAGAATCTTGGTTCCTTTTCCACATTTCTCCAGTAAATTCCAGCCCTCTCTTGCCTGTTTTCTGTACCTCTACTTGCAGCCATCCCTATCAACAAAAATCTCCTTTTTCCATTTTCTTAATGGCTTAGCTTTTTCTTCTGCTTTAGGAACACAGTATTCCATATATTATTATTCTTAAGGGCCTGCAACCAAAATCCCATCCACTCTTCTTCAACCTCCCCCTTACTTCATCATTCCTTTCCACTTAATCTTATGTTTGCATCATGCATACGAGCCTTAACTGTGTAGCTCTAAAATATTCCTTCAAATCAGGTAAACCTAAACCACCTTGTTCTATTGGAAGGATCAACTTACTCAATTACCTCTTGCCCTCTTTCCCTAGCAGATAAATTCCTTCAATTCTACACTATTGTCTAACTTCTCCTCAGGTTGATATAAAAGTAAGCCTGACCTGTATACAAGACCAAAGGGACTAAAAATATTTTCACTGCTTGTATCTTACTGTCCATATCCATGAATGAGTTTCCAATTTCTTAATTTTTATATTGTCTTTTGTTCAGTCACCTCCCACATATCCTTAGCTGCTATAACAGAAGCCTTTTTAAACCATGTTCCTAAATACTTAATCTCATTATACCCACATAAATATGGGTATTGCTGAACCAATTTATGCATGGGTACATAATTTATGGCCAAAGCCTTTGTTATTTTATATTCTGAAAATACTTGAAACTGTCAAAATGTTCCTTTTCTGGATTTATCAGGTAAAAATAATATTTGCAAATCAAGCTCACTTTTTTTGATTACCATACCAACTATATCCTTGTATTTCTGAGTCCCTTGTTTTCTTCCAATGACTCTAAATATAAAGTAAATAAAAGGGAAAAAAGTACTGTGGAAAATGCTTTCTCTGCATCAAGATCCATCAACAACAGACATTTTCTTACATTCTTCTTCCCTCTGGATCTCATTGTTCTATTAATGTTGTCAAAAGTTTGACTCCCCTCCACAAAACCACACCAATCCATATCTATCAATTTTAGCAATACCTTTGCCATTCTTTCAGCTAGTATAGACAAGCACTTTATAACTGTGGTTTAAAATTGAAATGGATCTAAATGAAGTGGGGTCTGAAGGTCTTTGCCATCTTTAGGTAATACAGCCACCACCGCTTTCTTCCAAGATGTTGGTGCTTTCCCCTCCTTTTATAACACCATTAAAAAATCTTCCCAATCTTTATCGCTTTCTTCCTTCCTAATTTCCAAACTTTCAGAGGAATATCTGTTCCTGGAGACTTTCCTGAAAATTGATTATACATCACTGTTTTTATTTCATCACCTCCTACCTTAACTTTTAAATGTTGAGCCTGGTCTTCCTCTAACCTTGGCACAATTAAGTATTTCATAAATATTTCTATTTGTACTGTCTTGATTTCCAAATTTTCTCTGCTTCATATAAATTTTCATAACATTTCCGGATTCTCTCTCAAAACAGACAGGATTTCTGATTATTTTTCTTGTTATAGGTTCCCAAAGTTTGGCAATAACACTTTCAATGCTCTGTTGCCTAAGTATTTGTTCTGAAAGTTTTTGTGCTCTGGAGTTATCAAAAAAGTTGCTCAACAGCAATCTTTCTAAATTCATGCATATTAACCATTCTTTTCTAATTACCATTCTGCATTTTTTTTTCTTCTTGTTCTGGGAAATTCACCTTATTCTGCAATACTTTAACCTTTGTCAGTCCTTCTAAGCAATTTCTATTACTTCTTAATCATACTTCTTTCTCTTTTATATTGACCCTATTTTTAAACTTCATTTTGATTTTATCCTAATAACTAGCTGTAACTTCTGAAGATATTTCTATTTTCCCTAATAACTCTCTTATAATTTCTACTAACGAGTCCTTAAAGTCCTCTTTTTAACAGGTAGGTGGGAAAGCACCAGTGTTTTATTTTTACTTTATTACCCTTCATTTTTATGTTAATTTTTATTGGTGCATGATCAGAGATAGTTATTGGATACGTGTCAAAGCATTCAATTAAATGCACAAATTCCTGTGAAATATAATTTCTATCTAGTTTAGCCCAGTTATTGTACCTTGGGAAATAATACGTAAATCCTGTCTGCATTACTACTACTAAAGTCACATCTTCTATACAAAACATGTCCAATAATTTTTTCAGAAATCTACCCTCTTTTGTCACACTGTCCCTTCAAAGTCCTGTGATATAGCTTCACTATTGCAAATCAAATTCCAGTCCCCACCTACAAATAATATTCCCTGCTGAAAGCTGATTTCTCCCAAAATTTTCTTAAGCTCCATAGTAGCAGTTTTCAGTGAAATATAAATACATGCCATTGTAATCCTCTTCCCTTGCAAAAAAAAACCCCTTTCTACCACAAATCTACCATTTTTGTGTCTTTGTCCTCACCTATCACTACTGCAGCCTCTCTAGCAATTAGTATTATTCCCCATTTCCTCTGTCCTTGATATTTTGCTGAATATCCATTCTGAAATCCTCTGTCAAACTTGCATGCTCATTTCTTTCCAAATGCGTCACCTGCAGCATTTCTATTTCCACTCTGCATTTTTTAACATAATTCAATGCTCTTTCCTTTTTATCCCCCAAGGCCATTCATATTCCAG
The DNA here is from genome assembly GCF_019279795.1 of Protopterus annectens. Classification (NCBI taxonomy): domain Eukaryota; kingdom Metazoa; phylum Chordata; order Ceratodontiformes; family Protopteridae; genus Protopterus; species Protopterus annectens. Next base: position 707,919,772 of record NC_056747.1, on the reverse strand, counting down.
GATGATATGGAGAGCACAGCTGTCATGATAAAAAAAAAAAAAAAAACTATTATTCCCACCCATTATTTATGGCAGTTTTTTAATTGTGTATTTCCAGCTTTTGTGTTACATGCATATACTAATGTTAGGCCGGCTGATCGCTTGTACAGTTGTTTCTTCTCATCTTCATTTAAATCTATGCCACATTTTTCAAGACTTCCTGTTTTAATGAAAACCCTCAAACAAATTAAATACAAAACACCCCCATCCCCTATTAACTTGGAAGAAACACAAAACTATGTACACTTTCAAAACATGAAGTTTAAACCTCCAGATTGGAGCAATTTCCCGAAATTGATGGTTGCATCTACAGGCATTATTTACCTTAAAATTAATGTTATCTATGGTAAGCACATGCTAAAGCCTGTACACCCACTTACACTTATTGTTGTCTGTTCTTTTCTCATCTCTTCCCCTCCCAGATATGAAAAACAGTTTACATGCTTTCAGAAGACATTAACATTTAGCCCTAAAAAAAGTGCACTGGCTATCTTTAAATAAAAACAAATCCTTCACTCTTCTACTAACTGCATTAAAGTATTAAGGCTGCTAAGGAGGTTGCTGCCTCTTACTCACGTCCCATAATTTCATGCTTAATTTTTTTCACTGAACTGCTTGCCATTGTATCTCTCTCAGCAAAGAATAGTTAGAATTCTCAAGATTAACTGCTTGCACCTGCAGATAGCATGTCGTCATTGAAATGTACTGTTTTTGTAAATTTCACTAAGAAAAAGGATAAACAGCTGCCCTCAGCTGCAAACATTTCAACTCCACTTAACATTCACCAGTGGAAAACAAACATACAGTTGTGTACACTTACCATAAATGTAGATGTTAGAGTGTATTCACTGTTGCAGTCATTACAACTGGGTTATCTGATTTGCAATAGCCCTCAGTCAGCCTGATTAACAAAGTCTTGGGTCCTGCGTCGGTTGCTGTCCCTTATTCCATGACGTCAGGTTGTCAGGGGTATAAAACATGCAGCAGATGCCATTACATCAGTTTTACGTGCCCCAGATGTCAGGTGCCCCCCTAATGGGAAGCAATTAAATCCATAAATACAAGGATATACCTCCAACAGAAAATCAAATACACAAAAAGCTTTTAGAGCATAGTAAGTGAGAGTAGAGATATAGCCAAAGGAAGAAAAGGGGGCTGGAGGGAGGGTAACCAGGACTGCAACAATGAATACACTTGAACATCTACATTTACGTTAAGTGTACACAACTGCACTATGTTCTTCATGTTTCACTATTACAGTCATTACATTTGGGTAGATTCCCAAAGCTAAGGTTGGGAGGAGGAATTTAAATAGAATTAGGACCAGTTATAAGGCCCTGCAAGACTGCAGTGGCAAAACCAGCCCTGCATTCAGAGAAACTTGGCAAATGGTAATGCTTGGTGAAAGTATGTACAAAACTCTAGGTAGCAGCTACTAAGATGTCCCTAGTAGGGACTCCCCTGAGAAAGGCTGTAGAGGTAGATTCAGCCCTAGTTGAATAGGTCTGATGTCCTGTGGGATAGGTTTTCCATGGTGCTTATATGTTCATAGGTTCATACTAGGCTATCTGCCCTAGGGCATTTATAAGCCTAGCCAGAGTGCATTTGGCTTTCGCCACCCATTTTAAATTAATTTTGCTATGCCCTTTTTCGAGGTTAGTATACTGTGCCTCTGTCTAACAGTGACACAGAAGTGATACCCGGGGTAAACCTATGATCTCCCATCCACTCATCAAGATTCCTCTTGAAGAGAGTCAATGAGGGACTCTGCCTAACCTGGACTGGGATTTTATTCCAGAATGAAGGGAGCCTCTGGGTTATGAATCTGTCCCTCCAGCATGTCCTATTTATTTCAGTGCTGAGGTTCAAGTCTCTCGAGCGTAGCTCGATGGGATTTGGATTTTCTGAGGTGCAGCATGTCCATTAATTCCGGGTTGGACATGGCTTTATACGTCAGGCACAGATCGCCTCTGAGCAGGCGGTATGCCACTGAGTACAGCTGGAGTTTCTTTAACCAGGCAGCATATGGCATCTGCTTGAGCCCTTTGATCCTCTTGGTGAGGTACTTTTGGGGTCTTTCCAGTTGCTGCAGGTGTCTGGTAAGGTACATCCCAAAAGGGGCATTGTACTCAATTATGGGCCTGATGAGGGATGAGTAAAGAGGCACGATGACCTCCCCTGATCTAGATGTGAATCCCTTCATGATTACGTGGGCTATATAAAAAGTTTTTCTAACCACTTTGGCCACGTGGTTGTCAAATGAGAGATTGCTATCAACTCGGGTCCCCAAGTCCCTAATTACTTCTTCTGTACTTAATGGATTACCACCTATGTGGCAATTTGTGGGCACTTTGTTTTTGCCAAAGGGAATGAATATACACTTTTTGGCGTTTAGCTTGAGGCCATGGCTCTGGCACCAGTTGTTTGTTTCTATAAGGCCCTTTTGGAGGATGCTTGTGTCGGCTGGAGAGTCGATTATGGCGCCCAGTTTGCAGTCATCTGTGAACTTGGTCAGCCACAGTCCTTCCATGTTGGTCTGTACCTCCGAGAAATATATACCGAACAAGAGAGGTCCCAGGACTGAGCCTTGCGGGACACCACATGTAACTAGTTTGGAGTCTGACATGGCTCCGGCAATTCTAACCATGTGGGGTCTGTCCTTGAGCCAGTTTGCAACCCATCTAGTGACATAGGGGTTTATATTTAAGCTGGTGAGCTTATCTATAATGCCCGACTGGGGTATAGTATCGAATGCTTTTGTGAGGTCCAGGTAGGCTGTGTGGACCACCTTCCCCTCGTCAATGGCCTTGGTGACTGTTTCAAAGAAATCGACCAGGTTTAAGAGGCAGGATCTGCCCTTAACAAAGCCGAACTGGGTAGGATCCAGTGTCTGTAGGTCCCCAATATCTTTATTTATGAGGTCCATGATGATCATTTCCATAGCTTTGCAGACCAAGCTAGTCAGGCTTATGGGGCGATAGTTTCCAGGATTCGTAGAGGCACCACCTTTGTGGAGAGGGACCACTGTTGCTGTAAGCCACTCTTTGGGTAAATATCCTGTAGTAAGGCTGAGTTTGAACAGTAGTTTTATGTTTGGGTTTAGCTCTTCTTGGAGTTCATGTAGGATGCAGCCCGGGACACCGTCTGGTCCCATTGATGCTGTGTTTTTTGCTTTGGAGAGGGCGGCTCTTACCTGAGCATCTGAAATGTCAGGGGGGCAGCACTATGCTGGGATAGATATTTGCCCTTTTGGTGGGGAGGGGGGGGAGTTTGCGATGAACCTGTCAGCTAGGATGTTGGCAATGTCTGTGGGTTCGGTGTATTTTTTGTCATTTTGGACTAATTCTGAGCATATCTGTGAATTCCCACCCAGGTTCCTAACATAACTAAAGAAAGCCTTTTGATTATCCTTAGTGTCCTGTGCAATTTTTCTCTCGAAGCTGGCCTTAGATGATTTTATGAGTGCCCGTAGTTTTTTGCTAATACTGATCAGAGATGCCTTCCCTTTTTGGGATTTTGCTCTATCATGTAGCAGCTTCCTCCTCCTGTTGTATAGTTTGTTTATGGCTGGGGTCCACCAGACAGGACATCTACCTTTGGAGGATTGGGTCTTGGTTTTATTTGGGATTGCATGATCCGTGCATTCCTGAAGGTGTTCATAGAATGCGTTTATAAAGGATTCTGCGGTCTGGGCTGTATTTTCCACAGGCCCGGGAGCTTTGAAGGATTCCACCTCGGTTTTGAGGAGTGTGAAATTTGCTTTAGAGAAGTTTTTCACTGTGGTTTTCTGGGCAGGGGGTGGGGTCGGGATGTGAATATCCAGTGAGATTAGTTTATGGTCTGATCTTACCAGTGAGGGATACACTTCTGGTCCGGAGCATAGAGTCCCCATGTTGGTGATGATTAGGTACAGTACGTTTTCCCCTCTTGTGGGAGTGGTAACAAGGTGTTCCATAGCTAGAGTAATGCTCCCAAGTCTATGTTTGGGTAGTTGAAGTCACCCAATATAATGGTGTTTGGAGAGACCTTCATACTGGAAGGCAGTTTTACCCACTATTAGTTGCACATGGATAGTCTCTGATGCTTCGTGCTGTGCCACCAACCTGAAGGTGTGGGTATCTGATGAATATTGATACTCCTCCTCTTGTGGTTCGGTAGTGCTGGGGTGCTCTCGGGAGCCTTGAACCAGGTTTCTGTTACTGCACAGATATCAATGTTCTCCATGCTAAGGAGAGTTTTGAGTGCGTGCATCTTGAGGTTTAGACTTCTGGCGTGGAGTAGCATTACTCTTAGTTTCTTATCCCTTGTGATACCTATGGAGGTGGGTTTGTCTTTTGGGCCTTGCCTAAAAAAGGCACTATGGGGGTAACAAGAGCCTTTGCCAATATCCGAAAGCCCAGGGGTGACAGGTGCAAGCCGTCCCTAGCAAAGCATCGTGGCTTGTTGAGCATGTCATCCCAGGCTGACAGGCATTGATCCCTTTGAATGACACCAATACTTAAGCCAATTGTTGAAATTGATCATCTTGTCTTCATATTGTGGCATCATTCTTGGTGAGGGTAAGATGCTACTCAAGGTCAAGGTCATGCCGGCCTGGGCTACATGCTCAGAGAGCTCCTCTATGTCTCTTTTCATGTAGTCCAGGGAGGTACGTCTCAGGTCATTCACACCAGCATGTACAATGACTGAGTCATATTTGTACTTGCCTTGGAGTGACCTGAGTGTGTGTGTTATGTGGCGGATACTAGCGCCAGACAGGCAGCTCACCGTGACCTATTACAAGTGTATCAGGTGTGTTGTTTAGCCTTAAGGGCTATGACTGTTTGGCACACTGGCTTTGTGAGCTATGTGTTGCACATGTTTTGTTTTGGGTTAGCGGTTGCTTGGGTGTCTGCTTTGGAGGTCTCTGCTGCTTAGGCAGATTTTTATTTAGAGCCTCAGAGTATGTTTGTGTGTGTTTATGTGTTTGGTTTGCTGTCGTGGTAGGTCTATGTGAGACTGGAATTGTAGTGAGTGTGGTTTCCTTCTCCTCCTGACTGGTTACGCCAGTACTGAGTTGAGAGAGCTTAGCCTCCCGTTTGGCTATATGGTTGCATCTCTCATGTGTTGGAATTTGTTGGGAGGAGTAGAGGGTTGTCTTTGTACATGAGGCAGTTGTAACATTGCCTCAAGATTCCCAGATTCACCAGCTGGACCGGAGAGGAGATTGACAACTGACCTTTGGACAAGAGTGACAAGGTTTGAACCCAGGACCCTGTGCATCATAATCAAAGCACAAAACCACTAAGCCATGACAGCTTATTTCTGCTTATAGCAGAAATGAATGCAATGGCCTATCCATTTTGAAATGGTTTGTTTTGAAATAGCTTTCCTCTCTGTCCCTGCAGCAAATGCTTCCAGTAATTGCTCAGATTTCCTTTGAGGTTTAGTCCTGTCCAAGTAGAATCTACACTGTATGTGCACATCTAAAGAGTGCAGTATCCATTCCCTTTGTTCTGTGGGTTTGGAAAAAAGGTAGGCAAAAGAATGGACTGTTTAAGAGCCACACTGGATACCACCTTGGGCATGAAGGAGGAATTGGTTCCGAGGGACACCCTGTCCGCATGAAAGATGATGAAAGGTTCCACTGCCATAAGGGCCTGTAATTCAGGTACCCTTCTTGCAGAAGTGATTGCCAAAAGGAAAGCTGTTTTCCAGGAAATAAATTTTAAATCTGCAGTAGCAGCTAGCTCGAAGGGAGGAAGAGTGAGTTTCTCCAAGACAAAGTTAAGATCCCAGGCTGGAGTTGGAGCTCTCCTGTGTGGCCTTAGATTTTTGGCCCCTCTGAGGAACTGCTTGAGCATTGGGTGAGAGAAGAGGGGAGGCTCTGTGCAATAATGAGCTAAAATGGCTGAAGCATGAATTTTAATGGAGGAAAACGACAAGTCCTTATGAAGCATCTCAGTTAAGTATTGTAGAATCTGAGGTAAACTGGGCACTACTGCATTCATTCCTCGAGATTGGTTCAAAGCATAGAATCTTTTCCATTTTGCAGCATAAGATTTTCTAGTACTAGGCCTCCTTGCCTCTAAAATGATATCCATCACTGATTTACTGAGGGATAGTAAAGGAGAAATTAGGTAATTAGCCAGGCTGCTAGGTTCAGGGCTTGCAGCTGAGGGTGCAGAATCATGTTCTCCTGCTGAGACAACAGGGAAGGAGTCTAAGGCAGATGCCATGGAGCCAAGCGTGACATACTGCACAAGAGTGGGTACCATTGTTGGCAAGTCCAGTCTGGTGCAATTAAAATCGTCCTTGGCTTGTCCTGTTTGATCTTTAGTAGTACCTTGGAGAGCAGAGGAAGAGGAGGAAAGGCATAAACTTGCTTGTGGGGAATCCTTGTGTAAAATTTGTCCAGTTGATAGTTCTGGGGGGAGGCAAACAAGTCTATATCTGGACTCCCCCATTTGCTTGTCAACATGTTGAAAATCCTTGGTTCCAGTTTCCATTTGTGTGGGTCCATGAGGTTTCTGCTTAGTCCATCTGCCAGTGTATTTAGTTTTCCTGGCAGGAATTGCGCTTGTAGATTCACTTGGTAGCTCAAGGCTGTATTCCACAATGCCATGACTAGTCTGCAGAGGGGGTAAGAATGTGTACCCCCCCTGCTTGTTTATGTACCACATGACAGTGGTGTTGTCTGTCTTTACTGTTAGTTGTCCTGGAAGAATGTGGTCTTTGAAGACTGTCAGGGCATTCTGTACAGCTAACATTTCCTTTTGATTTATGTGCAGGTGCATTTGATTTGGGTTCCATTTGCCCTGAATGTACTTCCCTGCCAGGTGAGCCCCCCCCCCATGCATAGTCTGATGCGTCTGTTGTTAAGATTTGTTTGGCAGGGGGTAATGTGAATAGTAGTCCCCTGTTTTGGTGGCAGGCCTCTGCCCACCAAAGGAACTCTAGGCGTAAGCAAGGTATGATAGGAATCCTTGCTTCCAGATCCTGTGAATGTTGACACCATAGGCTTTTGAGATACCATTGTAGTTTCCTCATATGCATCCTTGCACATGGAATTAGAAGAATGCATGAGGCCATGAATCCCAAGGCTTGCAGTATTTGCTTTGCAAATAGCTGGGTTTTTGTGGCCACTTGTTTGAAGTAAGTTGTCAAATGTATCCATTTCTCTGGTGTGAGGAAAGCCATCTGGGAAGTTGTATTCAAGCTTGCTCCCAGGAATATAATTTGTTGACAGGGTACCAAGTGGGATTTTTCTTCGTTTATGGCGAACCCTAGACAAGTCAGTACCCTTTGAACAAAGGCCAGATGACTGAAAAGAATGTCCTTGCTTTCTGCCTGAATTAGACAATCGTCCAGGTAAGGGTATATTTGAATATTTCTTTGCCTGCAAAATGCAATGGCTGGAGCTAGGCATTTTGTGAATACCCTGGGTGCAGTAGATAAGCCAAAGGACAGTGCAGATAACTGATGGTGCATGTAGCCTGCTTTGAAGCATAGGTATCTTCTGCAAGACTCCCTGATAGGGATGTGCAGGTATGCTTCTTTTAAGTCCAGAGTTGCCAACCATGCATCCTTGTCCAGCATAGGAAGCAGCTGGTGAAGAGTCAGCATTTTGAATTTTGGAATCACCAGAAAGGTGTTTAGAATGGAAAGGTCCAGGATAGGATGCCATGAATTGCCTTTTTTGGTTACCAGGAAAAGTCTTGAATTGAAACCTTGTCCCTTTTCCTCTTCTGGTACCAACTGAATAGCCCCATGTTTAAGAGAGAGTATCTGATTTTGGGCCTCTGCCCTCTGATTTGGGGATAGATCTGGCCACCCACTTGATGTTGGTAATGTGTGGAAATGAAATCTATATCCTTGGGACACTATATTTAGTGCCCATTTGTCCTGGGTAATGAGTTCCCAGTTTTCGGCCTGCAGACCAATCTTTCCGCCTAAAGGAGCATTCAGTTGGGAAGTGCTTGGAAGTCTTAAAAGCAAGTCATTGAGACGGTTTTCCATAGGGGGGAGTCTTGCTGCTCCCAGACTTGGGTGCAGAAACCCCCCACTGTCTAGTCTTGTGTGTCCCTTGGGACTGAAACCTGGAGTTTCTGCTGTGTCTGGGTATGGCTTGAGAAGACCTGGAAAGGGGCTGGAAAGGACCAAATTTTAGAGGGCTAGTGCCTACTAAATCTAGGAGGCTGAACTTGCAAGAAATCTTTAACAGTTTGCATAGATTTATCTTTATCTTCCATCTTTTTAAGAACTTCCTCGGCCTTGTTGCCAAACAGGCGGTCCTGATTTAAGGGAGCATCCAACAATTTAGCTCTAACATGATCAGGCAAAGATTGCGCCTTAAGCCAAGCATGCCTTCTGAGCACAGACCCAGTAACAGCAGCCCTGCAAGAGGCCTCTAATGAATCAAATCCACATTGCAAAGTATGTTTTCCAACCTGTTCAGCAGAATGCATTAAATCTTGTAATTCTTTATTTTCAGCACAGTCAGGCATTAACATCATTTTCTGTTTAAGCAATCCAATAACATGTTGTTGATACTTTAACATATGAAACTGGCAGTTTAAAGCCCTAATGGCCAAGGTTGCAGAAGTGTAAACTTTCTTACTCCAGTGCCCTGCAGTCTCTATCAGAGGAAGTAGGGTTTTTAGCAGTCGAAGCCTTAATGCCCTTGGGTCCCTGTGAAACAGTCTCTGGATCCGCAATAGGATTTTTAAAAAGGAACTTGTGAGAATCAGGAACTCTAATATCTGTTAGGTTTTCTGTGAGCAGGAGGCAAAGAATCCGGGGTCAAACTAGATTCTGAAAAGGCTTCATCAACAGTGGATGTTGATACAGGAGGTATAGCTAAAGGCCTATGCTGAGGCAGGAGTAAGAAATCTCTAAGCCTCTTTTTAGAATCACAAAAATCCTGGCTTTCCTAGTGGAAATGCTCCCTTAGAGTATGTAAGGTTTCACCAAAAGAAAAATCCTCTGGAGGAGAAGCCAAGGGAATGAGTCCTCTGCATCAGAATCCTCATAAGTAGATAAGGCCAAATACAGATCATCAGAAGAATCAGAAAAAAACAGAATCCTGATCAGAAGATTTATAAACAACTTCAGTCCTAGGCTTCTCGGGGGGGAGGGGGTTGGCTTCCCCTGATAAGAGTTATAAGATCTTCAGCCATTCTTATAATTAGTTTTTTAGGCATAGAGGCCTGGGCATCAGTTTCTTAGGCATGGTTCGAGATTTTGGCCTAAATGAAGAAGGAGGCGTCTGTTTAATATGCAAGTCAGTAGGCCTGAATACACCCTCAGAAGCCGGTGCCTGCACAGTGTCTCCGGACCCATCCAAGGTAGAGACATCCGTAGGTTCCACAGTTGAAGCATCCCGCGGCATACCGGATTCCGAATGGGTCTCAGTAGAGGCCTGCGAGTCAGAAGTAGAGGGTATCTGGGGCTGCGAAAGCGTCTCACTGAGTACCGGTGAACTGGCGACTGGCTTAGGAGAAGCATCGTCGGCAGCTTTGGACCTGGGTGGCCTGTCTCTGTCTTTATCTTTGCATTTTTTTGGAATCCCAGTAGTCCGAAGGCTAACAGATTACATTTCTGGATAATTAAACAGAGAACCGAAATATTTAGATGCGAAAATATACCAATGATGTATAGTCCGCTGTTTAAATAAAGCACAAAACTGACAGCAAGGCACACCATGGTCAGGGCCTAGGCAAGGAATACAGTACGAATTAAAATCTTTGTGAGGTATTTGCTTTCCACAAGTAATGCAATTATTAACTTTTACTGACATCGGTAAGGAGCAAGAAAAAGTTTCCCAAATGGGGTGCTTAGCTTTAGTTGAAGACTTCAGTTCTGAAACTCGAAAACGAAAATTTCAGTAGTCGGCCGACCGGCACTTGTGAACTGCTTCTGCTGCGGGCACCGCACGGCAAGAAAGACTGATGTAATGGTGTCGGCTGCATGTTTTATACCCCTGACGACCTAACATCATGGAAGAAGGGACAGCAACCGATGCAGGACCCAAGACTTTGTTAATCAGGCGAACTGAGGGCTACTGCAAAGCAGATAACACAAATGTAATGACTGCAACAGTGAAACAAGAAGAACATCACGCCAATATCTTTGCAGTTATAAGAAGCTTATCATTTTCATGGCTTTCATCATTTTGTCTTATTTTTATGCTTACAAAAACACCTGTTTACAGCTTAAGTGAAAAGCTAGTAATGTAGGCATTCACTGCAGTACAAAAAGAGAGAAAAATATCAGTTCTACATAGAATATAATCAGGGCACTTATACCCCACCCCATCAGCCCAAGATCAAAGTATATGAACATTAAACTTGCTTTTGTCCAGCCTTTTTTCTCGTTGTACTGTAAAACTTATTTCTTGCAACTAAAAATTACCAGTTTAGTTTATCTTAACACATACAGTCATTGAAAAAACTCCTCCACATTTAAAATACCCCTGACTACACAAAATTGTTTTACTATATACAACATGCAGTTTATATCATGAAATGCTTTAAACAAAATACTAAGAACAAAAATTGTTTCTTAGTTTCTCCCTTTTAGTTTCCTTCTAAAAATTAGTAATATAAAGTTGGATATATATTTTATAGTCCACCCACAAGTTTTAACAGTTAGCAAAAGCCCATTGTTTTTCTTTCAAAACCATATTTCACAAATGTGATATGCTTTATAGTCTTCCATTTATTCACTAACTTCAGAGTTGCTATTCTTCCTATTCATCTCAGTCTCCCAACACCAGACTTTGGTTCAAGTCCAAGGTTCTGCTGATTCTTATATTCAACTCCTATGTTTTTTTTTTTTTTTTTTGTCTGAAGCATTTTCCTTTAGAACACTGAAAAGGTTTCACTGGCAAAGTCTCTCTATGAAACTTGCCATCAAAAGAATGCAAATAGAGTGTCTTCTCCTGCTTGATGACTCACATTTTGTTGGATAAACTTGTTTATTTCTGCCTTAGCCTGTTCTCAATAAAAAAAGAAAAATGACTGACCCTCCAGGAAGAAAAAACTTTGAAGACAGATGGCTGCAACAGCAGCCTGAATCTCACACCTACCTCTCAACATTTTCTGATTGCTGGGATAAATTTGCTCCTCTTCTGCCTGATGTACAGTGAACAATCGTTTTCTGCAAACAGACAGCTGTTTCCAGTTTTTACTACTTTGCCCCAAATCCACAACTTTATAAGGATCAACCCCTTCTGCTGATATGATTGCAACTTTACTAACAAGTTTTGGCTGCTTTCTCATGGTCAGGTTTGGAACTTACACTATGTGCTCCTTCAATTAAATTCTGCTGTGGAATTGTGCTTTCATAAAATTAATACAGTCTGCTTCTTCCAATTTCCTCTAGCACAGCAGAAAATATCAGGTATTCTCTGTGTGCTCTGTCTTACAACACCACTATTTTTAAACACTTCTTGAGAAACCTCATATTTCAAACAACTTTTTCTCCATGTCAGACTCTGATTTTTACAGTTTTAGAAGGTCATCTGAATGGTTAAAGCTTCTTTTTTTCCAGCCTTTTGCTGTTTGAATTGATATGTTCTTTCAATGTTTCATATATTTTAATCCACTCCGAGTACATTAAATTACTGGAAGCCATGTCTTCAACCAACGCTGAAGCGTGAACTGCTTTTTGGTGAACAGCTGCAGAATCCTTCCCAGACAGTGTTCACTCTTCACATTTTCGGTTTTCTTTCAGGTTTCCAAATTTCTTCTTTGCTGTCATCCAGGCAGTGGATTTACTAACCAGTAACTGTATTTTACCAAAATATATTTTCAATGGCACTATTTTTCTCAGTTTTTGTTTTCATACTGGGAGAGCCAACGGTATGCTGTTGATCAGTGTGCACCTATCTCTGAAGTCTTGAACAGATGCAACTTTTTGACCAGAAATGTCAAAACAGACTGGACAAGTAATTAAGAGCTGCTACATCTAAAGTTCATGTTGTAACATCAGTCCTGAAGAGATGTTAACAGATATGTACCAAGGTTATTCTGGTTCTGAAAACAATCTTTCTCCATTGGGGGGGGCACAACTGAACCAAAATCAGCTGATCAAATGTACCAACAATTCTGTGTGAGATCACAGTATAGTGGGGATCGGGAATATGTCTTTTTCCTCCCACTGTAATGCAGTCTTGGAGTTAGTATATACAATTTGCAGGGGGTGTGGGGGCGCTAGCCTCCCTGCAAAAATAAGAAGTTATGTACTCACCATAACGTTCCATCTGAGTAGGTAAACTTCTTTTGTCAGCAACCTATGGGAATCGGATCCGAGCCGGCAGTTTTCAACAGCTTTAGATCCGAGCTCCAAGCTCCTCCCCTACCCATAATCCACTGCCAACCCTGACTGACCTCAGATCAAGTTTGCCCAACAGCAGAAACTGCTAGAAAAATATTATTCTCAAGAAAAGTGGGTAAAACCCATGGACCTGAGTATGAATACATTCGCAAGTGAGGGGGCAGGAGGGAGGGACGGTTGCTGACAAATGAAGTTTACTTACACAGATGGAACGTTATGGTGAGTACATAACTTCTTAACCTGAAGTAGTTAACTTCATTTATGCAGCAACCTATGGGACAGAGTCCCCAGCTACCTGAATCTTGGGTGGCCTTCATGGAAGGATGTTCCGGAGCACTGCAGAGCCAAAGGATGCTCTCCCTCTGGAGATAATGTTCAATTTATAGTGACTGATAAAGGTATGAGATTGGGCTCAAGTGGCTGCCGAACAAATATCATCGAAAGAGACTCTAGTTCTAAAAGCCACAGAGGTAGACATAGATAGAGAAGAGTGGGCATGGACTCCCTTAGGTGCAGGCCTGCCAGAACTTTCATATGCTAGAAGGATACACTGTGAAATCCATCTAGACAGTGTAACTTTAGACACCGATTTACCCAAGTTAAATTTGGCAAAGGAGACTAACAACTGGCCGGATTTCCTATGACCAGATGTCCTGTGGATGTAGAAGCGAAGTTGTCTATGCACATCCAATGAGTGTAATTTGTATTCCCCTTTGTTATGGTACTTTGGAAAAAAGACCGGCAGGTTAATGGACTGGTTAATATTTGATTTAGAGGCAACCTTGGGAAGAAAAGAGGGATTGGTCCTGAGGTAAACTCTATCCTTGTGAAAGGTCAAGCATGGAGGTTTTACACAGAGGGCCTGTAGTTCAGAGACCCTTCGAGCCGAGGTGATAGCGACAAGAAAGGCCGTTTTCCATGACAAGAATTTAAGATCTACTGAAGCTGCAGGCTCAAACGGGGGAGCTGTCAAGGCCTGAAGCACCAGCGTCAAATCCCAAGGAAGGACTACATCCTTCACTGGAGGTCTGAGCAGAAAGGTGCCCTTCAAAAAGGTCTTACACAATTTCGTGGTGATCAAAGGGTCCAGTTCATTTCCCACGTGATAATGAGAGATAGCTGCTAGTTGAACCTTGACTGTGGAGGAGTTAGCCCCCTGATGAAACAGCTCTGACAGAAAGTCTAATACAGCGGGCAAAGGAGCTGTAAAAGGATCAAAGTTTTGGTGTTCCGCCCAAATGGAGAAACGTTTCCATTTGCTACTATAGATCTTTCTAGTAGAAGTCTTGTGCGCTGCTACTAGAATAGTTTTAACTGGAGAAGAGATACTGG